>NC_086448.1:779427454-779766063 GCF_028390025.1 Pseudophryne corroboree | reverse complement strand
CAAATTACCCGGGCCCAGGTCTGATGGAGGGGCCTAGTGAGGGTACAGTAGGGACCCAGGTCCCCTCCCCCTTACCTGGCAGCAGCAGCTGCAGCTCTTCTCCTCAGCCCAGAACACTCTGCTGTGTACTGGGCTGCAGTGTGGCCATGGAGGTGCTTAAAATACAATTTTTTTCAGTATTTTTTTCTAAGGGTACCTGACCACACCTCCTGTGATTAGGACACACCCCTTGAAAAGTACCTGGGCCCAGCCCGGCTCTTGACTGCTCTGCTTGTGGGTTGCCAATCCACAAAAAAAAACCAGGATACTGGGCGCAGGCAGAGTGGAACAGCGCCAATCAGTAGAAATAAATAATTAGATAATTATCGGTATGAGGTGAGAAGACAGAGACCACCAGTGAAAATTATTTACCGGAAGGGATGTAGTGGGAAACGTCAACAAAGTTGTCATTATAACACCGACACCACATTGTTGACAATGTTAAAATGTCGACAGGCAATGTGTCGACATTCTCACAGTGTCAACAGGTGAAATGTCAACATTAGGGTTAGGCTGCGAGCGGGAGGGCTAGGATTAGGCTGCGGGGTGGGGTAGGTTAGGGCTAGACAGCGGGGGTGAGGGAGGTTAGGGCTAGGCTGCGGGGGTGGGGGGTTAGGGTTGGGCTTCGGGGGTGCAGGAGGTTAGGGTTGGGCTGCCAGGGTGGGGGAGATTAGGCCTAGGCTGCAGGGGTGAAGGAGGTTAGGGCTAGGCTGCGGGGGTGGTGGGGTTAGGGCTAGGCTGCTGGGGTGGGGGGGTTAGGGTTGGGCTTCGGGGGTGGGGGAGGTTAGGGTTGCATTGCCGGGGTGGGGGAGGTTAGGGATAGGCTGCGGGGGTTGGGGAGGTTAGGGTTAGGCTGCGGGGGTAGGGGAGGTTAGGGTTAGGCTGCGGAGGTTGGAGAGGTTGGGGCTAGGCTACGGGGGAGGTTAGGGCTAGGCTGCAGGGGTGGGAGGAGGTTAGGGTTAGGCTGCGGGGGTTGGAGAGGTTAGGGCTAGACTGCGGGGGAGTTTAGGATTAGGCTGCGGGGGTGGGGGATTAGGGTTGGGCTTTGGGGGGGTGGGAGGTTAGGGCTAGGCTGCAGGGGTGGGGGAGGTTAGGGTTAGGCTGCGGGGGTTGGAGAGGTTAGGGCTAGACTGCGGGAGAGGATAGGGCTAGGGGGTGGGGGGTTTGGGCTTCGGGGGGGCAAAAGGTTAGGGTTGGGCTGACGGGGTGGGAGAGGTTAGGGCTAGGTTGCTGGAGTGGGGGAGGTTAGGGCTAGGCTGCGGGGGTGGGGAGGTTAGGGTTAGGCTGCGGGGCTGGGGGAGGTTAGGCTGCGGGGCTGGGGGAGGTTAGGGCTAGGCTGCGGGGGTGGGGGAGTTTAGGGTTAGGCTGCGTGGGAGGGGGAGGTTAGGGCTAGGCTGCGGGGTGGGGGAGGTTAGGATTAGGGGGGTATGGGGGTGGGTTAGACACAGGGAATGTTAGGGATAGGGGAGGGATTAGGGCTAGGGATGGCTGAGAAATACTTGCCAAAAGGCTGGAGGATTGGTGGTCTGACCCGGAAATGATGGTCATCTGTTAAGGTAAGTCATTGCTGTTCCAACTGGGAAGCTACGTCGACATTCTAACAGGTCGACATTTCATCACTGTCTACATGATGAATGTCAGCATGGTCAATGTCGACATTAGCACCATTGCTACACTCTCATGTTGACATGATGAATGTCTACATCAGGCATTCCCAACCTCGGCCTTCAAGGCACACTAACAGTGCAGGTTTCAGTGATATCCAGGCTTCAGCACAGATGGTTAAATCAAAATAACTGAGGTACTAATTAAGTCACCTGTGCTCAAACATGGATATCTTTAAACCTGGACTGTTAGTGTGCCTTGAGATCCGAGCTTGGGAATGCCTGGTATACACGATGGCTGTCATCATATCTTACCCAACCCATACACATTAATTAAGCAATAAAATTGGTACCGCTGGAAACAAATATATTAAATAGTGTTATAGATACAACAAAATTCTATATTACATAGGGCAACTTAACCTCATTAATAAAGCTCCGTTCTCTGTAAAAGTAAGTAATAAAATGACAAATAACTTCCAATGGATATAAAAATAGTTACCGGATATAGGGGGTAATTCCACGTTGATCGCAGCAGGAATTTTGTTAGCAGTTGGGCAAAACCATGTGCACTGCAGGGGAGGCAGATATAACATGTGCAGAGAGAGTTAGATTTGGGTGGGTTATTTTGATTCTGTGCAGGGTGAATACTGGCTGCTTTATTTTTACACTGCAAATTAGATTGCAGATTGAACACACCACACCCAAATCTATCTCTCTCTGCACATGTTATATCTGCCCCCCTGCAGTGCACATGGTTTTGCCCAACTGCTAACAAAATTCCTGCTGCGATCAACTTGGAATTACCCCCATAGTGATGTCCAGCTTAGATGTTACACATGCATTCTATATGAGTGAGCCTGGGAACTCTATGGCTGATCCCCGTAATGACCTTTTAATGTAATCCATCTGATTGCTCTTCCTATGGCTAATGATGCAGGAAGCTTAGCTCCAACCTCAGTGTGTGCGGCGGCTTGAATATGGTCAACGGGCACACTATGCTCTGATGGATTAGGGCAGAGGTTCCCAAACGCGGTCCTCAAGGCACCCCAACAGTCCAGGTTTTAGCTATATCCATGGCTCAGCACAGATGGTTAAATCAAATTGACTAGGGTGCTAATTAAGTCACTTGTGGCCAGGCATGGATACATTTAAAACTAGGACCGTTGGGGTGCCTTGAGGACCGCGTTTGGGAACCTCTGGACAAGGGGTATACTTCCTTATGTAGCCTCCGGGAGAAATGAACCAGGTTCCTGCCATCAGCGGATCATGGTAGAGATCACAACTGTAGCTGTTGTCTTAGCAATTCCCGGCTGTGACCGCACACTGCACTCCCTCAGGACTGGTCCCGCTGTAGTTGCAATGCTTGGACCTACTGCACTCGGCTCCTGCCCCAGTGTGCAGTCCGGGTTGGAGAATCACGGTGGTAGCCTAACCCTAAGGTCGATATTCAGAAAATGTTGACATGTTATTGAGATGTTGCCTGTTGGCATCTTAACCGTTGACATAGTGGTATTGACATTGTATATGCCGACCTAAGGACTATGGGGTCTATTCATGAAGCAGTGAAAAGAGTTTAGAAAAGGACCAGTGGAGAAGTTGCCCATGGCAACAAACCAGTTTTGAAGGATGCCTTTGTTAAGTATATTTTATAAAATGTAAGGGAGATGCTGATTGGTTGCCATGAGCAACTTCTCCACTGGTCTGTTTCTCCACTGTTTTCACTGCTTCATGAATAGACTCCTATATCCCCTGTAGTCATTAGGAGTGGTTTGACATTACTGTCCACTTTATGAAACTGCAGTGCCAGATTAGTGTCCACACAGGCCCAGGAGCTGCCATATATAAAATACCTACAGTATTGTGTGCTGCCATAGTGGGAGGAGTGACCAGTGATGTGGGGGCATGACCAGTGTTGTGGGGTCTGGTCTGTGCAGGGGGCATGGCATGTGCTTTGGGATGCAGCTACTGGGTGAAAATATGAATAAATAAACATGCTAGCTCTCTCCCGTCAACCAGACGCCGACATTAAAAAATAAACACCAGAAGAAACATACAGCAGAAAGTAGTCACATTAAACAGAGCCACGATATGTTCCCCGACAACGTGCTGCAGTGGCCAGCTTATGATTTCCGTTATTGCCCATCTAAATCGTCTTGAAGAGACAGGTAATAAACGCCTACATATAACCATTAAACTGGCTAATATGTTTTCCAAAAACATTCTCAAAATGGTAGATTTTTTTTTATTTTTTACAAATTATGCAAATAATAGCCATTTTAAACCTATTCAGTATAATTGAATTATTAAATATGCAGATTTGTTAGTAAAATTAGCTGAATCATGGTTAAATAGCTATTATTTGCATAACATGACCCTTTTAAAAATCCACATTTTTGGAAAAAGTTGTTTTATACAGTTGAACACTAGTAAGTATAGGTCTTTCTCATTGCTCCTTCATGTCTCTTACTTCCATCTCCCTCCATACAGTGTCGGACTGGGGCATGTAGGGCCCACCGGGGGAATGCAGTGGTAGGGGCCCATGTTAGGGGTGTGGCCAGTCTGCACCTCATTGGTTTGACTAACCATTAGAGGATGCAATGTCTGGGCCCCTTCATAAATATATATACAGTAAATTCAGCTGCTGCATGCATGATAATGTACCAGATTAATAACAGATTAATAGCAGCAACGCACTGTAGAAAATACACCATAGTCCAGTATAAGGTAACATATGTATAATGTATAATTCAAGTGCACAGTCTGGAACCTGTTCCTTAGAGCAGGAGGTGAGCCCCCAGGCAGTGGGGCCCACCGGTGATTTTCCCTGTACCCCTGTGGACCAGTCCAAGCCTGCCTCCATATGTCTCACTGCTGCTTTCCACTATATCTTCCTGATTGCCCCTCCATAGCTTTCTCATTACCCCTTTCATATGTAGTTCTATCATTGACAGTTCCCTCCATAACTCATTGACCCCCCACAGTTCACACTGCTCTCCTCACACGTTTCTCCTCACTTTTTTATTTTATGAAAGCTTTATGTTATTCAATTTTTCACCATTGAGTCTGCCTATCACAAAAGTAAGGAAGTCTCTGAAAGAAATATCCTTGTTGTAAATGGGGGCTGTGGAACTTATCATCAGAAGGGCTCGGAAGTGGGCATTGGTGGTGGTTGGGGGCAGAAGGCTGCCTAGAGTGGCGAGAAACCTTGCACAGGCCCTGAATATGGGCATACTTGCCTACATTCTGCCTGCTTCCTCCGGGAGGGAGCCGTCAGGTCACATAGGAGGGGGCGTGGAGGAGGTGGTATGGAGGCGTGGAAGAGTGGAGGCGATACGGGGGCGTGGTGATGCATTTGCATCATCACTGCCCTGCCCCCTGCTTTACAATGCCCATATTACCCTTTTGTGTGATGGAATGCAGCGGTGACCGGGATATGCATTGAGCGGTGGGGTGCAACGGGGGGTGAGCGCCATGCGGGAAACTTGCCCACTTCCCCGGGGGCCGGGAGTGCCACCCGATTTTTGGGAGCCTCCCGGCCTTTCCGGGATAGTAGGCAAGTATGGATATGGGTAACCTTTAATTGAGGTGACTTAAGGCTAAATGGTTACAAAACTATTGCAGTAATAAAAGAGACAAATTAATAAAGAGTGGTCCTGTGAAAGTATTGTAGAAATATTGGCTACAGCACACATGCTGGTGTCCGTTTTATGTGGGTATGGATCACAGGGTCGACCCTAATTACGTCGAGAGTCATTAGGTCAACTATTATTGGTCGACATGGCAAAAGACGACATGATTAAAAGAGGTTGTCATGGTAAAATGCCGGCACTGGAAAAGGTCGACAGGGACAAAAGGTCGACAGCGGAAAAGGTCGACATGACAAATGGTTGACGCAAAAAAGGTCGACACCATATTTTTTTCCGTTTTTTTGTGTCGTTTTTACTGTCAAAGCACATGGAACCCCAATATGTGTACCGTATCCCCTTGCATGCTTCGGGCTAGGTTACTATTTCCAATTGTAGTCCACGTGGATGGTAAGGTATGAAAAAGTTGGAAAAAAATGAAAAACAAAAAAACTGCGTCAACCATGTGTGTGTTGACCATTTGCACCTGTTGACCATAAACACTGTCAACCTTTTACATGTCAACCTAATGACTATGTCGACATTCTGTCCGTGTCGACCAAATGAATGTCGACCACCTTGTTCTAAAAATGTGAATGTGTATAGTTTCATGTTAAGTGCAAGTATTCCTCTCTCCTTCCTGGATTTCAGTGCATGTTTTATATGTGCCACTTAAATGTATGTCTTTTGCAACCAAACGATATTCCAGTTCAACTCTGTTGCAAAGCCACATGGGACATCTGCCTGAGTGGAGCTGCACTGCACGCTGCTTCTGCAGCTAGCTCCCCCTTCGTTCAGCCTGTGTCCAGCCTCTCAGTGTAATAGGAGGCAGCTGCCGGCACCCGCACAGCATGCCAGAGGGAATCAGTATGATATCAGAAGATCGACACTGGAATCTCGACAGCTGGAATACCGTCGGCGAGCTCAGCGTGTCCTCGCGGTATTTTTTAAACCAGCACCGGGCTCCACTAGCTGGGGAGATAATGCCACAGCCGGGGGACACTTTGATATCGGTCCCTGCGGCCGTGCCATTAAAACCCCAACTAGTCACCCCTGGCCGGGGTACCCTGGAGGAGTGGTGACCCCTTCAATCAAGGGGTCCCCAGGTGAGGTTACTTTCGGTCAACCGCTGACCGCAAAGTTCCCACCATTGGCTACAATGGAGCGCATAGGCGCTACATTGTATCTGTGCCGTGTGCTGCCTGACAGACACTACAGGAGCACACAGCCAATCAGGAGAGTGCCACGACGTGGCGCTCCCTGATTGGCTGAAGAGACCCTCTTTGACATGAGTCAGGGGGGGTCCTGGCAGTCGGGGAAAGGGGTCCCATGTGTAAACATGGGGCCCCTTTCAGTGCGTGGTCGGGTTTCCGTTTTATTATTTTGCCAAGTACGTGGATTATACAAAGAACAGAAGGTACACTGGATTATGTGAGTATAATTTTTTTCTCAGGTACCCCTAGGATTCTACATGGAGAAGAGGACCGAGCCTCGTGGAAACATAGGTAAGTATGTGTGTATGTTGGTGTGCATGTATGTAATAAAGTTGTACTGTCACGGTGTGTGTGTCCTGTTTTTATTGGGGTATTTTTTTTAGTAGTAGTACTACAGGTACCAGCGGGCACGGTTTTCCACCGCATGCTGGTACTTGTGGTTCTCCAAGTACCAGCATGCGGGGGAGGCTTGCTGGGACTTGTAGTACTGCTACTAAAAACAATATTCACATTTTGTAAACAAGGCTATCAGCCCCCCATCCGCCGCCCTTGGATGGGGGGGACAGCCTCGGGCTTCACCCCTGGCCCTTGGGTGGCTGGAGGGGGGGGACCTCTTGATTGAAGGGGTCCCCACTCCTCCAGGGTACCCCGGCCAGGGGTGACTAGTTGGGGTTTTAATGGCACGGCCGCAGGGACCGATATCAAAGTGTCCCCCGGCTGTGGCATTATCTCCCCAGCTAGTGGAGCCCGGTGCTGGTTTCAAAAATACGGGGGACCCCTACGCTTTTTGTTCCCCGTATTTTTGGAACCAGGACCAGGCGCAGAGCCCGGTGCTGGTTGATTAAATATGGGGGAACCCCTGTCATTTTTCCCCCCATATTTTTTCAACCAGGACCGGCTCAAAGAGCCCGAGGCTGGTTATGCTTAGGAGGGGGGACCCCACGCAATTTTTTTTCAGATTTTACACTAAACAGACCCTTTCCCATAGATAACCATGCACAGATCTCACTGATCCGTGCATGGTTATCCAAACTCGACTGGAAAAAGCAGGTCTATTTTATTGCTGCTTTTTTTAACGAATCGAAAAAAAACAGACCCGCACTTGAGCACTCAGAAACTAACACCCAAATACGAATGAATAGTGAATGCCCGTATTCTATGAAATAACAGCCGCGTTTGACCGATGGTCTATTCATTCGTATTTCTGAACGTTGTCATTCAAACCATTACGAATAGTCCAAACACTGCCGAGAATGGTGCTTAGTGAATTCCCGGATTGGGACTTAGAAAAAAAAACACAAAGCGGACAAACTCGGATTCTTAGTAAATACTGGCCCTGGTGGCAACCATTGGTCGCCACACTAATCTTTTCCCCCGTATTCCTCCTATCTATTTCGTCCGCCGCCATTTCAGCGGCAGTCAGGAATCTGGCATCGGTATCCTGACCGCCGGGATCCTGACAACCGGCAAATTTACTGCATACCTGACCGCATTGACCGCGTATGCTTTCACCACCATAATCAATATATATTATTAGTTTTATTGTTTTTTATTTTATTCTGTTATCCCCTTATATACTTCCTCTGACAAAATAAAATACCGCACACACTGCACCCATTATAGAAATGCCTATGCATACTACATTATAACACTCTCACCGTCTGGTATTTTCATAATCTTTGAGATTAAGACGCAATATGAATTAAAAATGGTCATCCAATCAGGACCAGTCTCTTGCACAGATCAGCCAGCTAAGATAATATGGATGATGCTTCTGATTGGCTACCTGTCTATAAGGGAGCCCTGCTGTTTACAGAGCTTAACTCATTATGGGGGAGGTGTGCCAATGAATAAAAGACAAAGATGGAAATGTATTAATCCATCTAAAGAGTATAGAAATAGACAAGTGGGGACATTTTTCATAGCAACCAATCAGTTTAGAGGTAGTATCTATAAAGTACATTCTAAAAAATTATTGGTTGCCATAGGCAACAACTGCACTTGTCCACTCTTTAGAAGGTTCAATACATCTATTCATGGAAGGCCACTTGGGAGCAGTCTGTTTTATTTTCCATATGGATTATGGGGGATATCCTATCCACGATTGCAGCTAATGTTATCACACCTACAGTATCTCCCAAAAAATCGGGTTATAGCACCCTGCGCACTCTTGTTTATTGCTCCTATTCTATTACAAAATGGCGATAACGGGATTCGTACGATAATTATAGCCAGCAAAAGTGGTGATAGGTATATGAGAAAATTAGAGATGAGCGGGTTCGGTTCTCTGAGAACCGAACCCTACCGAACTTCACGTCCTGAGCCCGGATCCGAGTCCAGCTTGGGACTCGGAAACCAGAACGAGGCAAAACGTCATCATCCTGCTGTCGGACTCTTGCAGAGTTTGGATTCCATATAAGAAGCCGCACGTTGCCGCCATTTTCACTCCAGTTCTGGAGAGGGTAGCGAGAGGACATGTCTCCTCAGTGTCTGTGCGGGTGTGGTGACCTGCTCTTAAGTGTCATTCCAGTGCTGTCTTGTGCTGCATCAGCCCAGTGGTGATGTCTTGTGCTGCATCAGTCCAGTCACAGTGGTGGTGTCCTGTGCTGCCATAAGTCAAGTGCTGCTGTATAAGTCCAGTGCAGTGGTGCTGTGCTGCATCAGTCCAGTGGTGGTGTCCTGTGCTGCCATAAGTCCAGTGCTGCTGCTGTATAAGTCCAGTGCAGTGGTGGTGTCCTGTGCTGCCATAAGTCCAGTGGTGGTGTCCTGTGCTGCCATAAGTCCAGTGCTGCTGCTGTATAAGTCCAGTGCAGTGGTGGTGTCCTGTGCTGCCATAAGTCCAGTGGTGGTGTCCTGTGCTACCATAAGTCCAGTCCAGTGGTGCAGCCGTATAAGTTCAGGGGTACTGCTGTAGAAGTTCAGGGCTACTGCTGTATAAGTCCAGTGGTACTGCCGTATAATTTCAGGGGTATTGCCGTATAAGTCCAGTGGTACTGCCGTATAAGTTCAGGGGTACTGCTGTATAAGTCCAGTGGTACTGCCGTATAAGTTCAGGGGTACTGCCAAATGTTATGGGGTACTGCTGTATAAGTCCAGTCCAATGGTGCAGCCGTATAAGATAAGGGGTACTGCCGTATGAGTCAAGTGGTTCTACCGTATAAGCTAAGGGGTACTGCCGTATAAGTCCGGTGGTACTGCCGTATAAGTTCAGGGGTACTGCCGTATAAGTTCAGGGGTACTGCCGTATAAGTTCAGTCCAGTGGTGCAGCCGTATAAGTTCAGTTGTACTGCCGTATAAGATCAGGGGTACTGCCGTATAAGTTCAGGGGTACTGCCGTATAAGTGCAATCCAGTGGTGCAGCCATATAAGTTCAGGGGTACTGCCATATAAGTCCAGTGGTACTGCCATATAAGTTCAGGGGTACTGCCATATAAGTTCAGCGGTACTGCCGTATAAGTCCAGTCCAGTGGTGCAGCCGTATAAGTTCAGTGGTACTGCGGTATAAGTTATGGTGTACTGCCGTAAAAGTTCAGGGATACTGCCGTATAAGTGCAGTCCAGTGGTGAGCCATATAAGTTCAGGGGTACTGCCGTATAATTTCAGGGGTACTGCCATATAAGTCCAGGGGTACTGCCGTATAAGTCCAGTGGTACTGCCGCATAAATCCAGTGGTACTGCCGTATAAGTTCAGGGGTACTGCCGTATAAGTCCAGTCCAGTGGTGCAGCCGTATAAGTTCAGCGGTACTGCCATATAAGTTCAGGTGTACTGCCATATAAGTCCAGTGGTACTGCCGTATAAGTTATGGGGTACTGCCGTATAAGTTCAGGGGTACTGCCGTATAAGTCCAGTCCAGTGGTGCAGCCGTATAGGTTCAGGGGTACTGCCGTATAATTCCAGGGGTACTGCTGTATAAGTCAAGTCTGGTGGTGCAGCCGCATAAGTTCAGGGGTACTGCCGTATAAGTTCGGGGTACTGCCGTATAAGTCCAGGGGTACTGCCGTATAAGTCCAGTCCAGTGGTGCTGTCCTGTGCTGTATATTATTCACTCCAAAATAAGGGTTTATTAATATTTAATCCAAATAATTTTTACAGGGTTTGCCCTGTGAGGTGTAGATGTACGCTCTCCTGTGCCGTATATTGTCATATAACTCTAGAAAAATAATGGAGAACAAAAATTTGGAGGATAAAATAGGGAAAGATCAAGAGCCACTTCCTCCTACTGCTGCAGCTGCCGCTGCTGCTGCTGTTGTTGCTACTTGGAGTCGATCGTTATTCCAGAGGGGAAGTCGGAAGACCGCTTGTACTACTTCAACTAAGCAATTGACTGTCCAACAGTCCTTTAAGAGGAGGATGAAATATGACAGCAGTCATCCTGTTGCAAAGTGGATAACTGAGGCCTTGACAGCTATGTTGGTGTTAGACTTGCGTCCGGTATCTGTCATTAGTGCAGTTAGATTTAGACAATTGTTGGAGGTAGTGTGTCCCCAGTCCCGAATCCCATCTAGATTCCAATTCACTAGAAAACTGATTCCCGGACTGCACAGGGATATTAAGAAAAGTGTCCTCAGTGTCCTGAAAAATGCGGTTGTGCCCAGTGTCCACTTAACCACGGACATGTGGACAAGTGGAGCAGGGCAAATTAAGGTCTACATGACTGTGACAGCCCACTGGGTAGATGTATGGCCTCCCGCAGCAACAACAGCAGCAGCAACTCACAAACGCCAGCTCGTTCCTAGGCAGGCTACGCTGTGTATCACCGCTTTCCGTAAAAGGCACAACGCTGACAACCTCTTACGGAAACTGAGGGACAACATCGCAGAATGGCTTACCCCACTTAGACTCTTCTGGGAATTTGTGATATTGGACAACACCCCCAATATTGTGCGTGCATTACATCTGGTCAAATTCCAGCATGTCCCATTTTTTGCACATACAATTAATTTGGTGGTGCAGATTTTTTTTTAAAATGACAGGGGCATGCAGGAGATGCTGTCGGTGGTCCGAAAAATTGCGGGCCACTTTCGACATTCAGCCACTGCGTGCCACTTCTAAATGGGCCAGGTGTTTGTGCCACACACTTGTGTCGCTCAGCTTAGTCAGCCAGCTACCTCATTGCACTTCTTTTTCTTCTTTGCATCATGTGCTGTTTGGGGCATAGTTTTTAACAGTGCCATCCTGTCTGCCACTGCAGTGCCACTCCTAGATGGGCCAGGTGTTTGTGCCGCACACTTGTGTCGCTTAGCAAAATCATCCAGCTACCTCGGTGCAACCTTTTGGCCTAAAAACAATATTGTGAGGTGTTCAGAATAGACTGGAAATTAGTGAAAATTAATGTTATTGATGTTAATAATACCGTAGGATCAAAATTACCCCCAAATTCTGTTGTTTTTGTGTTTTAAAAAAAAAAAATCTTCCAGATCCAAAACCAAATCCCGAAAGGGTGGTTTTGGCAAAACCAATCCAGATCCAAAACACGAGCAAGGATCAAGATCCAAAACCAAAACACGAAATGTGCCCGCCGCATATATCTAGAGAAAATGGGGAAATCTGCCCGTACTCCCAAAAAGCAAAACTAATATAGGAAAACATTACAGAAGTCTATTATTGGTTATGATAAAATTATTTGGTGTCCTTAAATTAGGTCAAATAGCTGTTACAGGTCGGGTATCCGTTATCCGGACACCCGTTAACCGAAATATTCAGAAAACCGGAATATTTCAGTCGTGCAGTGACGTCATGACGCGGCCGGCGTCATGACGTCACTGGAGTCTGCGGCCAATCACAGACAGGTGGGGGAGTGGCTTTGCAGCCATTTCCTCACCGCCGCTGACTTCCAGTACCCGCCGCTGACCCCTCGGATTCCCCCACTGATGCGCCAGATCCCCGGGACCACTCACCGTCGTGCTGGACCCACAGCGGTCCCCCTGCCGACCCCCGGAACCCATCCAGATAACAGGTAATCTGTTATCCGGAAAAATACCATATCCGGAATGCTCCTGGTCCTGAGCATTCCGGATATGGGATATTCAACCTGTATATGCATTTTCTTTTAAATGATAGAAAGCAATTTGTTTTCAGCAAAATAAGTGCTCTTATTAAATTCGGGGTACACAAAAATATAGAAGTATATATTTGGGTCATTTTAGGGGACTTTAAAAAAAAGTGAAAACAGACCAATTGCTCCCACCTGCAAGTTTAAAAACACCTGTCTCACTCATAACGCACTCCAATACACCTGTCCCATACCTTGTACCCCAATTTCCATCACTTTGACACTGAAACTGACATGTCACTATTAGCTAATTAAAAATGATTAAAAACTTCCAAGTGCCTAATTTGTCATTCAGGGGGCATTCTGAACCAAACCCCAACATTTTTTATCTTAAAATAGGGATTTTGCACTACTTATCAGAAGCTTTGAGCTGGTGAAGAGAAATCCGGGAAAAGCTCTTTGGAGGCTTATCGCCGATAACATATCGTCGGTAATAGGATATCGAATTATCGCATTTGCCATAATTTATTGCGAAACCCCGATATTGCGGCTAATAGGATACCTCCCTATCCATCTTTACATTGCAAGAGGTTGGAACAAGAAACAAAGGAGACTCTCTAGGTAAAGGTTTACTAGGGAAACAAGATTTACTTACAATTATGGTGCATCATTAATGTTTTTGTTGACAGTATTCATTTTTTCTTTTTTTCTTTCTGTATTTATTTTACTTTGGGTTCAATATTATTTTCAAAGTTTGGGTCACTATTCTTTCTTTTTATTATTTACAGGGGCACTATTATATGTTACATTAAGAAGGCTGACACAACTCTATTTTATACAAGGGCAACACTGCATTCTGCTGTCACTATAAATATGCATTGGTGCACGTTTGCTTGATTGCCACAAGAGCATGCACTCTATAGTATATTGAGAATATTACCTGGTGCCCATTGGCCAGGTGTCCAAGGAGGTGTTCAGTGCTACACAGCATTGAGTCACTACTTTCTAGAATGTGAGGACTGGGCCAGATGCGGAGCAGCATTGGGCTTGAGTAAATTGGCAGGGGTAAAACCATGGGCCTAATTCAGAGTTACAAAGAGATATATAGCCAAGCGCGCTGTCACTCCAATCTGCGTGCTGCCAGTAATATAGGGCTACTCAACCCTATTAGTAGAAAAAATCAAGTGTAAAAAAAGTGGGTGTTACAGCGCATATAGATTGGAATAAAAATGCATTTAGTACAATAAATACATTCAAAATCCATAACCACCGGCCGGTTATTTTAACAACTCAATAATAACTATTTTTTAAAAAGCATAAAATGCAGCCTATTTTCTGTGTGGCAACAACCAGTCCATACAGCAAGAAATCTCTGGGCTCACTTGATTGTGTCACTGTGGATAAATGCAACAAAAGTGGCACACTACAAACTATTTTATGCAGCTAGTGAAAGTCACTTCCATCCGCGGTATATATTTATGCAGACAAAGAATATTGAGCAGTCCATTCATCAATTACGATCCATTGAACTGGATAATATATTGTAAAATGTAAAACGTCTGGCCAGACAGAAAGCACAGTCTCACCGCTCCTTTCAGCTCTTAATTGCAGAGAAGTCCTCCCGGCTGGGCTTTAACCTTTGCAAGCAGTCATCTCTGGAGGATCGTATCCGTGCAAAGGATGTAATGCGGCTGGAGCTGCGGCTGATGATGAAGACCTCCGATAGCAGTGGTGTGGATCACAGTGAAATCAGTCTTTTAACGCGTTTCCCTGCCTCCCTCCGGGTTCAGCGGCTTCATCAGAAACAGACTTGTGTCTCCCTTTGCTCTCTTTAAACCTCACGGTTAATTACCGCAATAGCGTCACCCCGCTGTCCTGTTCTCCTTGGCGTTTCAAGCCTCTCTTAGGCTATGGAACGCATCGCGGCTCTGGGGTGTATAGCAGCTCTGAAGTGCATAGTGGCTTTGATTATCACACCTGCGCTAATCATACTAATGTCCACGTATCGGTGAAATAGTTATTTTAAAACCTTAATCCATCAAGATTAGTATAATAATTCAATCCCACTATCACTACTGACAGGCTGCTTGATAAGAACATATAGGAAACCATTACTGGACATTATTAAGATCTAATATAACAACAAATAATAAATAAAAACTTTTTGAACAACAAATAATAAATAATGAAAAACTTTGTACTCTTCTAGGAGACATGTCATCATTAAACGTCTAAATACAATTGCATAAGTGAAGGGAGTGTATACTCCCTCACATATTCCTTATCTATTATTATTATACCCATATAGATATACATGTGTATATAAGGAGATAGGTATATTCATACACACAAAAGAAAGTGAGGTTCCAATAAGGCAGACCAAATACACATATAAAAATGAATTCCATTGTTGCAATATAGTTTAAAGAGTAAATTATAGACATATACACAAGAGAAACAAGTTATATATAAATGGCTAATTTTCTCTGTGTATCCTTGATGATATTCATAATTCAAGAAGAGACCTCCATAGCAACTTGAAAGGGCCTCATTATGTTAAATTGAATATTCAACAAATACAAAAAAATAATACAGTTATAAAAATAACAAATAAAAATAACAAAACCTAGAGTCAAAATAGGAAAAGGGGAGAGAAAAGAGAAGAGAGAAGGGGAGGGAATCTGTTACATAAGACATAGAAAAGGGAGAGTGGGCTTCATTGTACTACAGGAGGTAGGTACATGCATACATAAATATGTGTGCATGCATTAGTATCTAGAAGAGTGGTGCATGCAGAACCAATATATACGTGAAACTAGAAAAGATGAAGTAGCTATAATATGTTAGTCAAGGCACAGGCATCGCCCTCCAAAGGGAACTCTAGTAGGGCAGTGTGCATCTACCGACCAACACCAGGACATGCACAAAGCATCCATAAAGATACCCAACGTACAATCAGATGTTGTTTAGCTCGATGGTATCATTAAGTCCGTTGGGTACTATAGAGTCTAACTTAAATATCCAAAACGCTTCGCTTCTGCATAAACGTCCAAACCTTTCCCCCCTTCTGTATGTTGCTTTTATATGTTCAATTGCCAGGACTGAGACATTTTTCATATCACAATTCTGGCAAGATGCAATGTGATTTATTACCATTCTGTATGTTTCTCTTGTGCTCCATGTATCTAACGTGAAGAGTGCGGGTTGTTCGTCCAATGTATTGCTTACCGCACTTACAGCTTAACATGTAGATCACATATGAAGACTGGCAGTTCAAGAAATCTTTCATCTCAAATCTCTCTCCAGAAATAAAGGAGGAAAATTCTGTTACTTTCCGCAGCGAGTTACTACACATATAGCAGTTGCTATTTCCACATCTATGGTAGCCTACAGGTTTTTTTGGGAGCCAGGACAGGTCATTGTTAATAGCTGGTTCTTTCGTCATTTTGAAATGGCTGTGGACCAATTTAGATTTTAAATTTTCAGATCTCCTGAAAGTAACATTCCCCTGTGGTTTAATTTCATCCCTCAACAAATCATCCTGTAGTAATATGGATGTGTTCTTTTTTATGATGCTCTTGATTTCTTTAGCACAGCCATTAAACTGGGTAATAAAATTAAGATTTCTTTCAACATTACTTTGCTTCTTAACCTGTTTTGATTGCCCCGGTTGTAATAACGATTGTCTTTCTATTGAACTAACTTCTTCATATGCCTTTTTAGTGATTCTTTCAGGATATCCTTGTCCAACAAAGACCTTCATCAATTTACTAGCTTGTTGTTGATATGTCCTTTCTAAAGTACAGTTCCGTTTCATACGTATTAGCTGACCTTTAGGAATATTGTTTTTCCAAGAGTCTAGGTGTGAACTTTCATAACTGAGATATTTATTCTTATCCACTGGTTTCCTGTATGTCTCTGTAACCAATTTGTTGTCTACTACCGAGAGTGTGATATCCAAATAGTTAATCTGTGTCAAACTAAATGTGGCAGTAAACTTCAAACCACAATTATTGTCATTAAGACTGGTGATGAAAGATTGAATAGAATCTAAATCCCCATCCCAAATAATAAATAAATCATCAATAAATCTCACATAGAGGACCAGGTTCACCCCGTGGTGCAAAGGCGCCCATGTACAGATTCGCGTAACTCGGGGTGAACCTAGTCCCCATAGCGGTCCCCCGTGTCTGTAAATAATACCGTGAATCAAATGTGAAATTATTGTGCTCTAAAATAAACTTAATAGATAAAACCAAAAAGTCACATATACTCTAGGTTTTGTTATTTTCATTTGTTATTTTTATAACTGTATTATTTTTTGTATTTGTTGAATATTCAATTTAACATAATGAGGCCATTTCACGTTCCTATGGAGGTCTCTTCTTGAATTATGGATATAATCAAGGATACACAGAGAAAATTAGCCATTTATATATAACTTGTTTCTCTTGTGTATATGTCTATAATTATTCTTTAAACTATATTGCAACAATGGAATTCATTTTTATATGTGTATTTGGTCTGCCTTATTGGAACCTCACTTTCTTTTGTGTGTATGAATATACCTATCTCCTTATATACACATGTATATCTATATGGGTATAATAATAATAATAATAATAGATAAGGAATATGTGAGGGAGTATACACTCCCTTTACTTATGCAATTGTATTTAGAAGTTTGATGATGACATGTCTCCTAGAAGAGTAAAAAGTTTTTTATTATTTATTATTTGTTGTTCAAAAAGTTTTTATTTATTATTTGTTGTTATATTAGATGTTAATAATGTATAGTAATGGTTTCCTATATGTACTTATCAAGCAGCCTGTCAGTAGTGATAGTGGGATTGAATTATTATACTAATCTTGACGGATTAAGGTTTTAAAATAACCATTTCACACCAGTGATGCGCTTCACATATAACAACGATACGTGGACATTAGTATGATTAGCACAGGTGTGATAATCAAAGCCACTATGCACTTCAGAGCTGCTATACACCCCAGAGCCGTTTACATAGCCAAAGTGAGGCTTGAAACACCAAGGAGAACAGGACGGCGGGGTGACGCTATTGCGGTAATTAACCGTGAGGTTTAAAAAGAGCAAAGGGAGACATGAGTCTATTTCTGATGAAGCCGCTGAACCCGGAGGGAGGCGGGGAAATGCGTTAAAAGACTCATTTCACTGTGATCCACACCACTGCTATCGGAGGTCTTCACCGTCAGCCGCAGCTCCAGCCGCATTACATCCTTTGCATGGATACGATCCTCCAGAGATGACTGCTTGCAAAGGTTAAAGCACCAGCTGCCGGGAGGACTTCTCGCTGTATGGACTGGTTGTTGCCACCAGAAAATAGGCTGCATTTTATGCTTTTTTAAAAATAGTTGTTATTGAGTTGTTAAAATAACCGGCCGGTGGTTATGGATTTTGAATGTATTTATTTTACTAAATGCATTTTTATTCCAATCTATATGCGCTGTAATACCCACTTTTTTTTGTTACACTTAACTAATTCAGAGTTGATCGCAGCAGCAAATTTGTTAGCAATTGGGCAAAACCATTTGCACTGCAGGTGTGGCAGATATAACATGTGCGGAGAGAGTTAGATTTGGTTGGGGTGTGTTCAAACTGAAATCTAAATTGCGGTGTAAAAATAAAGTAGCCAGTATTTACCCTGCACAGAAACAAAATAACCCACCCAAATCTAACACTCTCTGGAAATGTTATATCTGCCACACCTGCAGTGCACATAGTTTTGCCCAACTGCTAACAAATTTGCTGCTGCGATCAACTCTGAATTACCCCCCATATCTGTTTGGCTTATCCCATATAAGGATTGGCCTGGTCCACATACAGCTTAGGAGTTTGCAGACAGCCTCAAATATGGATACGGTTTAAGTTTTCATCTTCCAAACTGCAGTCACTCTCTAAATTCCTACAGGCCTGCTTGGATTGGGCTTTGGCTGCTCCGGTGGACATTCAAACACAATCAACCTCTGCTGGATCTCCAAGGGACTTTTCCCCTAAACCTCATTGCCATGGGCAAGGAAAGCATCCTCAATGTAGAAGATGCTGGTGGACACAACTCATCAGGTCCACCGCTGGTATACAGGTAAGTAATGCTTACCATTTTTCTCTTACGTCCTAGAGGATGCTGGTGTCCACATTAGTACCATGGGGTATAGACGGGTCCACCAGGAGCCACTGGCACTTTAAGAGTTTGAGAGTTTGGGCTGGCTCCTCCCTCTATGCCCCGCCTACCAGACTCAGTTTAGAAAATGTGCCCGGAGGAGCCGGTCACAGCTAAGGGAGCTCTACAGAGCTTTTCTAGTAAAGTTTATTTTTAGAGTTTATTTTTTTACAGGAGGCTGTTGGCAACAGCCTGCCTGCAGTGAGGGACAAAGGGGAGGGAGCAGTGTCCCCTCTACAGGGTCTGAGCCACTGTCTCCGCTGACTGAACACTGAGCTCCAGAGGGGTCGGATCGTTCTCCGCCACAGGGGACCGCTCGCCCCAGCAGCATGCCGCCAACCCCTTACAGATCTGAAGAGTGGTGAGTGAGACACCGACCCCCCTAGCAAGCGGGGGGCCGGTGTGAAGATGGCAGCAACAGGGAAGGAGCGCAGTATTAACTGTGCTCCTGGGAGGCTCAGAGTCACATGGTGCGGTGCTGTGAGGGGCGCCCTGGACCAGCGTTAACCCCCACAATGGTCCAGAAGTCTGTCGGGGTCTGCGGATCTCAGCCAGCACATTTTACCTCAGGCCAGTATAATACTTAGAGAGTGGGAAGGCAGCGCCATTAAGGGGGCGGAGCTTCTCCTCAGAGCGGACCCAGCAGCGTTCCAGCGCCATTTTCCTGCCTGCACAGCGCTGAGAGGAAGAACAGGTCTCTCCACAGCAACTCCAGCTGTCTGTACACAGTACCAGGGGTTTGTAGAAGGGAGGGGAGGCTGTAAAACAACTGTGTATCCTATTAAGGTGCACAGTCAGCGCTGACAAGGGGTCTCCCTTTACTAAAAGCGCTGTGTGTGGGTTGGCTCCAATCTCTGTGTCTCTCTTGCCATTCTTGGAGGGGAAACTCTGTCTGTCCCCACCTGTATGTGTTTGGAGTGTTTGGTGGTCTCCTTTAGCTATGTCCAGGGACACTGTGTCATATGCTGCAGAGGATTTATCCTCCCAGGATGAGCCCATTCCATGTAATCAGGATAGCACTGGTTTAGCACAGATACCTGCAAGGGAACCAGAGTGGTTGTCTCATTTCTCAGATTTCTGACAGGGTTGCAAGTAATGAATCTGCAACCCAGGTATTACAGAGCTCTATGGCAGTATGGCCGGTTTCTGGTACCTCAGGACGCCCTGCTGTGTACCCCCACAAACGTGCGCTTGTGCATGTCACACAAGACGACACGGATACAGATTCTGACACCACAGATGGTGATGGGGATGTGTTGCGGGGGTCCGCATCTCTTGCAAAGGGGGTGCAATTGTTGATAGAGGCTATCAGGGATGTGTTGAATGTTAATGATACCACACCTGAGCAGGTTGAGGAAGCTTTTTTCGAGCAGTCACTCAAGGAGTAACCTTCCAAGGACGGTGGTCAAGCCTGGAAGCCGACCTGCACATCAACATCCTGGAACTAAGAGCCATCTACAACGGGCTTCTTCAAGCGGCCCCTCTTCTAAGAAATCGGGCCATTCAAGTGCAGTCAGACAACGTAACAACAGTGGCTTACATAAACCGACAGGGCGGAACGAAGAGCAGAGCAGAAATGTCGGAGGTGACAAGAATACTCCTCTGGACAGAAAAGCACGCATTGGCGCTGTCAGCCATCTTAATTCCGGGAGTAGACAACTGGGAAGCAGACTTCCTCAGCAGACACGATCTCCATCCAGGGGAGTGGGTTCTCCATCCGGAGGTGTTCACGGAAATAACAGACCTTTGGGGTTTGCCCCAAATAGACATGATAACCTCTCGTCTCAACAAAAAGCTTCTGCGTTATTTTCCAGGTAGAGGGACCCACAGGCAGTGGCAGTGGATGCCCTGGTGTCTCCGTGGGTGTTCCAGTCAGTGTACGTGTTTCCACCACTCCCACTCATCCCAAGAATCCTAAAGCTCATAATGAGAACAAGGGTTCAAGCGATCCTCATTGCCCCAGACTGGCCAAGAAGGGCTTGGTACGTGGACCTTCTGAATCTACTGCAAGAAGAGCCGAGGCCTCTTCCTCTTTGAGAGGACCTGCTGCAGCAGTGGCCATTCACCTATCAAGACTTACCGCGGCTACGTTTGACGGCATGGAAGTTGAGCGCCTGATACTTGCTCGGAAGGGTATTACGAAGAAGTTAATTCCTACCCTCATACAGGCTAGGAAAGGGGTAACGACTAAACATTACCATCGTATTTGGAAGAAATATGTCTCTTGGTTTGAGTCCAAGAAGTTTCCTATGGTGGAGTTTAAACTGGGACCTTTCCTCCTATTCCTGCAAGCAGGAGTGGATATGGCCTGAGGTTGGGTTCTGTAAAGGTCCAGATTTCGGCCCTATCCATTTTCTTTCAGAAACAATTGGCTGCCCTCCCTGAGGTTCACACCTTTTTGAAGGGAGTTCTGCATATCCAACCTCCCTTTGTACTGCCTACGGTGCCCTGGAATCTTAACATGGTGTTGCAGTTCCTCCAGTCTGATTGGTTTGAGCCCCTACAGGAGGTTGAGGTCAAGTTTCTTACATGGAAGGCGGTCACGTTGTTGGCCTTAGCTTCTGCTAGACTTGTGTCCAAGCTGGGGGCTTTATCCTGTAAAAGCCCTTACTTGATCTTCCATGAAGATAGAGCTGAGCTCCGGACACGTCAGCAGTCTCTTCGGAAGGTTGCGTCGGCATTTCATATCAACCAACCTATTGTGGTGCCAGTGGCTACTGACTCCTCAATTACATTAAAGTCCTTGGATGTCGTAAGGGCTCTGAAGATATATGTGAAGAGAACTTCTCGTCACAGAAAGTCGGACTGATCCCAAGAAAATTGGGTGTCCTGCTTCTAAGCAGATGATCTCTCGCTGGATCAGGTTCACTATCCAGCATGCTTATTCTATGGCAGGACTGCCGTGTTTAAAATCTGTTGAGGCCCACTCTACTCGTAAGGTGGGGTCTTCCTGGGCGACTGCCCGGGGTGTCTCAGCAGTGCAACTTTGCCGAGCTGCAACTTGGTCTGGGTCGAACACGTTTGCAAAGTTTTATAAGTTCGATACTTTGGCCTCTGATGATCTGAAGTTCAGTCAATCAGTTCTGCAGGAGCCTCCGCGCTTTCCCTTCCGTTCTGGGAGCTTTGGTACATCCCCATGGTACTAATGTGGACCCCAGCATCCTCTAGGACGTAAGAGAATATAGGATTTTGGTTACCTACCGGTAAATCCTTTTCTCGTAGTCCATATAGGATGCTGGGCGCCCATCCAGCGCTTCGTTTTCCTGCAAATGCTATTTGGTTCAGTACCACTTAGTTTTAGTTGAGTACTGCATTGTTACTTGGTAAGTAATGTTTCAGCAGTTGCTGGATGGTCAAGCTACGTTGGATTGGCGTGCCTTGTATGTGTGAGCTGGTACGAATCTCACCACTATCTGTGTATAATCCTTCTCTCGAAGATGTCCGTCTCCTCGGGCATAGTTTCTAGACTGAGTCTGGTAGCAGGGGCATAGAGGGAGGAGCCAGCCCACACTCTCTAACTCTTAAAGTGCCAATGGCTCCCGGTGGACCCGTCTATATCCCATGGTACTAATGTGGACCCCAGCATCCTCTACGGACTACGAGAAAAGGATTTACCGGTAGGTACCCAAAATCCTATTTCTAAATTATGAATTTTTAATCTTAGGTACAATGAGCCTAATTCAGATCTGATCGTAGCAGCAAATTTGTTAGCAGATGGGCAAAACCAAGGGGGTCATTCCGAGTTGTTCGCTCGCTAGCAGATTTTAGCAGCATTGCACACGCTAGGACGCCGCCCTCTGGGAGTGTATCTTAGCTTAGCAGAATTGCGAACGAAAGAGTAGCAGAATTGCGAATAGAAAATTCTTAGCAGTTTCTGAGTAGCTCGAGAGTTACTCCTACACTGCGATCAGCTCAGCCCATTTCGTTCCTGGTTTGACGTCACAAACACGCCCTGCGTTCGGCCAGCCACTCCTCCGTTTCTCCAGACACTCCCGCGTTTTATCCTTGCACGCCTGCGTTTTTCCGCACACTCACAGAAAACGGTCAGTTTCCTCCCAGAAACACCCACTTCCTGTCAATCACACTCCGATCACTTCAACAATGAAAATTCTTTGTTCGGACGTGAGTAAATCTACTAAGTTTTGTGCTAAAATACTTAGCGCATGCACACTGCGTACCATGCGCATGCACATTTTTGCCTTAGTCGCTCCGTTGCGAAAATCGGCAACGAGCGAACAACTCGGAATGACCCCCATTATATTGTACTACAAAGTAATATTACACAGAGCAATATTTTCCGAGTTGCAGAAACTTAAATTATTACACAAAACGCAAGTTGAGTCCTCTTGTTGAAACAATTTTTTTTTTCTCTTTTTTATGAAATCGAAGAAAGACAAAGTAATAGCAGCTTAGGCTCTTATAAATCAATTTAACTTATTTTAAATTGCTGTGATCGTTTCAGTCATTATTCAGCCTTTGTGGGTTTGAAAGTGATTTAAGAAATAAATGAGATATCTGAGAATAAGAGTACTTAATAATTTATAGCCATAGAAATGAACAACTACTGTACATACAAAAATATTTCATAGAAATCTTTGCAAGGTACAAGCAATGTGCTGTCACTGGTTTTCTTTCCTTACATTTAGCTCTGTCAAACAGACAAGAAAACAGAAAACAATGATTTTTATTCTGTGTACAAAAAAACAAATCAAAATAATGAATTGTTTGATTATACTAGAGATCTTGTAATTAGACATTTTTCTGTAGAAATACAATATACCTGTCAAAGATTAAAGGCACATATCCAAGAATACAGCTTACATTCTCATTACAAAATAAGGCCAAGATGTATCAAGGCTAGGAGAGTGGTAAATTGCACGGTGATTAATTATCGACCAATCAGCTCCTGTCATTTTTCAAACACATCCTGTAACATGGCTGGTAGGAGCTGGTTGGTTGGTACTTTATCACCATTGGCGTTTCTATAATGGGTGCAATGTGTGTGGTGCACATGGGCCCCTGGGTCCAGGGTGGGCCCACACCGCACACACTGCACCCATTTAAATACTTACCTTACCGGAGTCCAGTGGTGGGCGCAGCGATCGCGGCAGAAATCGCTGCCAAAATTGGTCTCCGGATCATGGCGGGCGCCATGTTTCCGGAGACCTGCACATGCGCAATACACTCCGGCTTAATGCTGGAGTCTACAGCGCCATTTGGAGGTTGGGGGCACACCCGGAGGTGCACATGGGCTCCCTCTTCTGTAGAAACACCCTATTTATCACCGTGCAATTTATCACTCTCCAAGGCTTGATAAATCTGGGCCTAAATTCCCAAAAGATGGACGTCTTAGACTTCTACCTTTCCCCTGCTATACGGTCATCATTGACACATGATTTCTCTTTTCAATGGCACTGCTCTAAAGTACCTTGGTATCTACATCACTAAAATATATCTTCAGTTGTTTCAGCCCAACTTTCCACATCCTCTTTCTCTTATTAAGTCTGACCTTGATAACTGGACAGGTGAATACATTTCCTGGATTGGTCGGGTTAATGTTGTCAAAATGAATGTACTCCCTAGAACTAGAGATGTGTGCCGGACCATTTGTGCTGGTTTTGGTTCTAATTTATCGTCCGGTTTTGGTTTTGCCAAAATGCTGTGACTGGTTTTGGGTTTATATATATATTTTTTAATTTACAAAAAAAGTTTAAATCACATAATTTTTGTTTCTACATTATTATTAACCTCAATAACATTAATTTCCAGTAAATTTTGACTACTTCACAGCTTACACACAGCTGGTTATATCACATGTATGAAACAATGCTACACAGTAGTGGCAGAAATCAAAAGTGGTGCATGATGGAATTGTCCTTGGGACCTCCCACCGACCCATATGTTGGATATTAAAAAGGACATGCACACTTTAACAAAACAAGCATTTCAACAAAAAGGACTGCCACTTTTGTGGCTGAAGTGCTTGGTTTGTTTAGCCCCCAACAAAAAACAAGCTACCAGTGGGCTTAAGACAGCTAAGCTAACAGCCCTGCAGTGGCAAGATGTTATCATCACTACCATCCTCATCCTCACTCATGTCAGTGTGTACATCATCCTCACACAATGTCAATTTATCCCCGCTGGGATACAGTGCACAGAACAGTACAATAGAATAGTATTTTATTTTTATTTTTAAATTCGCAGCTCACTGTGGGGATTCAAGTTTTATATGTGCATGAACAAAAATGCACTGTCTGGGACACAACACCTTGGGCCTAATTCAGATCTGATCGCAGCAGCAAATTTGTAAGCTGAAGGGCAAAACCATGTGCACTGCAGGTGGGACAGATATAACATGTACAGAGAGTTAGATTTGGGTGTGGTGTGTTCAAACTGAAACCTAAATTGCAGTGTAAAAATAAAGCAGCCAGAAACAAAATAACCCACCCAACTCTAACTCTCTCTGCACCTATTATATCTGCCCCCCTGTAGTGCACATGGTTTTGCCCATTAGCTAACAATTTTGCTGCTGCAATCAGATCTGTATTAGGCCCATAGAACAGTACAACAGAACAATGGGGGTCATTCCGAGTTGTTCGCTCGTTATTTTTTTTCGCTACGGAGCGATTAATCGCAAACTGCACATGCGCAATGTTCGCAGTGCGCCTGCGCCAAGTATATTAGCACAAAAGTTTGGTATTTTACTCACGGCGTAACAAAGCTTTTTCATCGTTCTGGTAATCGGAGTGTGATTGACAGGAAGTGGGTGTTTCTGGGCGGAAACTGGCCGTTTTCTGGGAGTGTGCGGAGAAACGCTGGCGTATCTGGGAAAAATGCGGGAGTGTCTGAAGAAATGGGGGAGTGTCTGGCCGAACGCTGGGTGTGTTTGTGACATCAAACCAGGAACGAAACTGACTGAACTGATCGCAGTGTAGGAGTAAGTCTTGAGCTACTCAGAAACTGCTAAGAAATTTCTATTCGCAATTCTGCTAATCTTTCGTTCGCAATTCTGCTAAGCTAATATACACTCCCAGAGGGCGGCGGCTTAGCGTGTGCAATGCTGCTAAAAGCAGCTAGCGAGCGAACAACTCGGAATGAGGGCCAATATGTATATATTTTTCAATTCACAGCTCACTGGGACACTATGACAGCTTGTGGATGGATGGACACAGGAATAGACTGACAGCTTGTGGATGGATGGACACAGGAACACACTGATAGCTTGTGGATGGATGGACACAGGAATACACTGACAGCTTGTGGATGGATGGACATAGTGACAGCACAGTTTGTGGATGGATGGACACAGGAATACACTAGAGATGAGCGGGTTCGGTTTCTCTGAATCCGAACCCGCCCGAACTGCATGTTTTTTTTCACGGGTCCGAGCGACTCGGATCTTCCCGCCTTGCTCGGTTAACCCGAGCGCGCCCGAACGTCATCATGACGCTGTCGGATTCTCGCGAGGCTCGGATTCTATCGCGAGACTCGGATTCTATATAAGGAGCCGCGCGTCGCCGCCATTTTCACACGTGCATTGAGATTGATAGGGAGAGGACGTGGCTGGCGTCCTCTCCATTTAGATTAGGGTTGAGAGAGAGAGAGAGAGATTGACCTGAGGCTGTGATACTGTAGAAGAGAGTGCAGAGTTTAGTGACTGACGACCACAGTGACCACCAGACAGTGCAGTTGTTTGTTTTATTTAATATATCCGTTCTCTGCCTGAAAAAAACGATACACACAGTGACTCAGTCACATACCATATCTGTGTGCACTGCTCAGCCCAGTGTGCTGCATCAATGTATATATATATCTGACTGTGCTCAGCTCACACAGCTTATAATTGTGGGGGAGACTGGGGAGCACTGCAGTGCCAGTTATAGGTTATAGCAGGAGCCAGGAGTACATAATATTATATTAAAATTAAACAGTGCACACTTTTGCTGCAGGAGTGCCACTGCCAGTGTGACTAGTGACCAGTGACCTGACCACCAGTATATATAATATTAGTAGTATACTATCTCTTTATCAACCAGTCTATATTAGCAGCAGACACAGTACAGTGCGGTAGTTCACGGCTGTGGCTACCTCTGTGTCGGCACTCGGCAGCCCGTCCATAATTGTATATACCACCTAACCGTGGTTTTTTTTTCTTTCTTTATAGTCATACTAGTTACGAGTATACTATCTCTTTATCAACCAGTCTATATTAGCAGCAGACACAGTACAGTGCGGTAGTTCACGGCTGTGGCTACCTCTGTGTCGGCACTCGGCAGCCCGTCCATAATTGTATATACCACCTAACCGTGGTTTTTTTTTCTTTCTTTATACATACATACTAGTTACGAGTATACTATCTCTTTATCAACCAGTCTATATTAGCAGCAGACACAGTACAGTGCGGTAGTTCACGGCTGTGGCTACCTCTGTGTCGGCACTCGGCAGCCCGTCCATAATTGTATATACCACCTAACCGTGGTTTTTTTTTCTTTCTTTATACATACATACTAGTTACGAGTATACTATCTCTTTATCAACCAGTCTATATATTAGCAGCAGATACAGTACAGTGCGGTAGTTCACGGCTGTGGCTACCTCTGTGTCGGCACTCGGCAGCCCGTCCATAATTGTATATACCACCTAACCGTGGTTTTTTTTTCTTTCTTTATACATACATACTAGTTACGAGTATACTATCTCTTTATCAACCAGTCTATATATTAGCAGCAGACACAGTACAGTGCGGTAGTTCACGGCTGTGGCTACCTCTGTGTCGGCACTCGGCAGCCCGTCCATAATTGTATATACCACCTAACCGTGGTTTTTTTTTCTTTCTTTATACATACATACTAGTTACGAGTATACTATCTCTTTATCAACCAGTCTATATTAGCAGCAGACACAGTACAGTGTGGTAGTTCACGGCTGTGGCTACCTCTGTGTCGGCACTCGGCAGCCCGTCCATAATTGTATATACCACCTAACCGTGGTTTTTTTTTCTTTCTTTATACATACATACTAGTTACGAGTATACTATCTCTTTATCAACCAGTCTATATATTAGCAGCAGACACAGTACAGTGCGGTAGTTCACGGCTGTGGCTACCTCTGTGTCGGCACTCGGCAGCCCGTCCATAATTGTATATACCACCTAACCGTGGTTTTTTTTTCTTTCTTTATACATACATACTAGTTACGAGTATACTATCTCTTTATCAACCAGTCTATATTAGCAGCAGACACAGTACAGTGCGGTAGTTCACGGCTGTGGCTACCTCTGTGTCGGCACTCGGCAGCCCGTCCATAATTGTATATACCACCTAACCGTGGTTTTTTTTTCTTTCTTTATACATACATACTAGTTACGAGTATACTATCTCTTTATCAACCAGTCTATATATTAGCAGCAGACACAGTACAGTGCGGTAGTTCACGGCTGTGGCTACCTCTGTGTCGGCACTCGGCAGCCCGTCCATAATTGTATATACCACCTAACCGTGGTTTTTTTTTCTTTCTTTATACATACATACTAGTTACGAGTATACTATCTCTTTATCAACCAGTCTATATATTAGCAGCAGACACAGTACAGTGCGGTAGTTCACGGCTGTGGCTACCTCTGTGTCGGCACTCGGCAGCCCGTCCATAATTGTATATACCACCTAACCGTGGTTTTTTTTTCTTTCTTTATACATACATACTAGTTACGAGTATACTATCTCTTTATCAACCAGTCTATATTAGCAGCAGACACAGTACAGTGCGGTAGTTCACGGCTGTGGCTACCTCTGTGTCGGCACTCGGCAGCCCGTCCATAATTGTATATACCACCTAACCGTGGTTTTTTTTTCTTTCTTTATACATACATACTAGTTACGAGTATACTATCTCTTTATCAACCAGTCTATATATTAGCAGCAGACACAGTACAGTGCGGTAGTTCACGGCTGTGGCTACCTCTGTGTCGGCACTCGGCAGCCCGTCCATAATTGTATATACCACCTAACCGTGGTTTTTTTTTCTTTCTTTATACATACATACTAGTTACGAGTATACTATCTCTTTATCAACCAGTCTATATATTAGCAGCAGACACAGTACAGTGCGGTAGTTCACGGCTGTGGCTACCTCTGTGTCGGCACTCGGCAGCCCGTCCATAATTGTATATACCACCTAACCGTGGTTTTTTTTTCTTTCTTTATACATACATACTAGTTACGAGTATACTATCTCTTTATCAACCAGTCTATATTAGCAGCAGACACAGTACAGTGCGGTAGTTCACGGCTGTGGCTACCTCTGTGTCGGCACTCGGCAGCCCGTCCATAATTGTATATACCACCTAACCGTGGTTTTTTTTTCTTTCTTTATACATACATACTAGTTACGAGTATACTATCTCTTTATCAACCAGTCTATATATTAGCAGCAGACACAGTACAGTGCGGTAGTTCACGGCTGTGGCTACCTCTGTGTCGGCACTCGGCAGCCCGTCCATAATTGTATATACCACCTAACCGTGGTTTTTTTTTCTTTCTTTATACATACATACTAGTTACGAGTATACTATCTCTTTATCAACCAGTCTATATATTAGCAGCAGACACAGTACAGTGCGGTAGTTCACGGCTGTGGCTACCTCTGTGTCGGCACTCGGCAGCCCGTCCATAATTGTATATACCACCTAACCGTGGTTTTTTTTTCTTTCTTTATACATACATACTAGTTACGAGTATACTATCTCTTTATCAACCAGTCTATATTAGCAGCAGACACAGTACAGTGCGGTAGTTCACGGCTGTGGCTACCTCTGTGTCGGCACTCGGCAGCCCGTCCATAATTGTATATACCACCTAACCGTGGTTTTTTTTTCTTTCTTTATACATACATACTAGTTACGAGTATACTATCTCTTTATCAACCAGTCTATATATTAGCAGCAGACACAGTACAGTGCGGTAGTTCACGGCTGTGGCTACCTCTGTGTCGGCACTCGGCAGCCCGTCCATAATTGTATATACCACCTAACCGTGGTTTTTTTTTCTTTCTTTATACATACATACTAGTTACGAGTATACTATCTCTTTATCAACCAGTCTATATATTAGCAGCAGACACAGTACAGTGCGGTAGTTCACGGCTGTGGCTACCTCTGTGTCGCCACTCGGCAGCCCGTCCATAATTGTATATACCACCTAACCGTGGTTTTTTTTTCTTTCTTTATACATACATACTAGTTACGAGTATACTATCTCTTTATCAACCAGTCTATATTAGCAGCAGACACAGTACAGTGCGGTAGTTCACGGCTGTGGCTACCTCTGTGTCGGCACTCGGCAGCCCGTCCATAATTGTATATACCACCTAACCGTGGTTTTTTTTTCTTTCTTTATACATACATACTAGTTACGAGTATACTATCTCTTTATCAACCAGTCTATATATTAGCAGCAGACACAGTACAGTGCGGTAGTTCACGGCTGTGGCTACCTCTGTGTCGGCACTCGGCAGCCCGTCCATAATTGTATATACCACCTAACCGTGGTTTTTTTTTCTTTCTTTATACATACATACTAGTTACGAGTATACTATCTCTTTATCAACCAGTCTATATATTAGCAGCAGACACAGTACAGTGCGGTAGTTCACGGCTGTGGCTACCTCTGTGTCGGCACTCGGCAGCCCGTCCATAATTGTATACTAGTATCCAATCCATCCATCTCCATTGTTTACCTGAGGTGCCTTTTAGTTGTGCCTATTAAAATATGGAGAACAAAAATGTTGAGGTTCCAAAATTAGGGAAAGATCAAGATCCACTTCCACCTCGTGCTGAAGCTGCTGCCACTAGTCATGGCCGAGACGATGAAATGCCAGCAACGTCGTCTGCCAAGGCCGATGCCCAATGTCATAGTACAGAGCATGTCAAATCCAAAACACCAAATATCAGTAAAAAAAGGACTCCAAAACCTAAAATAAAATTGTCGGAGGAGAAGCGTAAACTTGCCAATATGCCATTTACCACACGGAGTGGCAAGGAACGGCTGAGGCCCTGGCCTATGTTCATGGCTAGTGGTTCAGCTTCACATGAGGATGGAAGCACTCAGCCTCTCGCTAGAAAAATGAAAAGACTAAAGCTGGCAAAAGCAGTAGCACCGCAAAGAACTGTGCGTTCTTCGAAATCCCAAATCCACAAGGAGAGTCCGACTCCAATTGTGTCGGTTGCGATGCCTGACCTTCCCAACACTGGACGTGAAGAGCATGCGCCTTCCACCATTTGCACGCCCCCTGCAAGTGATGGAAGGAGCACCCGCAGTCCAGTTCCTGATAGTCAGATTGAAGATGTCAGTGTTGAAGTACACCAGGATGAGGAGGATATGGGTGTTGCTGGCGCTGGGGAGGAAATTGACCAGGAGGATTCTGATGGTGAGGTGGTTTGTTTAAGTCAGGCACCCGGGGAGACACCTGTTGTCCGTGGTAGGTATATGGCCGTTGACATGCCTGGTGAAAATACCAAAAAAATCAGCTCTTCGGTGTGGAAGTATTTCACCAGAAATGCGGACAACAGGTGTCAAGCCGTGTGTTCCCTTTGTCAAGCTGTAATAAGTAGGGGTAAGGACGTTAACCACCTCGGAACATCCTCCCTTATACGTCACCTGCAGCGCATTCATAATAAGTCAGTGACAAGTTCAAAAACTTTGGGTGACAGCGGAAGCAGTCCACTGACCAGTAAATCCCTTCCTCTTGTAACCAAGCTCACGCAAACCACCCCACCAACTCCCTCAGTGTCAATTTCCTCCTTCCCCAGGAATGCCAATAGTCCTGCAGGCAATGTCACTGGCAATTCTGACGAGTCCTCTCCTGCCTGGGATTCCTCCGATGCATCCTTGCGTGTAACGCCTACTGCTGCTGGCGCTGCTGTTGTTGCTGCTGGGAGTCGATGGTCATCCCAGAGGGGAAGTCGTAAGCCCACTTGTACTACTTCCAGTAAGCAATTGACTGTTCAACAGTCCTTTGCGAGGAAGATGAAATATCACAGCAGTCATCCTGCTGCAAAGCGGATAACTGAGGCCTTGACAACTATGTTGGTGTTAGACGTGCGTCCGGTATCCGCCGTTAGTTCACAGGGAACTAGACAATTTATTGAGGCAGTGTGCCCCCGTTACCAAATACCATCTAGGTTCCACTTCTCTAGGCAGGCGATACCGAGAATGTACACGGACGTCAGAAAAAGACTCACCAGTGTCCTAAAAAATACAGTTGTACCCAATGTCCACTTAACCACGGACATGTGGACAAGTGGAGCAGGGCAGGGTCAGGACTATATGACTGTGACAGCCCACTGGGTAGATGTATGGACTCCCGCCGCAAGAACAGCAGCGGCGGCACCAGTAGCAGCATCTCGCAAACGCCAACTCTTTCCTAGGCAGGCTACGCTTTGTATCACCGCTTTCCAGAATACGCACACAGCTGAAAACCTCTTACAACAACTGAGGAAGATCATCGCGGAATGGCTTACCCCAATTGGACTCTCCTGTGGATTTGTGGCATCGGACAACGCCAGCAATATTGTGTGTGCATTAAATATGGGCAAATTCCAGCACGTCCCATGTTTTGCACATACCTTGAATTTGGTGGTGCAGAATTTTTTAAAAAACGACAGGGGCGTGCAAGAGATGCTGTCGGTGGCCAGAAGAATTGCGGGACACTTTCGGCGTACAGGCACCACGTACAGAAGACTGGAGCACCACCAAAAACTACTGAACCTGCCCTGCCATCATCTGAAGCAAGAAGTGGTAACGAGGTGGAATTCAACCCTCTATATGCTTCAGAGGTTGGAGGAGCAGCAAAAGGCCATTCAAGCCTATACAATTGAGCACGATATAGTAGGTGGAATGCACCTGTCTCAAGCGCAGTGGAGAATGATTTCAACGTTGTGCAAGGTTCTGATGCCCTTTGAACTTGCCACACGTGAAGTCAGTTCAGACACTGCCAGCCTGAGTCAGGTCATTCCCCTCATCAGGCTTTTGCAGAAGAAGCTGGAGACATTGAAGGAGGAGCTAACACGGAGCGATTCCGCTAGGCATGTGGGACTTGTGGATGGAGCCCTTAATTCGCTTAACAAGGATTCACGGGTGGTCAATCTGTTGAAATCAGAGCACTACATTTTGGCCACCGTGCTCGATCCTAGATTTAAAGCCTACCTTGGATCTCTCTTTCCGGCAGACACAAGTCTGCTGGGGTTGAAAGACCTGCTGGTGACAAAATTGTCAAGTCAAGCGGAACGCGACCTGTCAACATCTCCTCCTTCACATTCTCCCGCAACTGGGGGTGCGAGGAAAAGGCTCAGAATTCCGAGCCCACCCGCTGGCGGTGATGCAGGGCAGTCTGGAGCGACTGCTGATGCTGACATCTGGTCCGGACTGAAGGACCTGACAACGATTACGGACATGTCGTCTACTGTCACTGCATATGATTCTCTCAACATTGATAGAATGGTGGAGGATTATATGAGTGACCGCATCCAAGTAGGCACGTCACACAGTCCGTACTTATACTGGCAGGAAAAAGAGGCAATTTGGAGGCCCTTGCACAAACTGGCTTTATTCTACCTAAGTTGCCCTCCCACAAGTGTGTACTCCGAAAGAGTGTTTAGTGCCGCCGCTCACCTTGTCAGCAATCGGCGTACGAGGTTACATCCAGAAAATGTGGAGAAGATGATGTTCATTAAAATGAATTATAATCAATTCCTCCGCGGAGACATTGACCAGCAGCAATTGCCTCCACAAAGTACACAGGGAGCTGAGATGGTGGATTCCAGTGGGGACGAATTGATAACCTGTGAGGAGGGGGATGTACACGGTGATATATCGGAGGGTGATGATGAGGTGGACATCTTGCCTCTGTAGAGCCAGTTTGTGCAAGGAGAGATTAATTGCTTCTTTTTTGGGGGGGGGGGTCCAAACCAACCCGTCATATCAGTCACAGTCGTGTGGCAGACCCTGTCACTGAAATGATGGGTTGGTTAAAGTGTGCATGTCCTGTTTTGTTTATACAACATAAGGGTGGGTGGGAGGGCCCAAGGACAATTCCATCTTGCACCTCTTTTTTCTTTTCTTTTTCTTTGCGTCATGTGCTGTTTGGGGAGGGTTTTTTGGAAGGGACATCCTGTGTGACACTGCAGTGCCACTCCTAGATGGGCCCGGTGTTTGTGTCGGCCACTAGGGTCGCTTATCTTACTCACACAGCTACCTCATTGCGCCTCTTTTTTTCTTTGCGTCATGTGCTGTTTGGGGAGGGTTTTTTGGAAGGGACATCCTGCGTGACACTGCAGTGACACTCCTAGATGGGCCCGGTGTTTGTGTTGGCCACTAGGGTCGCTTATCTTACTCACACAGCTACCTCATTGCGCCTCTTTTTTTCTTTGCGTCATGTGCTGTTTGGGGAGGGTTTTTTGGAAGGGACATCCTGCGTGACACTGCAGTGCCACTCCTAGATGGGCCCGGTGTTTGTGTCGGCCACTAGGGTCGCTAATCTTACTCACACAGCTACCTCATTGCGCCTCTTTTTTTCTTTGCGTCATGTGCTGTTTGGGGAGGGTTTTTTGGAAGGGCCATCCTGCGTGACACTGCAGTGCCACTCCTAGATGGGCCCGGTGTTTGTGTCGGCCACTAGGGTCGCTTATCTTACTCACACAGCGACCTCGGTGCAAATTTTAGGACTAAAAATAATATTGTGAGGTGTGAGGTATTCAGAATAGACTGAAAATGAGTGGAAATTATGGTTTTTGAGGTTAATAATACTTTGGGATCAAAATGACCGCCAAATTCTATGATTTAAGCTGTTTTTTAGGTTTTTTGGAAAAAAACACCCGAATCCAAAACACACCCGAATCCGACAAAAAAAATTCGGTGAGGTTTTGCCAAAACGCGGTCGAACCCAAAACACGGCCGCGGAACCGAACCCAAAACCAAAACACAAAACCCGAAAAATTTCCGGCGCTCATCTCTAGAATACACTGACAGCTTGTGGATGGATGGACACAGGAATACACTGACAGCTTGTAGATGGATGGACATAGTGACAGCACAGCTTGTGGATGGATGGACACAGTGACAGTACAGCTTGTAGATGGATGGACACAGGAACATAGTGACAGCTTGTGGATGGATGGACACAGGGATACAGTGACAGCTTGTGGATGGATAGACACAGTGACAGTATAGCTGTCACGATCCGGGTATCTGGACGCCATTACTTACCCTTCAGATGCCTCCTAAGGCTGGCTCAGCGTTCCAGGACCGGATCCCGCTGTTCCTGAGTTTCCACATGCAGAATGTCAGAGCGGTGATTTCATCAGCCGCGGCCTCCGCTGTGCCCGCGTGGTTAAATGTGCGCTTGTCAGTCTGGCGTCTCCTGTCTCCTGTGGCCGGCGTCGCCATTACTGTTTCAATTCTCACATGGATTACAAACCAAACTTCCCTCCAAGTGTCTGCATGGGCGCAGCCATCTTGGATTTTGTCATCTGATCATTTCCACCAATCTGCTGTCAGTATTATTAATTTGCATAATTGCCTAGCCAATGCCTTCCTTGCTACAGGTATAAATAGGTTGTGCCTGAGCAAGGAAGGCGTCAGTGCTTTGGTTGTCTAACCTAGTTCCAGTTTGTCTCTCTCCTGTGGTTGTCTTCCAGGTTCCAGCTCCTGTCTCCAGACTTCTGCTATAGAGACCCGCACCAGCATTCCATCTGCGGTGTAGCCTGACTCTCCGATCCATTCTGGACTCACCTGTTTCCAGCTACAACAATCACCTGCTTCCAGCCCAGCTTCCAGCAGTGTACAGCTTCTCTTAAAGGGCCGGTGTCCTTTCTGCAGTTTACCACTCTCCACCGGTATTATTATTTCACCGCTCTCAAACAATCACCTGCTTCCAGCCCAGCTTCCAGCAGTGTACAGCTTCTCTTAAAGGGCCGGTGTCCTTTTCTGCAGTTTACCACTCTCCACCGGTATTATTATTTCACCGCTCTCAAACAATCACCTGCTTCCAGCCCAGCTTCCAGCAGTGTACAGCTTCTCTTAAAGGGCCGGTGTCCTTTTCTGCAGTTTACCACTCTCCACCGGTATTATTATTTCACCGCTCTCAAACTCCAAACTTCACTATTACTTCATCGCTCTCAAGTTCGTTTATTATTTAACTGGTTCCAGCCAGTATCCACTCCGTACCAACAACAGTCTGGTTCCAGCCAGTATCCACAGCAGCCATTTTACCTTCAGCAGCCCAGCCTTTCCTGGAACATCAGCTGGTACGATCCTGGGTTCTCTCCATTGCTACAGTCAGGCCTGGTAAGGACTTTCCAACTAGAAGATTATAAGAACTGTCTCACACTACCAGTGCCTGTGGCCCTTGCCACCCTGTAGTACCCAGGAATTGTATTTATCCTCTGTTGACTTTTATGTTTCCTTTTACTGCTGCTGTGTTACGGAGTTTGTCATAATAAACATCATTGACTTTTATCCTGGTTGTCGTGGTCACGCCTTCGGGCAGTTATTCTACATGTTACTTACATGTCTAGGGGTCTGATACAACCTCCCAGGTTCCGTTACATCTCAGCCCCTACAACTGAGGCTGCCTCCCGTCAGCTCAGACCCTCAGTTGTGACAATAGCTTGTGGATGGATGGACACAGGGACACTGTGACAGTGACAGCAGATGGACAGGACACAGCAGTTCACATCGCAGCAGACAGCAACATGCATGGAGTTAAAAAGGTGGCAAGTCACCACCGTAGGGTTCTTATAGAGTAACCAAAACTCACCAGTATCTGATGTCGGGATGATGATGTTTTGCCTCAATTTGGAATCTGATCCTGGTGGGAAAACCCAAGCTGCGGCTTGGATTTACTCAGATTGGCAAAGTTCGGTGGGGACTCAGATTTTCTAAAATCCGAACTGCTCATCTCTACCTAGAACATTTTATTTATTCCAACCCCTCTCGGTCCATGTCCCTCTCCATGTTTTTACATTTCTGAAACTCCATACCCAACAATTTATTTGGTTTGGAGAGCATCCTAGAGTCTGATCTTTAGAGACCAAATCAGGGTGGGGGCCCAGCATTCCTGACTGCAAGCGCTACTACTCGTAGTCAGGCTCGCCCAATGTGTCTTATGGTACTGCCCTACCACCAGAGGTGTAGCTAGGTGCCATGGTGCCCGGAGCAAGGGAATGTTTCGGTGCCCCCTCCCCTGTACTGAATTGGGGGCATATTACATTTGAAAAGAAAAAATATTGAAAAATCCTAGATTGGTGACAGGGCCGGTTCTAGACCTTGTGGATCTCAGGGCGAAAGTTACCTTTGGGCACCCCACAACAGGGACAGTGCACACCGAGTGTGTACCCCCTCTGCTTCTCCTCCTGCTCTGCAGCTGCCTGTACAGCTGCTTGCGGTATAGTGGACAGAAGGAGGAGGTGGGCAGGCATCACCGTGCCCTCTAACTTTTCCAGCGCGCTCGCGCTCCACTGAAACCACCCTCGCTACACCCCTGCCTACCACGGACAGGGTCTGGACTGCGATTGAAGCGGACTCCCATGGATTTTGCTCCTGGTGCCTAGCAGCAATCGTCTGAAATCTACTCATCTACATTCAGTCATTCTACATTCTCTAGCAATTTGGGATTTCACTAACTGCATTTATGGTTTGGCTCACTCTCGTAGCTGCCTTAAACCACTGTTTAATAATCCACGTTTCCCTCTGGTCTCTCTTTAATTTACAAAAAGTGTGACAAAACCAATAATTGCACTTCCTCTGCACTAACCCTCAATACAATGGGGTGTTGGATTTTTAAATGACATTACTAGAGGTCCTTCCTTTCACTTGTTCTCTGAATTACAGGAAAATTGAATATGCCTTTAATAATAATGTCTTCCAATTTCTCCAATTGCAACATTTTCATACTGTTTTTAAGTGCCAATTATTGGCTAGACACCACATGTAAATCTTTTTGCTTACAATAAGCTGCTACCAAGGACCTTGATTCCATGCTATATATGGAACTGCAGACTCCTGATCTCAAATCTGCCTGGGTGCTGACCTGGGGTAGGTAGGTCTTAGATGTAAAGGACTGGTCAGAGATCACGGTCATGCAGCCTCTCGCTCCCTTTGTGTGTATATTAAAGTATATACCTACAAGTACAAGATGGTACTACTATGTTTCCACCTGTCTTCATAAGATGGGCCCTAGTATTCCCACCGGCTGTTGGAAGAACTGAATTCATATATGGAGGGATTATATTAAGCTGTGACCATATTAGTGAGATGTCGGGAAATTGATTAACTCTCTTACAGGTATTACCATCCCGTCTTCTTCTAGATTTTATCTCTTGCCTACTGAATTTCCTGGGGCCTGTCCTCACTAAATGAAGCCACTTGCCAGATTTCAGCAAGCTGGAAACAGCCCTCCACCCCCTCACTACATACCACCCTCTCTAGGATCTGCCATGTTTACAGGGTGGAATTTATTTTGAGTATTATCCACTCCTCTCTGTCTTTTCTAAACATGGTTCCCCTGGACCTCATGTTTTTTAGTTCAGCCCCCATCTGTTTAATTTAGTGTTTGTGACTCCACTGCTCTTCCCGTCTGGATTTTCGACACCATCCCATGCTTTTTTCCCTGACTCCCTTTCCCTACTGCGGATTGCCACGCCATAGCCTAGGTATCCAATCTTATTAAACTGGGTACGTCTTTCATTCATTTTGATGGGCCCATAATTGAGGCTCTGTATTTCCCTTATACCATCTACAATTGTATCTGTTATATTGAATTTCCTCTGATAACTGGATGTCCTATCTCCTGTTTTTCCTGCACGATATCTCTGTGCTAATTGTACCGCCTGATAAAGTCTTTAAAAAAAAAAAGATTAAAGACGCAATTTGTTTAGTGGTTAGCAGATACATTTTGTTATCCTGAGGGCAACTGCTCTAACAGACCCACATTGAAGTCTTGCCACTCTGCCCAACAGGTGCTGTCAGTGGTGAGCCAGATCTTGAAGTGAAGGGAACAAAGGTTAAAACAAGGCACTATCACAGGCAGAGGCATCACTTAAATAGGTGACACCCAGCGTAGCACCCCCTATCATGGAGGGGTGTGGCATAGAGAGGAATACTGAAAAGTGGGCATGGCCTCATTAGAAAAGGGGCGTGGCTTTGCAGGTATCATCACTCCGTGAGGTGTGCTCAAGATCCATGGAGAAGCTGGCTTATGATGGCCATCGGTATGTTCGACATCAATGGTGAATCTGTGAGTGGCCATCGATGGTCACCAACTATGCTATGGGAGATCATCGATGGTTTCACCCATCAATTGCCATCCCTGTTACTTCAGTCAGTGACACAGACTAATCACAGCCTGGGGGCGGGGCTTCGTGGGTGTTTCTGGGGGCAAGACACTTTGTAAAAGAAAAAAAAGGCTTAGTTTATGCTGTGCCATCGATGGAGGGAAACCATCTAGTTCTCTTCCATCGATGGCAAAAGCATTCGACATCGGCCATAAACCATCGATTATTAGGAACCATTGGTGGTCGATGGCCATCCCTAATGCTGGCTGCCCCCGGAGACAGGACTGTACTATGCAGTGTCGGCTCCTCCACTATGACAGGAGCTAGGTACTGCAGGAGAATTTTACACTGCAGCACCTGGCTCCTGTCACTGTGAAGAAGCTGGCATTTTGGTGTCACGCTCCGAGGGTGACTCCCAGGTGGGGGATGCCCCCCCGCCCCCCACTTCTAATGCCACTGATCACAGGGGCGTGGCTACATCTGAATGGGGGCATGACTGCATCATATGTAAAACACCAACAATGTTAATGTTGTATTAAAACTTTGAGATAACGATTAAACCAAAGTAAAATATATGTATAACCAAAACATGTAAATAAAGATACATTTAATTGCATGCAAATTTGTCTTACTTGAGGATAGTGCCATTTTAAAAAGAAATTTACATATAAATATATATGTAATGTAACAGCTCACAAAACAGCTGTAACATAAAATAAGTTACAGTATACAGCATAAATACTTTAATTAAAATAATATGTACACATTGGCAGGAAAGTATTTAAAACTCCAACCTAGCGATGAATTGAGAATACTTCATAATCAGCAATATGCCCTGGCTAATCTCCATTAGCAGTTCCGCTAAACAATTCTGAAATGACATCCAAACTATAATTTACGTCTCATGTAACGGTACAATGCAGCTTATTACCACGTGAAAAATAGGATTTTAATTACTTACCGGTAAATCCTTTTCTTGTAGTCCGTAGAGGATACTGGGGTCCATTTAATACCATGGGGTATAGACGGGTCCACTAGGAGCCTTTGGCACTTTAAGAATTTGATAGTGTGCGCTGGCTCCTCCCTCTATGCCCCTCCTACCAGACTCAGTTTAGGAAACTGTGCCCGAGGAGACGGACATACCTTGAGACAAGGATTTAAAAGAGAGTGGTGAGAGTCAAACCAGCACACACAAAACAAGAGGAAAGCCATGCTAACCAAACTTGATGAGGAACAGCAACAGCTGAACCAACAATAGTACTTAACAAGTAACAGTGCAGGAAAACACGAAGCACTGGGTGGGCGCCCAGTATCCTCTACGGACTACGAGAAAAGGATTTACCGGTAGGTAATTAAAATCCTATTTTCTCTTACATCCTAGAGGATACTGGGGTCCATTTAGTCCCATGGATATGTACCAAAGCTCCTAAACCGGTTGGGAAAGTGCTGAGGTTCCTGCAGAACTGATTGACCAAACTGAAGGTCCTCAGAGGCCAAAGTATCGAACTTGTAGAACTTAGCAAACGTGTTCGAACCTGACCAAGTAGCTGCTCGGCAGAGCTGTAAAGCCGAGACACCCCAGGCAGCTGCCCAGGAAGAACCCACCGACCTAGTAGAGTGGGCCTGTACAGATTTTGGAACCGGCAAACCTGCCATAGAATAAGCATGCTGGATAGTAACAAGATTAACCAAACAAAAGTAAGACAGCGCTGACTGAGATGAATTGTGAAATTAATTTACAATATTATTTAATAATTATGCAATAAAAAACATATAAAAACACATAAAATAAATGAATATCTCACTGCACTGATGGGCTTATAGTCACCATACATGGATTATTATTCATTTGCTGCTTGATGGAATGTCCCTGTAAGGTCCGCACATTCAAATGTCCCTTATCCTGGGGTTGTGGCACAGTCCCCGGGCCGAAAGATTTCTAAAAGACGACACTGGAGGAATAGCTGTCCCAGTGGTTTGGCAATACAACGGGGAAGTCCTCACCAGTATTGCGTAGTAGTCTTGGTATTCGGTCCTTGTTAGTGGATTTGGGTGTAAATAGCGCTATTTTGCGGAGTCCTTAGGGATCCAAGTGGTAGTAGATATCCAATGAAGGTGACACAGGTTCACACCTGACGCGTTTGATAAAACAGCAGGTAGCTGTGAAACGCGTCAGGTGTGAACCTGTGTCACCTTCATTGGATATCTACTACCACTTGGATCCCTAAGGACTCCGCAAAATAGCGCTATTTACACCCAAATCCACTAACAAGGACCGAATACCAAGACTACTACGCAATACTGGTGAGGACTTCCCCGTTGTATTGCCAAACCACTGGGACAGCTATTCCTCCAGCGTCGTCTTTTAGAAATCTTTCGGCCCGGGGACTGTGCCACAACCCCAGGATAAGGGACATTTGAATGTGCGGACCTTACAGGGACATTCCATCAAGCAGCAAATGAATAATAATCCATGTATGGTGACTATAAGCCCATCAGTGCAGTGAGATATTCATTTATTTTATGTGTTTTTATATGTTTTTTATTGCATAATTATTAAATAATATTGTAAATTAATTTCACAATTCATCTCAGTCAGCGCTGTCTTACTTTTGTTTGGTTAATCTTGTTTGTATAATGTTATAGGTGTGACTAGCCTATATAGACAGCTGCTAAACACCTATTAAATTGGAGCCACAGCTTGAGAGCCCCTTCCAAACTAATTGGTTACTTTTATTTTGCCTATGCTGGATAGTAAGCCTGATCCAGCGAGCAATAGACTGCTTTGAAGCAGGACACCCAATTTTCTTGGGATCATAGAGGACAAACAGAGAGTCTGATTTTCTGTGACGGGCTGTCATCTCTCGTAGATCTTCAAAGCCCTCACAACATCCAAGGACTTTGAAGTAGCAGAAGTGTCGGTAACCACCGGAACCACAATAGGTTGGTTCAGCTCTATCTTCATGAAAATTCAATAGGGGCTTTTGTGAAACAACACCCCCAGTTCCGACACACGCCTTGCTGAAGCTAAGGCCAACAGTGTGACGGTTTTCCACGTAAGAAACTTCACGTCAACCTCCTGTAAAGGCTCAAACCATTCTGATTGTAGAAACTGCAACACCACGTTGAGATCCCAAGGTGCTGTGGGAGCCACAAAAGGCGGTTGGATGTGCAGAACACCCTTCAAGAATGTCTGAACCTCCGGGAGGGAAGCCAATTGTTTCTGAAAGAAAATGGACAAGGCCGAAATCTGGACTTTTATGGAGCCCAAACGTAGGCCCACATCCACCTCTGATTGCAGAAAAAGGAGAAAACATCCCAGTAGAAATTCCACAGCAGGAAATTCACTGTTTTCACACCAAGAGACGTTTTTTTTCCAAATACAGTGGTAATGTTTAGACGTTACTCCCTTTCTGGCTTGGATCATAGTTGGAATAACCCTGTCCGGGATCCCTTTCCGGGCTAGAATTTGACGCTCAACTTCCATGCCGTCAAACATAGCTGTGGTAAGTCTAGATAGACGAATGGCCTTGATGCAGTATATCCTAGTGAAGAGGTAGAGGCCACGGGTCCTCTAAGAGCATCTCCAGTAGATCCGCGTACCAGGCCCTTCTCGGCCAGTCCGGAGCAATGAGTATTGCTTGAATCATTTCTCTTTTTATTCTTTTGAGAATTCTTGGGATCAATGGAAGTAGTGGAAACACGTACACCATCTGGTAAACCCATGGAGTCACCCATAGGCGTGCGCACGGGGGGTGCCTGGTGCGCACAGGCACCCCCTAATGTCTGGCACCCCCCACACGCCTGCACACAGTCAATGCAGCCCCCACCCTCCTCCTTTCCTGCTGCATGTGACCAGCAGCGCACAGAGACCGGGAGATGGAGCCGGCCCGGGCTGCAGGAGAACGTAGAGGAGAAGGAGATCCTTCCTGCTCCCAGCCATACAGAGAGGAGAGGTCCGTTTGTGAGGTGCGCCGCAGCAAAACGAAGCAGGCAGCAGGACGGAGAATTACTGAAGCTATTAGCCTGTCAGTGAGTATCGCGGCTGCCAGATGTCTTTTAAGTGTATGCGGCTGCGGCGGGGGGAGAGAGGGGAAAACTAAGGGGGGCAATCTGGCTTGTTTATGGGGGATGTGCCTGCCAGTGTTGGCCTCACTTCCCGCAGCACTGTCCTGGCACGCACCTATACCCCCCCCACACACACACACACACACACTGATTGTTGGCCTCACCTCCAGCAGCAGCACTGTCTGGCAGGAACCCATAAACACTGATTGTTGGCCTCCTCGGTACTGCTGGAGGTGAGGCCAACAATCAGCGTGTGGGGGGGTAGGGGGGGTATATACATATTTACTAAAGGATTATATATATATATATGTTGCTCATACTGTGTGGTGTAATGGCAACTTTCGCTCATACCATGTGGCGTAAGGTAAATTTCGGCTCATACTGTGTGGTGTAATGTGACCTTCGGCTCATTCTGTGTGGTGTAATGTGACCTTCGGCTCATACTGTGTGGTGTAATGTGACCTTCGGCTCATTCTGTGTGGTGTAATGTGACCTTCGGCTCATTCTGTGTGGTGTAATGTGACCTTCGGCTCATTCTGTGTGGTGTAATGTGACCTTCGGCTCATACTGTGTGGTGTAATGTGACCTTCGGCTCATTCTGTGTGGTGTAATGTGACCTTCGGCTCATTCTGTGTGGCGTAATGTGACATTCGGCTCATACTGTGTGGCGTAGTGTGACATTCGGCTCATACTGTGTGGCGTAGTGTGACATTCGGCTCATTCTGTGTGGCGTAGTGTGAAATTTGGCTCATACTGTGTGGTGTAATGTGACATTTGGCTCATACTGTGTGGTGTAATGTGACATTTGGCTCATACTGTGTGGCGTAGTGTGACATTCGGCTCATTCTGTGTGGCGTAGTGCGACATTCGGCTCATACTGTGTGGTGTAATGTGACATTTGGCTCATACTGTGTGGTGTAATGTGACATTCGGCTCATACTGTGTGGTGTAATGTGACATTCGGCTCATACTTGTCACGGCGCCGCGGCCACCGTGCTTACCTCTCCGGGTGCGCTGGGTCTCCAGGCGGTCGTCCCCGCTGGTGGGCTCCGGGTCCCGGCGTCCTGTTGGCGCTGGTCCCGGCGGTCTTCCAGAGTGTGGACGTCGCCAATACACCCGGCGTCCACGGAGATGCGGTGGGCGGGTGACGTCATCGGCTTCCCCCACCAATCAAACCAGGGCGGGAAATTCAAAAGCAGACGCCGGGCAGAGCCCCGGCGCCTGAGTATCATCTCTTTCTTCTAAGGTGAACTCCAGTGCTCCAGCGTTCAGTGTCTCCTACTGCTGCTCCAACTCCTGTGCTTCCAGCATTCAGCATGCTCTTCTGCTGCACAGACCTCTGTGCTTCCAGCATCCAGTGAGTCTCTCTGTAGCATAGACACCAGTGCAACCAGCGTTCAGTGATACTTTCTGCCAAACAAACTCCAGTACTTACAGCATTCAGCGTGTCTCCTAGCTGAAACGAACTTCAGTGCTTTCACCGTTCAGTGTGCTTCAGCAACGCTCTCAATTCTGTCACCGTGTGCTTCAGCAATGCTCTCAATTCTTTGTCACCGTGTGCTTCAGCAATGCTCTCAATTCTTTGTCACCGTGTGCTTCAGCAATTCTCACAATCCTTTGTCACAGTGTGCTTCAGCATCGCTCACAAATCCTCGAATTCACCGTGCTTTCAGCATCGTTCATAAATCCCTGTCTCTGTGCTTGTCAGCCTCACTCCCAGTGCTCTTCAGCATCGCTCACAGTGATTCTTTAGCATCGCTCACAGTATTCACCAGCACCGTTCTCAAGTCCTTGTCTTTCAGGTGGTCTCCAGTATCCATCACAAACTTTGTCTGCCGCTAAGTCCTGCATGAAGAAAACCTATATTCGGCCATCTCTACTTCGGCCCAGCTGTGGTTCCCCTTCCCGGACACCGGAAGAACCCCCGAGTTCACAACACTCTCAACCCAGGTCAGTGATAGTATGCTCAGGCCCCATGGACCCAGGGGATCGGAACACAGAGTCAAGCGCCATCCAAAATTTGGCTTCCCGAGTTCAGAGTCAGGAGGCGGCACAAGGCCAGGTGATGCAGTATCTCCAGGAATTGTCCGGTTATTTGGATCAAATTCAAGCATCCTTAGCTTCGGTAGTTCCGGCTCCAGTTCCCGTAACCGCTCCAGTAGCCGTTTCCAGTAATGTCCAACCCTCGGCTGGTACCAGGTCTCGCCTTCAGCTTCCTACTCCTTCCCGCTATAATGGGAATCCAAAGAATAGCCGCGGATCATTTTATCAAGTTTCGTAAATCCCGTCCGGGAAACGGGCAGGCCTAGCTTGTTCCGGAGGAGTCAAGTTGGGAGTCATGTCCAAATCTTCTCCGACTGTGGATATTTTACTCTCCGTGTCTCTGTTCTCCAAGTCAGTTGCCAAACCTTTTAATGCCCTACTGGACTCTGGGGCTGCTGGGAATTTCGTTTCTCTTTCCTGTGTTCAAAGTCTGGATTTGAAGTTGCAGTCTATCGAACGGCCTATTTCGTTGACTGCTATTAATGGTACCAGAATATCCAATGGTCTTATTACATGTCGCACAGAGCCAATCAAGCTGCAGGTCGGAGCTCTACATCAAGAACATCTGAAGTTCCTAGTGATTCCGGAGATGCCTCCTGATCTTGTCCTCGGGTTGCCTTGGCTCAAAACTCATAATCCCCACATCGACTGGAAGTCTTCACAAATTCTGTCCTGGAGTCCATTCTGTCACTGTAATTGCCTCCCTCCCGTTTATCCGCTCCATGCATCTTCCAGGTCGGACGAAGAGCTCATTCCAAAGGCCTATCAGAAGTTCACTGATGTGTTCTCTGAGCAGGCGGCTGATCAGTTACCACCCCATAGACCCTGGGACTGCCCCATTGAGCTCATCCCAGGAAAGATGCCGCCCGGGGTCGCACGTATCCTGTCTTTGCCTGAGACCCAAGCTATGTCGGATTATATTAAATCTAATTTTCTTAAAGGGTTCATCCGTCCCTCTACCTCTCCGGCTGGAGCAGGTTTCTTTTTCGTGAAGAAGAAGGACGGAGGGTTAAGACCATGTATTGATTATCGTGGCCTAAACGATATCACCATCAAGAATAAATACCCCTTGCCGCTAATCACGGAGCTATTTGATAGAGTTCGTGGAGCCCACGTTTTTACGAAGCTCGACTTGAGAGGAGCCTATAATCTTATACGCATCCGACAGGGGGACGAATGGAAGACCGCCTTCAATACCAGAGATGGGCATTACGAATATCTGGTAATGCCGTTCGGCATCAGCAATGCTCCTGACGTTTTCCAGGGATTTGTTAACGAAATCTTCCGAGACATGTTATACCAAAGCGTAGTGGTGTATTTAGATGACATTCTGATTATTTCCAAGAGTCTTGCAGAACACAGGATACAGGTCAAAGAGGTACTTCTCCGACTACGTAGGAATCGTCTCTATGGCAAGATTTCCAAATGTACCTTTGAGGTATCTTTAATTCCGTTCCTCGGTTATGTCATCTCGGGTACGGAGCTTTGCATGGATCTGGAAAAACTCACTGCCATTCGGGATTGGACTCAGCCTCTCTCTTTGAAAGCAGTACAAAGGTTCTTGGGCTTTGCGAATTACTACAGGAACTTCATTAAGGGTTTTTCCACCATTGTTGCACCCATTACTGCATTGACCAAAAAAGGTTCCTATCCAAGTTTGTGGTCTTCCGATGCCGTAGTAGCGTTTGCCCAGTTGAAATCAGCTTTTATGTCAGCTCCAGTACTCCAACAACCAAATTTCGAAGAGCCGTTCTTCCTGGAAGTCGATGCTTCCTCAGTCGGAGTCGGAGCCGTTCTTTCACAGTACTTTTCTGATGAGAAATTGCATCCATGTGGTTTCCATTCTCGTAAGTTCTCTCCTGCCGAACGGAACTACACTATTGGAGATCAGGAACTTTTCGCAATAAAATCCGCCTTAGAGGAATGGAGATATTTATTGGAAGGTGCTAAACATCTGATTACTATTTACACCGATCACAAGAACTTGCTGTACATCAAAACCGCACAATGCTTGAACCCCCGTCAAGCTAGATGGGCGCTCTTCTTTACTCGATTCTCTTTTGTTATTAAGTACCGGGCCGGGACTCTCAATGCAAAAGCTGATGCTCTGTCTCGTTCCCTAACTGCTTCGGATGAAGAGAATTCCTTTGAGAGGAGTTTAATTCTCAGTCCAATCTCCATTTCCGCAGCTCCCACTTCTCTAGGTCCTCCTCCTGGAAGAATGTCCGTACCAGTTGAATTCCGACCAAAAATACTGCAGTGGGCCTATATCTCCAAGTTCTCCGGTCATCCGGGGTCCAAAAAATGTTCGAATTCCTGTGAAGGTCTTATTGGTGGAACACCATGAGGAGGGATATACAAGATTATGTTAGTTCTTGTCCACAATGTACTCAGCACAAAACTCCTCGTCTGCCTCCTGCCGGATTGCTTCGTCCTCTGCCCATTCCTAGGAAACCCTGGACCCATATTTCTATGGACTTCATTACCGAGTTGCCCCTCTGCAAAGGTTGCAATACCATCTGGGTGATTGTCGATCGCTTTTCAAAGATGGCACACTTCGTTCCATTGACAGGTCTACCAACGGCTCCCAAATTGGCTTTACTATTTATCCGGGAGCACTTTCGTTTGCATGGGTTACCTCAGGAGGTGGTCTCAGATCGAGGGGTACAGTTCACTACAAGGTTTTTGAGAGCTCTCTGTTCGGCTTTACGAATTAAACTCAAATTCTCGTCTGCTTACCATCCTCAAACTAATGGACAAACTGAACGAGTCAACCAGGATTTGGAGACATTTCTCCACGTTTATCTCTCTCCTTCACAGGACGACTGGGTGGAGCTGTTACCCTGGGCAGAGTTTGCCCATAACCATCTGTTTCACTCCTCCACTGGCGAGTCCCCGTTCTTCATCAATTATGGATTCCACCCACGAGTTCCAGAATTACCAATCCTTCCTTCGGAGGAGGTTCCTGCTGTAACTTCCACTCTACAACACTTCAGTCAAATCTGGAGTAGGGTTCATGCTAACCTCAAGAAAATCTCCATCCGATACAAATTCTTTGCAGACAAGAAACGGCGGGCCGCTCCTCAATACAAGGTTGGCGACAGGGTATGGCTTTCCACCCGCAACCTCCGTCTAAAAGTACCCGCTATGAAATTTGCTCCGAGGTTCATCGGCCCTTACCCTGTTTTACAAGTCCTGAATCCTGTTGTCTGCAAATTGGGTTTGCCCTCTCACTTTCGTGTACCAAATTCTTTCCATGTTTCTCTCCTTCGTCCTCTTATCCTAAATCGTTTCCATTTGGAGTCTTCTAGTCCAACCTCGGTGGAGACTGAAACTGGAACAGAATTTGAGATCAAAATTGTTCTGGACTCTCGTTGCTATCACAAGAATCTACAATATTTGGTAGAATGGAAGGGTTATGGACCTGAAGAGAGAAGTTGGATAAAGGCTTCCGAGGTCACAGCTCCTCGACTAGTTCGGATCTTCCATTCTAGACACCAAACGAAACCAGGGAAGTGTCCAGGGGCCACTCCTAGAGGAGGGGGTACTGTCACGGCGCAGCGGCCACCGTGCTTACCTCTCCGGTCTTACCTCTGGGTCTCCAGGCGGTCGTCCCCGCTGGTGGGCTCCGGGTCCCGGCGTCCTGTTGGCGCTGGTTCCGGCGGTCTTCCAGAGTGTGGACGCCGCCAATACACACGGAGATGCAGTGGGCGGGTGACGTCATCGGCTTCCCCCACCAATCAAACCAGGGCGGGAAATTCAAAAGCAGACGCCGGGAGTATCATCTCTTTCTTCGAAAGTGAACTCCAGTGCGCCAGCGTTCAGTGTCTCCTACTGCTGCTCCAACTCCTGTGCTTCCAGCATTCAGCGTGCTCTTCTGCTGCACAGACCTCTGTGCTTCCAGCATCCAGTGAGTCTCTCTGTAGCATAGACACCAGTGCAACCAGCGTTCAGCGAGACTTTCTGCCAAACAAACTCCAGTACTTACAGCATTCAGCGTGTCTCCTAGCTGAAACGAACTTCAGTGCTTTCACCGTTCAGTGTGCTTCAGCAACGCTCTCAATTCTTTGTCACCGTGTGCTTCAGCAACGCTCTCAATTCTTTGTCACCATGTGCTTCAGCAACGCTCACAATCCTTTGTCACAGTGTGCTTCAGCATCGCTCACAAATCCTCAAATTCACCGTGCTTTCAGCATCGTTAATAAATCCCTGTCTCTGTGCTTGTCAGCCTCACTCCCAGTGCTCTTCAGCATCGCTCACAGTGATTCTTTAGCATCGTTCACAGTATTCACCAGCACGTTCTCAAGTCCTTGTCTTTCAGGTGGTCTCCAGTATCCGTCACAAACTTTGTCTGCCGCTAAGTCCTGCATGAAGAAAACCTATATTCGGCCATCTCTACTTCGGCCCAGCTGTGGTTCCCCTTCCCGTTCACCGGAAGAACCCCCGAGTTCACAACACTCTCAACCCAGGTCAGTGATAATACTGTGTGGTGTAATGTGACCTTCGGCTCATACTGTGTGGTGTAATGTGACATTCGGCTCATACTGTGTTGTGTAATGTGACCTTCGGCTCATACTGTGTGGTGTAATGTAAATTTTGTATCATACTGTTTGGAGTAATGTGATTAAGCCATGTGATTTTACTGAGGGAATGTAAAATAGTGCTTGACATGTCCCTGGGCGGTGCTAGACATGCCCAAAAGGCGGTATTAGACACGCCCCTTCGGCGGTGCACCCCCTAATATAATTAGCTGCGCACGCATATGGAGTCACCAGAGCATCCACCGCCACAGCCTGTGGGTCTCTCGACCAGGAACAATACCGCTAGAGCATCTTGTTGAGACAAGAGGCCATCATGTCGATTTGAGGAACCCCCCACCGACGTGTCAAGCACCCAAACCCCTCCGGGTGAAGGCCCCATTCTCCCGGGTGGAGGTCGTCTCTGCTGAGGAAGTCTGCTTCCCAGTTGTCCACTCCCAGAATGAAGATTGCTGACAACGCCACAGCGTGTCTTTCTGCCCAGAGGAGAATCCTTGTTACCTCTGACATTGCTGCTCTGCTCTTCGTTCCGCACTGCCGGTTTATGTACGTTACTGCCGTCACATTGTCCGACTGAACCTGAATGGCTTGATCTTGAAGAAGATGTGATGCCTGTAGAAGGGCGTTGTATATGGCCCTTAATTCCAGAATGTTGATTGGGAGAATGGTTTCCTGACATGACCATTTTCCTTGGAACTGTTCCCCTTGGGTGACTGCTCCCCAACCTGAGGCGTGCGTCTGTGGTTAGCAGAATCCATCTCATGCCACGCAGTGCCTCACAAGCAAGGCCAACTGTGCCACTCCTCTGCCACCTGTGAATCCTCTTGAAGATACTACTGAGAACAACTTTATGTTACCCTGCTTTATCCCTGGCTATGGTTTGAAAACTGGTTTGGTCACTGCGATCTGGACCCACATGTGTTTAGGAAATCAATGTAGTTTAAAACATAATGTAAAACATGCTAATGGATATCCACTTCCGGTTATAGCTAAACTTTTCATGGTTCCGTTACATATCTTCCAACATAGACAAGACAAAATAAGCTCCACTCCACCACCAGGGCCGGCGCTTCCTTTAAGCAGCTTTAGCTCCCCCCCCCCCCCCCCCCCCCCCTGCCATGTAGCCTCCACGCAATAGCAGCAGCAGGGCACTCGGCGTCATAGACACACATAGCAGCGCTGTGGGTAGGCCTGCAACGCTGCTAAGCGGACTGACCGGCAGCTGATGCACTATACACTACCCTGTGTCCCGGGATCCACCAGTGATTTTCTTTCATTCACCACCGCTCCACTATGCAGTGTGAGCAGAGTGGTGGTTTCCCGCTCGGCCAGTCCCGTGTTCCCTCTCTACCGGGCAGCTCCATAGCCTGCTGCTTCATGTTTTTTTTTTTTAAAGGGGCGTGGCCACACCTCCGTGATTAGGCCACGACCCCGAGTATTCTAGGTTCTCCATGGTCTGTCTGTGGTTCTGCTGCCTGGCATGCCTACTCTTTCGGAGACTGGCTCCTGTGATCTGAGCTGCCTGGAGGTTACTACTCTGCTACTGTGTGTGTGTCTCAGTATAAGTGTGTTTATGTGTGTCTCAGTATGAGTCTGTGGGTGCCTCTGCCTCCGTATGTGTGTCAGTGCGTGTGTGTCTCTCAATATCAGTGTGTGCCTCATTATGAGTGTGTGTGCCTCAGTGTGTGTGTTTGTGCCTCAATGTGAGTGCACGTGTGCCTCTGACTCAGTATGAGTGTCAGTGTGTGTGTGTGTCTCAGTATGAGTGTGTGTGCCTCAGTATGAGAGCCAGTGTGTGTGTGTGTGTCTCAGTATCACTGTGTGTGTCTCAGTATGAGTGTGTGTGCCTCTGCCTCAGTATGAGTGTCAGTGTCAGTGTGTCTCAGTCTCAGTTTGAGTGTGTGTGTGCCTCTGCCACAGTATGAGTGTCAGTGTGTCTCAGTATCACTGTGCGTGTCTCAGTATCACTGTGCGTGTCTCAGTATCACTGTGTGTGTCTCAGTATGAGTGTGTGTGTGCCTCTGCCTCAGTATGAGTGTCAGTGTGAGTGTGTCTCAGTCTCAGTATGAGTGTATGTGTGCCTCTGCCTCAGTATGAGTGTCAGTGTGTGTCTCAGTATCACTGTGTGTGTCTCAGTATGAGTGTGTGTGTCTCTCTGTCACTGTGTGTGTCTCAGTATGAGTGTGTGTGTGCCTCTGCCTCAGTATGAGTGTCAGTGTGAATGTGTCTCAGTATGAGTGTGTGTGCCTCTGCCTCAGTATGAGTGTCAGTGTGTGTCTCAGTATCACTGTGTGTGTCTGCCTCAGTATAAGTGTCAGTGTGTGTCTGCCTCAGCATGAGTGAGTGTGTGTGTGTGTGTGTGTGTGTGTGCCTCTGCCTCAGTATATGTGTCAGTGTGTGTGTGTCTCAGTATGAGTGTGTGTGTGTGTCTCTCAGTATGAGTATATGTGTGCCTCTGCCTCAGTATGAGTGTCAGTGTGTGTGTGTGTGTGTGTGTGTGTGTGTGTGTGTGTGTGTGTGTGTGTGTGTGTGTGTGTGTGTGTGTGTCTAAGTATGAGTGTGTGTGCCTCAGTATGAGTATATGTGTGCCTCTGCCTCAGTATGAGTGTCAGTGTGTGTGTGTGTGTGTGTGTGTGTGTGTGTGTGTGTGTGTGTGTGTCTTAGTATGAGTATATGTGTGCCTCTGCCTCAGTATGAGTGTCAGTGTGTGTGTGTGTGTGTGTGTGTGTGTGTCTCAGTATGTGTGTGTGTGTGTGTCTCAGTATCACTGTGTGTGTCTCAGTATGAGTGTGTGTGTGTCTCCGTTTCACTGTGTGTGTCTCAGTATGAATGTATGTGTGCCTCTGCCTCAGTATGAGTGTCAGTGTGTGTGTGTCTCAGTATCAGTGTGTGTGTGTGTCTCTCTCAGTATGAGTGTGTGTGCCTCTGCCTCAGTATGAGTGTGTCTCAGTCTCAGTGTGTGTGTGTGTGTGTGTGCCTCTGCCTCAGTATGAGTGTCAGTGTGTGTCTCAGTATCACTGTGTGTGTCTGCCTCAGTATAAGTGTCAGTGTGTGTCTGCCTCAGCATGAGTGAGTGTGTGTGTGTGTGTGTGTGTGTGTGTGTGTGTGCCTCTGCCTCAGTATATGTGTCAGTGTGTGTGTGTCTCAGTATGAGTGTGTGTGTGTGTCTCTCTCAGTATGAGAGTGAGTTTTCCTCAGTATGATTATATGTGTGCCTCTGCCTCAGTATGAGTGTCAGTGTGTGTGTGTGTGTGTGTGTGTGTGTGTGTGTCTAATTGTGAGTGTGTGTGCCTCAGTATGAGTATATGTGTGACTCTGCCTCAGTATGAGTGTCAGTGTGTGTGTGTGTGTGTGTGTGTGTGTGTGTCTTAGTATGAGTATATGTGTGCCTCTGCCTCAGTATGAGTGTCAGTGTGTGTGTGTGTGTGTGTGTGTGTCTCAGTATGTGTGTGTGTGTGTGTGTGTGTGTCTCAGTATCACTGTGTGTGTCTCAGTATGAGTGTGTGTGTGTCTCCGTTTCACTGTGTGTGTCTCAGTATGAATGTACTAGGTGATTCATCGCGCCCTACGGGCGCTCTTCACACCGTCGTTAGGGGCTACGCCCCGTTAACCTCTGCACGCCTTTGAACATACGCAGGGCGGTAGATAACAGAATCAGAAATGCAGGGCAGTATAGAGGGCATACAGAAATGGGTTCCGGTTGAGATAAGATAGAGAGGCGTAGGGGGGGAGAAAGGGAATGTACAGAAACGCTGTGCGATCGGTAAAGGATAGGGAGAGTCAGGGTGGTAAGGAGAGGATAAAGAGAGGGAAGGTGTTAGACAGAAAATACCGTTGCAAGGGGCTACAGTCCATTATCCCCTGCACGGGCTTCAGCTGTGCTATAATTGTTATTATATGGAGTCTTACCTGGTTTTTTTTTTATGGCAGTGGGTAAATATTGTAAGGGGGGAGGGCGTGCGATTGTCAAGGGTGCGTAGGCCTTTGTGAGGGCGTGCAGAGTGGCCGCAGGGCACAATGAATAACATAGTGTAGAGTGTAGTATATATTGCTAGTGTCTGCATTATGAAGTACCAGATGAGTAACAGCAATGCACTGTAGATAAGATACGAAGGTGCTGTGGCCACAGGTAGCAGAGCCGCTTATACACACAATGGCCACAGGTAGCAGAGCCGCTTATACACTCAATACCCACAGGTAGCAGAACCGCTTATACACACAATGGCCACAGGTAGCAGAGCCGCTTATACACACAGTGGCCACAGGTAGCAGAGCCGCTTATACACACAATACCCACAGGGGGCAGAGGCGCTTATACACACAGTGCCCACAGATGGCAGAGCCGCTTATACACACAATACCCACAGGTAGCAGAACCGCTTATACACACAATACCCACAGGTAGCAGAACCGCTTATACACACAATACCCACAGGGGGCAGAGGCGCTTATACACACAGTGCCCACAGATAGCAGAGCCGCTTATACACACAATACCCACAGGTAGCAGAACCGCTTATACACACAATACCCACAGGTAGCAGAACCGCTTATACACACAATACCCACAGGGGGCAGAGGCGCTTATACACACAGTGCCCACAGGTAGCAGAGGTGCTTATACGCACAATACCCACAGGGGGCAGAGGCGCTTATACACACAGTGCCCACAGGTAGCAGAGGGGCTTATACACACAGTGCCCACAGGTAGCAGAGGCGCTTATACACACAATACCCACAGGTAGCAGAGCCGCTTATACACACAATGGCCACAGGTAGCAGAGCCGCTTATACACACAATACCCACAGGTAGCAGAGGCGCTTATACACACAGTGGCCACAGGTAGCAGAGCCGCTTATACACACAAAATGCCCACAGGTAGCAGAGCCGCTTATACACACAATACCCACAGGTAGCAGAACCGCTTATACACACAATACCCACAGGTAGCAGAGCCACTTATACACACATTACCCACAGGTAGCAGAACCGCTTATACACACAATACCGACAGGGGCAGAGGCGCTTATACACACAGTGCCCACAGGTAGCAGAGGGGCTTATACACACAATGGGCACAGGTAGCAGAGCCACATGTACACACATTACCCACAGGTAGCAGAACCGCTTATACACACAATACCCACAGGGGGCAGAGACGCTTATACACACAGTGCCCACAGCTAGCTGAGCCGCGTATACACACAATACCCCCAGGTAGCAGAGGCGCTTATACACAGTGCCCACAGGTAGCAGAGGTGCTTATACACACAATGGGCACAGGTAGCAGAGCCACGTGTACACACAATACCCACAGGTAGCAGAGCGGCGTATACACACAATACCCACAGGTAGCAAAGCCGCTTATACACACAGTGCCCACAGGTAGCAGAGCCGCTTATACACACAGTGTGCACAGGTAGCAGCGCCACTTATACACAATGGGCACAGGTAGCAGTGTCGCTTATACACATAATGGCCACAGTATTAGTGTTTCTAATTAGTCCAATGTCCATTGGTAGCAACTATACTCACAAAAGTTTGGGGGGTTTGGAAAGGGGGTGGGTTCAGTGAGGTTCCTATCCGTGTGGCTGATCAGCCCGATTCAGGGAATCACTTGTAGCGGCTGTGGATGGTGTCCGAGGTGCTACGTGTGGTGGAGGGTTGGGTGTGGGAGGGGGTCCAGAGGTGTTGTGGGTGGCGGAGGGGAGGGTGCAGGGGCATGGATGGCGTAAAGGGTGCAGAGGTCCTGTGGGTGGGGGAGGGGGAGGTGTAGAGGGGGCGCAGATGGGGAGTGTAGTTGCTGTTGGTGGGGGAGGGGTGGGTGCGGGGGACTGTGGATGAAGGAGGGGGTATGGAGGTGATGTGTGTGTGGGAGGGGCGATGTAGGGGTGTGCGTTTGGAGGTGCAGGGGGGGTGAGCTTAGGTGATGGGTTTCAGAAGTGCTGTGGGTGGGGGAGGTGTGGGATGGCACGGATGGGGGATGTAGATGTTGTGGATGGGGGAGGGGTGGATGCGGGGGAGCTGTGGATGGGGGAGGGAGTCCGGAGGTGGTTCGGGTGGTGGTCCAGAGGTGTTGCGGGTGGGGGAGGGGCAGGTGTGGGAGGTCCGCAGATGCGGAGGGTGCCTGTAGATAATGCGGGCGGGTAGGTGCTGTGGTTGTGGGAGTGGCGGGGGTGTTGCGGGTGGGGTACGTGATCTGGATGGGGTAGGTAATGTGGATGTGCGGTAGCTAGGGGAGGGGCGGGTGCGGGGATGGCACGGATGGGGGAGGGGGTCCGTGGGCGCTGTGGATGAGTGAGTGGTGGGTGTGTGGTTACGGCGGTTGTGGTGGGCCAGGTGTGCTGCTGCAGTGGGTGGGGGAGGGTGCCGGTGCAGGGATACCGCAGTTGGGGCAGGGTGGTTGGTGCAGCTGCGGTGGGTAGGGGAGGGGCAGGGGAGGGGGTGCGGCGGTGGGGAAGGGGCGTGGTGTGAGGATGCTGCGGGTGGGGTGGGGAGGCGGGAGGGGGTGTGGATGGGGTCTGTAGATGCTGGTGGTGGAGGGGCAGGTGCAGGAGGCTGTGGCTGAAGGAGGGGTCTGGAGGTGCTGTGTGTGGGGGAGGGGCGGTGTAGGGGGAGGTGGGGTTGCAGAGGGGGAGGTTGGGTGATGGTTTGTAGAAGTGCTGGGGGTGGGGGAGGTGTCTGTAGATGATGGGGGTGGGGGAGGTGCTGTGGGTGGGGGAGTGGTGGCTGTGGGGGTGTGGTGGTGGTCCGGATGTGCCAGGGAAGAGGCGGGTGCAAGGATGGGGCGGATGGGGGAGGGGATCAGAGGGCGCTGTGGGTGGGTGAGGGGCTGGTGCGGGGTAACGCAGTTGGGGAGGGCCGGCTGTGGTGGTGTTGCGGGTGGTGGAGGGGCAGGTGCGTAGGTGTTGGGGAGGGGCGGGTGCAGGGGTGCCGTGGGTGGGGGCCATTTGGCGTGGGGGGGGGGGCGGTTGGGTGGGAGGTGGGTGTGAGGGTGCCACGGTTGCGGGGCGGGTGGTGCTGCAGGAAGGGGAGGGGTGTGGGGTGCGGGAGCAGGGGTCCTGTGCGTAGGGGAGGGGCGGGGAACCATGGGTGGAGGGTTGGGAGCAGGGGTGATATGGGTGTGGGAGGGGTTGTGGGAGAAGCTGGTGTGGGAGTGCCGTGGGTGGGGGAGGGGGGGCAGCGGGTGGGAGTGTGGTGCCATGGGTGTGGGGACAGGTGCGGGGGGCAGGGACGGGTGCAGTAGTGCTGCGTTTGGGGTGTGGGAAGCGGCTGCGGGGGTTTCCAAGGGTTGGCGCGGGTGGGGGAGGGGGTGCGGGAGCAGGGGTGTTGCGGATGGGGGAGCGGCGGGTGCAGGAAGGGCAGATGCAGTGGTGGTGCGGGTGGGGTGGAGGGGTGTAGCGGGGGAGAGGTGGGTATAGGGGTAGAGTGGTGGAGGGGCGGGGGGTGCCGCGGGTGGGGGAGGGAGCAGTTTGCCGGGGTGGTGCGGTTGCGGGTGGGTGGGTGGGTGTGAGGGTGCTATGGTTGCAGGGGCGGGTGTGGGGGTGCTGCAGGTAGGGGAGGGGTGGGGGCGCAGGAGCAGGGGTGCTGTGCGTAGTGAAGGGTCGGGGTGCCATGGGTGGGGAGTTGGGAGCAGGGGTGATGTGGGTTTGGGAGGGTTGGGGGGGCTGTGGGAGAAGCTGGTGTGGGAGTGCCGTGGGTAGGGGAGGGGGGGGTTCTGGGCGTGGGGCGTTGTGCCATGGGTGGTGGACAGGTGTGGGGGGGCAGTGGCGGGTGCAGTGGTGGTGCGGATGGGGGGTGGAAGAGGGGGTGCAGGAGCAGGGGTGTTGCGTATGGGGGAGGGGTGGGTGCAGGAGGGGCAGATGCGGTGGTGGTGCGGGTGGAGTGGAGGATGCAGGGGTGTAGCGGGGGGAGAGGTGGGTATGGGGGTGGAGTGGGGGGTTGTCACGGGTGGGGGAGGGGGCGGTTTGCCGGTGTGGTGCATTTGGGGGGGTGGTGGGTTTGAGGGTGCCACGGTTGCAGGGGCAGGTGCTACAGGTAGGGGAGGGGTGGGGGTGCGGGAGCAGGGGTGCTGTGCGTTGGAGAGGGGCGGGGGTGCCATCGGTGGGGGGTTGGGAGCAGGGGTGATGTGGGTGTGGGAGGGCTGTGGGAGAAGCTGGTGTGGGAGTGCCGTGGATGGGGGAGGGGGGGTGCTGGGGGTGGAGGGACAGGTGCGGAGGGGGGGCAGGGGCTGGAGCAGTGGTGGTGCAGTTGGGTGGTGGGAGGCAGCTGCTGGGGTTCCGAGGGTTGGGGCGGTGGTGCGGGTGGGGGAGGGGTGGGTGCAGGAGGGGTGGGTGCAGGATGGGGCAGTTGCGGTGGTGGTGTGGGTTGGGTGAAGGGTGCAGCAGGGGGGAGAGGTGGGTATGGGGGAGGGGCAGGGTTGCAGCGGGTGGGGGAGGGGCGGGGGGTGCTGCAGGTGTTGGAGCTACGGGTGGGGGCGTGAGTGCCGCGGGTGGGAGCGGATGTGGGGGATGCCTTGGGATTCCCGCAGGGGGGGCCAGCGGGTGTTGGTGCTGTGGGTGGGGGAGGGGGCAGAGTGCCACGGGTGGTGCGGGTGTTGGTGCTGCGGGTGGGGGAGGGGGTGGAGTGCCACGGGTGGTGGGTGGATGCGGTGGGTGTCGCGGGTAGGTGGCGCGGGTGTTGGTGCTGCGGGTGGGAGTGCCGCGGGTGGGGGGCGAATGCGGTTGGTTGCCTCGGGTGTTGGTGCTACGGGTGGGGGAGGGGGCGGGAGTTCCGCGGGTGGGTGGCGCGGGTGTTTGTGCTCTGGGTGGGGGAGGGGACGGGAGTGCCGCGGGTGGATGCGGCGGGTGTTTGTGCTATGGGTGGGGGCTGGAGCAGTGGCGCCACAACGTGGGTGCGGCCCGCACCCGGGTGTTACCCTCTGAGTGGTGACACCAGTGCCGGCTCCTGTCACAGTGCAGAAGCCAGCACTGCAGATTCAGCAGTGTCCGGGTGAAGGCCGTATCCCCCGACCCACAATGTGCCGAAAACGGGGGTCGGGACGCGAGGCCACGCCGCCTTCCGCGAAGCCACGCCCCCTTTTCACCCGCGACCGCGGGTAAGTGACGGGTGGATGCCGCGGGTGGGGGGCAAATGCGGGTGGTTGCCGCGGGTGGGAGGTGGGGCGAGTTGTGCCGAAAACGGGAGTCAGGACGCGAAGCCACGCCCCCTTTTAACCCGCGACCGCGGGTAAGTGACGGGTGGATGCCGCAAGTGGGGGGCAGATGCGGGTGGTTGCCGCGGGTGGGAGGGGGGGCGAATTGTGCCGAAAACGGGGGTCGGGACGTGAAGCCACGCCCCCTTCCACAAAGCCACGCTCCCTTTTCACCCGCGACCGCGGGTAAGTGACGGGTGGATGCCGCGGGTGGGAGAGGGAGCGAGAGTAGCTGCCAGTGCTCAGCATGTCCCCCTGAACTCTGCAGCAGCCGCTAGTCTGTGAGGCGGGTAGTGTGAGTTCCGCTCACAGTCAGCGGCTGCGGTGTCACCAGAGAGAGTGTACGGGGAGAAGGGAGACAGGGGACTGGGCGGAGATGGGGAGGGGACTGGGCAGAGAGAGGGAGGGGACTGTTCCTGGCCAGATCTGTGCCTGTGACTCCGCCCAGCGTTACGGGCACAGAGTCACAGACTTGGGCAAATATATAGGAGATGTGTGCCTCTGCCTCAGTATGAGTGTCAGTGTGTGTGTGTCTCAGTATCAGTGTGTGTGTGTGTGTGTGTGTGTGTGTGTGTGTCTCTCAGTATGAGTGTGTGTGCCTCTGCCTCAGTATGAGTGTGTCTCAGTCTCAGTGTGTGTGTTCCTCTGCCTCAGTATGAGTGTCAGTGTGTGTGTATGTGTGTATCAGCATGATTGTGTGTGTGCCTCTGCCTCTGTGTGAGTGTGTCTCAGTCTCAGTATGAGTGTATGTGTGCCTCTGCCTCAGTGTGTGTGTGTCTCAGTATGAGTGTGTGTGTGTGTGTGTGTGTGTGTGTGTGTGTGTGTGTGCCTCAGTATGAGTGTATGTGTGCCTCTGCCTCAGTATGTGTCAGTGTGTGTGTGTGCCCCAGTATGAATGTGTGTGCCTCTGCCTCAGTACTGGCCACCATTGTGAATCCTCTATTATTGATTTTAATAAAAGGTGAAATATACTTGCTTTCATGTTTATGATTTGTGCACCTTAGGTATCATTTAAACCCAGAGCCGGCCCTAGCCAATATGATGCCCTAGGCAAGATTTTGGCTGGTGCCCCCTAGCACCACCGATGGTTCTGCCTCTGACCTTGCACCTCTTTCCCAGCACCATCAACCCATAGCAGTCTTTATTTTGGGGTTTGTACCCCCTATATTTTAAATAGGAACAGTACGCACATTTGGCGCGCAGCCCAAAAAGGGGGGTGTTTTTGCTGGCAAGGGGCATTGCCACACAATAGTACCCCCAATTCCAATTACGCTACACAGTACTGCAACTTTATTCACATTTGATCATGCAATAGTGTCCATAATTCTTATTACATCCCACAGTAGTATCACTTTACCTTATAAACGTTACTCCTCACAGTAGAGCTCCTTATTCACATTACATCACACTGAATTGCTCCTTATTCACATTACGCCACACCATATTGCTCTTTATTCACATTAGACGAGACAGTAGTGCCCTTTCTATATGCAACGCCACATAGTAGAGCCCCTTATACACATAATGCCACACAGTAATGCCCCTTACACATATGAGACACATTATTAATGTCCTTATACACATAATGCACCTTACACATTATGTCAACCTTTATTAATGCCCTTTTACACGTAATGTCCCTTACACATATGCTGCACATTATTAATGCCCTTATACACATAATGACACACATAGTGCCCCCTACACATTTGCTGCACATTATTAGTGCCCCTATACACATAATGACACACATACAGTAGTACCCTGTTACACATATGCCGCACATTATTAATGCCCTTATACATATAATGACACACATAGTGCCCCTTACTCATATGTTGCACATTATTAATGCATTTTTACATGACACACATAATGCTCCTTACACATATTCCGAACACTACTGCACAACCAACCTACTCACATGCACACAACACTCACACTGCCACTAACACTGTGACCTCTGCCTCTGCTTGAATACAGATGTGTCCTCATAAATCTTGCCTCAATGCTAACGTCGGGCACATTTTTTTTTTATGAAAATGCATCTTATTTGCATTGCTATGCGGCTAGGATGCACAAGCAGCTTCTGCTGATTAAAATGATATGCAGCATGCCTATATACTGTGTGAGACTGTGGCTGTATCTGCATATGAAATGCTACACACAGAATATAGGCATGCCGCATATCATTTTAATCAGCAGAAGCTGCTGATGCCCCTAGGCATATCAAATGCCCTAGGCAATTGCCTAGTTTGCCTATGCCTATGACCGGCTCTGTTTAAACCTGACCCACACACTTATCTGCTCTATTTCTTCATCCTTCCTCATCTTCCTTTCCAACATTCCTCCTTTCCTCCCTCCTTCCTATTCCTTTTTCCTCATTTCTTTCTTTCTTTTTCAACTTTTTCTGTCTCCTGTTTCCTGAGGGCCTACCCTCCTGTGTATCCTTCTCCCCACCAGATAACACATTCTTGCCTCACTCTCTACCTTAGTGCTGTGCTGCATCTTACCTTACCTGGATTTACACATGAATGTGGGTTGGAATGACATGGGAAGGGGCTGGAGTGACACATGGAGGAGCTGACATGTACTATCATGTACTACGTGGATATGGCTTTTAAAAATGTATTATGTGGCTCTTGCCCTTTCAGTGTATTTTATGTTTTATCCGGATTTTTCAATGTATTTTATGTGGATGTGGGGGGTAATTCTGAGTTGATCGCAGCAGGATCTTTGGCCCTCATTCCGAGTTGTTCGCTCGGTAAATTTTTTCGCATCACAGCGATTTTCCGCTTAGTGCGCATGCGCAATGTCCGCAGTGCGACTGCGCCAAGTAAATTTGCTATGCAGTTAGGAATTTTACTCACGGTTTTTTCTTCGTTCTGGTGATCGTAATGTGATTGACAGGAAGTGGGTGTTTCTGGGCGGAAACTGGCCGTTTTATGGGTGTGTGCGAAAAAACGCTACCGTTTCTGGGAAAAACGCGGGAGTGGCTGGAGAAACGGGGGAGTGTCTGGGCGAACGCTGGGTGTGTTTGTGACGTCAAACCAGGAACGACAAGCACTGAACTGATCGCAGATGCCGAGTAAGTTTGAAGCTACTCAGAAACTGCTAAGAAGTGTGTAATCGCAATTTTGAGAATCTTTCGTTCGCAATTTTAAGAAGCTAAGATTCACTCCCAGTAGGCGGCGGCTTAGCGTGTGTAAAGCTGCTAAAAGCAGCTTGCGAGCGAACAACTCGGAATGAGGGCCATTGTTAGCAGTTGGGCAAAACCATGTGCACTGCAGGGGGGGCAGATATAACATGTTCAGAGAGAGTTAGATTTGGGTGGGGTGTGTTCAATCTGCAATCTAAATTGCAGTGTAAAAATAAAGCAGCCAGTATTTACCCTGCACAGAAACAAAATAACCCACCCAAATCTAACTCTCTCTGCACATGTTATATCTGCCTCCCCTGCAGTGCACATGGTTTTGCCCAACTGCTACCAAAAATCCTGCTGCGATCAACTCAGAATTACCCCCGTGGTTTCTAAAATGTATTTTATATGGATCTGGCCCTTTCTATGTATTTTAGACCAGGGGTTTGGCCTAGCGGACACAAGGCCATTCCCCATTTTGCGTGTACGGTTTTGGCGTGCACATATTCAAAGATTTTTCTTGGCTCTTTTGTCGCTGACTGCTTGACCACCTCTGCCCTAGGCCTTGTTTAATGATTTAAAAAAAGCTCCAGGTTTTGCTTAATTAATTATAAAAGGCAGTAATAAGTTTCATATTTGTAAACGTTTTCTTTGTATTTAATTATGGGAGCCGTTGCATAGCATTTAACATGTTTATCTATCTGTATAATATTTCTATCAGGCTTCTATTAGTTTTGTTGTTGGTTTTTTTTTTTTTGGGGGGGGCACCGTTTTTTATTTTGCCCTGGGTGCCAGAAACCCTAGTTAAGCCTCTGGTCATTTCAGCCACAGTCATGTGGCAGACCCTGTCGCTAAAATGATTGGTTTGTTAAAGTGTGCATGTCCTGTTTCCACAAAATATGGGTGGGTGAAGGACAATTCCATCTTGCACCTCTTTTTCTTCTTTGCATTATGTGCTGTTTGGGGCCTAGTTTTTTTTAAGTGCCATCCTGTCTGACACTGCAGTGCCACTCCTAGATGGGCCAGGTGTTTGTGCCGCATACTTGTGTTGCTTGGCTTAGTCATACAGCCACCTCTGTGCAAATTTTAGGCCTAAAAACAATATTGTGAGGTGTTCAGAATAGACTGGAAATGAGTGGAAATGAATGTTATTGAGGTTAATAATACCGTAGGATTAAAATTGGGATCCGGTCTGAAGATCGACAGTGTCTAGGTCGACAATGTTTAGGTCGACCACTATTGGTCGACAGTCACTAGGTCGACATGGATGGAAGGTCGACAGGGTTTCTAGGTCGACATGTGCTAGGTCGACAGGTCTAAAGGTCGACGTGAGTTTTTCAAAAAAAAAAATTTTTCATACTTAACGATCCACGTGGACTATGATTGGAACGGTAAAGTGTGCCGAGCAAAGCGGTAGCGGAGCGAAGGCACCATGCCCGAAGCATGGCGAGCGAAGCGAGCCATGCGAGAGGACGCGGTGCACTAATTTGGGATCCCGGTCACTCTACGAAGAAAACGACACACACAAAAAAAAATCCTCATGTCGACCTTTAGACCTGTCGACCTAGCACATGTTGACCTAGAAACCCTGTCGACATTCCATCCATGTCGACCTAGTGACTGTCGACCAATAGTGGTCGACCTAAACATTGTCGACCTAGACACTCTCGATTTGATGAACCACACCCATTAAAATTACCCCCAAATTTTAGCTGTGATTTTAGCTGTTTTTGTTTTTTTCAAAAATCATCCAGATCCAAAACCAAAACACGAAAGGGTGATTTTGGCAAAACCAAGCCAAAACCATAACACGAAAGTGGAATTAGAACCAAAACCAAAACACGAAAGGTTCCAGCCGCACATTTCTAGTTATAAGCTGAATTGGCAACTCTGACACCAGCCCCACGCCAGCCAGACAACATAGTACTGAGACAGACATGTCCTTTCAGTAGACTCTCCACAGCTGGAGTGAAAATGGCGCAGATGACCCGGGACCTTTATAAAATCCAAAACCTGTGAGAATCTGACAGCGGGATGATGAAGTTTTGCTTCGATTTGGGATCCGAGAAAGGCAGGAAATCCTGAGCCGGACTCGGATCTGGACTCATATCGGGAAGTTCGGGTGGGTTACCCGCTCATCTCTAGTAAAAACATACAAGTTTTATTTCCCAGCAATACTGCTATGAGACCGTTAACTTTGTCCAATTTGCCTCTTCAAGATTATTGAATGTTAAAGTTAATCACCACCACAGACTGAGTCTCCTGTATGTTACGTCTGGTATTTGTCATTTCATGATCTACAATACAATTTACACCATATGTTTCCTCAGGGGTGGATTGGGATGAAAAACTAGCCCAGAAATTCTCCCTAATGGGAGGTGGGTTCTGTGCAGGCACTGGCGTTTCTACAATGGGTGCAGTGTGTGCGGTGCAAACGAGCCCCTGAGTCCAGAGGGGGCCCCCACCACACACGCTGCACCCATTTTTAAAATACTCACCCCTCCGAAGTCCAGCGCCGGCATCTGCAGCGCTGTTAAAACACCGTGAAATTGGCTCAGCGGCCATTTTCACGGAATTCTGCGCATGCACAGTAGAGAAATCTCAGGGAAAATGGCCGCCTCAACATTTTCCCAGAGACCTGCGCATGCGCAGTAGAGTCTGAGCTCTCTAGTGCTCAGACTGTCAGCGCTGCTGGCAGAGAGAAGTGAGCCCGAACGGAGGAGGCTGAACGCGGGTCTCCTCTCTTAAAGCGCCCCTGTGTGGAGGGGCAGGGTTTGTGGAGGGGGCGAGGACTTCATCCTGATATGATTTAATAATTGCCATCCTTCCCCATAACTAGCCCTGCCATTATTTCTTATCCCCATCACTACACATTACATTAATTATCCCACTATATAATTGTAATAGTCCTCACTACCTCACACATGTTTCATGTTAATCCCATACCCTCATACAAATTCTATTACTACCATCACACACACATTATAATAATACCATGAAACACACAGTATCCTGATATGGTCACACAAACACATTATATCAATACCATCTCCACACACATTACATTAATGCCCTAACACATAGACATATTTATATATAATGGATACAGGGTGTGCAAAACGCAGAGTCCAGGAGGCCATCACTCAGGGGACCCGTGTGCAGACAACGTGTATGCAGAGCCGGCGCTACCCGCTCAGCAAAGGATGCAGAGCAGGTAGGCGCCGGACCGGAGAGGCGCTCTCCCTTATCTGCATCCCTCCTTCTATACATGACTTTCTGCCTGAATGAACCACGGCACGGGCACATCCTGAAAATAACAAAGTGGTCACACCAGTAATAGAACAGTGGCAAACCAAACCCCCCACCCCAGTTTAATAACAGCAAGCTCCACCCCATTTCGATCCGCAGCGCCTCATCTTGCTGCTGCGGCTGGCCCCTCCCCGGCTGCCAGGAAGCCCCCAGCTGCGGGCGGAAGTGCACTCTTGTGGTCCTCAGCTTCGTGGCCGCCGAGGACACAGACAGGACGCGCCGGAGACAGAAACGCTGCATACTGGCTCTATGTTAATCCGCACAGCAGGTGAGGTCACTGGGCGGAGGGAGGGAACGGGGGCACACAGAAGTCTGGTACCCGGCAGGTACCAGTCCAGTCTCCATTACATTGACAATCGTGAGGGAAGCGGATCCCCCGCCCTCTTCTTAACTAGTCACCCCCCTTCGGGCCCCTCCTCTCTGTTCTGTCCCAGCTTTGTGTCACTCCCTCCCCCCCGTCCTGTCACTGTGTCACCCCCCCCTATCCTGTCACTGTGTCACCCCCCATCCTGTCACTGTGTCAGCCCCACCGTCCTGCCACTGTGTCCCCCCCGTCATGTCACTGTGTCCCCCCGTCATGTCACTGTGTCCCCCCGTCCTGTCACTGTGTCCCCCCGTCCTGTCACTGTGTCCCCCCTCCTGTCACTGTATCCCCCCGTCCTGTCACTGTATCCCCCCCGTTGTGTCACTGTATCCCCCCGTCCTGTCACTGTGTCCCCCCGTCCTGTCACTGTGTCCCCCCTCCTGTCACTGTATCCCCCCGTCCTGTCACTGTATCCCCCCCGTCCTGTCACTGTGTCCCCCCGTCCTGTCACTGTCCCCCCGTCCTGTCACTGTATCCCCCCCGTCGTGTCACTGTGTCACCCCCCCGTCCTGTCACTGTGTCCCCCCCGTCCTGTCATTGTGTCCCCCCGTCCTGTCATTGTGTCCCCCCGTCCTGTCACTGTGTCCCCCCCGTCCTGTCACTGTGTAGCCCCCTGTCATGTCACTGTGTACCCCCGTCCTGTCACTGTGTCACCCCCCCGTCCTGTCATTGTTTCCCCTCCGTCCTGTCACTGTGTCCCCCTCGTCCTGTCACTGTGTCCCCCTCGTCCTGTCACTGTGTCCCCCTCGTCCTGTCATTGTGTCCCCCCATCCTGTCACTGTGTACCCCCCTGTCATGTCACTGTGTACCCCCGTCCTGTCACTGTGTCACCCTCCCTGTGCCCTGTCACTGTGTCACCCTCCCCGTGCCCTGTCACTGTGTCACCCTCCCCGTGCCCTGTCACTGTGTCACCCTCCCCGTGCCCTGTCACTGTGTTACCCTCCCTGTGCCCTGTCACTGTGTCACCCTCCCTGTGCCCTGTCACTGTGTCACCCTCCCCGTGCCCTGTCACTGTGTCACCCTCCCCGTGCCCTGTCACTGTGTCACCCTCCCCGTGCCCTGTCACTGTGTCACCCTCCCCGTGCCCTGTCACTGTGTCACCCTCCCCGGTCCTGTCACTGTCACCCAGGCCCGGCGCTACCTGCTCAGCAAGGTCTGCAAAGCACATAGGCGCCGGCCTGGAGAGGCGCTCCCCGCTCTGCTTACTTGCTGATTCTGTAATGCTGTTGCTGCCGACTGCTGCTGTCTGCGCCTGTTATACTGTATGACGGGCAGCAGCAGCACCGACAGCACGGAGAGCGGTGCCCATCTCCTCCTTTCTGGCTCCCTGCCTTCTTGATTGTGCTCATAGGTGAAAGTAAGGGGTGGTCCGAATGTGTACAGGACCACCCGTTAGGCATATCACTAATATCAGCCGCCCGCCCAGTGAAAACCAGGAACACGACTACAGTACAGCAGTTGCTCTGAGTCACATCCTGAGCTCCGCCTCCCCTGGGGGCTGCTTTAACTCCGAGGTATAGCCACTGACTGAACGACTCAGCCCCATGTGTGACAGCTGTCTCTCCCGAAAGAAGAAAGGAGGCACTTCTTATGCAGAGATCAGGTAATTGACAATTGGCAGGGGGGGGGGGGGGTTGTTGGGGCGCTCTTCAAAGCATAGAGTATTCATATGAAGTTTAGTTGTCAGGAACCCCACATTGGCATTTAGAGTAATTGTTTTTCTAATAAAGCTATTTTTTGTATTTCCCCCACACACATACATATGTTTATATACACACTTTTATATAAAATTATCACCGTCCATGCCCTCACGCTCCCTTCAACCCTCCAGTCACCATCCATGCCCTCACTCTCCCTCTAGCTCCCCCTCAGCGTCCCTACCCTCACCCTCCCAGTAACTCCCCTTCAGCGTCCCTGACCTCACCCACCCTGTAACTCCCCTTCAGCGTCCCTGACCTCACTCTCCCCTCTAACTCCCCATCACCGTCCATGCCTTCATACTCCCTCTAACCCCTCAGTCATTGCCTATGCCCTCACTCTTCCTCTAGCCCCCAGTCACTGTCCAAGCCCTTACCCTCTCTCTAACTCCCCCTCAGCGTCCCTGCCCTCACCCTCCCTCTGTCTCCCTTTCAGCGTCCCTGCCCTCACCCTCCCTCTATCTCCCACTCAATGTCCCTACCCTCACCCTCCCTGTAATTCCCCCCAATGCCCGTGCCCTCAGGTTCCCTCTAAATGCCCCTCAGCGTTCCTGCCCTCATCCTTCCTGTAACTCCCAAAGTAGTGGGAGTAATAAGGGGAAAGAGGGGGGGGGGGGGGGGGGGGTTGAGTGAGAGGAGGAAAAAGAGAAGAAAAAATACCTTCTAGGTATTCAGCCTCTTCCGGCTTGCGTTCTATGGTAGAATTCTGCGTAGCCTATACTGCCCAGGGCCCTATAATCCCATAAAGGTATTGTGTATAAGGGGTACTACTGTGGGCATTGTGTATAAGGGATACTACTGTGTAGCATAACGTGTATAAGAGGGCACTACCATGGGCATTGTGTATAAGGACTACTAGTGTATTGTGTAATAAGAATCATGGGGACTAAGTGCAGAGTAATGTAAGTAAGATTGTGCTACAGTGTGGTGTAATTTGAATTGGAGGTGCTATTATGTGGCCCCTCCTCCTTGTGAGTCCACAGCCCCTTTTTGTGATGCACGCCTTCGGCACGCATCACAAAATTATAGTTTGCAGGAGGGCGCCGAACACCCTAGCACCGGCCCTGCGTGTGTGGGCCCCCTCCTCTCCTGTAGCCGTCACCGCCGATGTCCGCCGCTGTCAGTGCTGAGACTCTGGCATAGTGCCAGAGTCTACAGCACATGAGCAGGACTCCGGAAAAATGGCCAGAGTCTCTAGTGCTCAGTGCTCTAGCAGCGGCGGTGACGGCTACGGGAGAGGAGGGGGCCCACACACAGTCACAGATGGACGCCGGAAAGGTAAGTATAGGAGAAATGGGTGCAGTGTGTGCGGTGTAGGCCCCCTCTGGACTCAGGGGCCCGTGTGCAACGCACACACTGCACCCATTATAGATATGCCATGCTCCATTGTTGATGTGTCTTTTATGGGTTAAAGTACACTTACATTGAACCAGTTGGTCTACAACTACAAGTTCTAGCACATGATTTGTGCTTCTGCAGCTGGTGGCTGAGGCCTAGTACAAAACACGTCATTGTTAATATTTGGTTTGTATAGTAGTAGAGCATGTCCTTTATTAGAGATGAGCGCCGGAAATTTTTCGGGTTTTGTGTTTTGGTTTTGGGTTCGGTTCCGCGGCCGTGTTTTGGGTTCGACCGCGTTTTGGCAAAACCTCACCGAATTTTTTTTGTTTTGGATTCGGGTGTTTTTTTCAAAAAACCCTAAAAAACAGCTTAAATCATAGAATTTGGGGGTCATTTTGATCCCAAAGTATTATTAACCTCAAAAACCATAATTTCCACTCATTTTCAGTCTATTCTGAATACCTCACACCTCACAATATTATTTTTAGTCCTAAAATTTGCACCGAGGTCGCTGTGTGAGTAAGATAAGCGACCCTAGTGGCCGACACAAACACCGGGCCCATCTAGGAGTGGCACTGCAGTGTCACGCAGGATGTCCCTTCCAAAAAACCCTCCCCAAACAGCACATGACGCAAAGAAAAAAAGAGGCGCAATGAGGTAGCTGTGTGAGTAAGATAAGCGACCCTAGTGGCCGACACAAACACCGGGCCCATCTAGGAGTGGCACTGCAGTGTCACGCAGGATGTCCCTTCCAAAAAACCCTCCCCAAACAGCACATGACGCAAAGAAAAAAAGAGGCGCAATGAGGTAGCTGACTGTGTGAGTAAGATAAGCGACCCTAGTGGCCGACACAAACACCGGGCCCATCTAGGAGTGGCACTGCAGTGTCACGCAGGATGTCCCTTCCAAAAAACCCTCCCCAAACAGCACATGACGCAAAGAAAAAAAGAGGCGCAATGAGGTAGCTGACTGTGTGAGTAAGATAAGCGACCCTAGTGGCCGACACAAACACCGGGCCCATCTAGGAGTGGCACTGCAGTGTCACGCAGGATGTCCCTTCCAAAAAACCCTCCCCAAACAGCACATGACGCAAAGAAAAAAAGAGCTAATATAGACTGGATGATAATGAGATGTAGTATGTATAAAGAAGAAAGAAAAAAAAAACCACGGGTAGGTGGTATACAATTATGGATGGACTGCCGAGTGCCGACACAGAGGTAGCTACAGCCGTGGACTACCGTACTGTACTGTGTCTGCTGCTAATATAGACTGGATGATAATGAGATGTAGTATGTATAAAGAAGAAAGAAAAAAAAAACCACGGGTAGGTGGTATACAATTATGGACGGACTGCCGAGTGCCGACACAGAGGTAGCTACAGCCGTGGACTACCGTACTGTACTGTGTCTGCTGCTAATATAGACTGGTTGATAATGAGATGTAGTATGTATAAAGAAGAAAGAAAAAAAAACCACGGGTAGGTGGTATACAATTATGGACGGACTGCCGAGTGCCGACACAGAGGTAGCTACAGCCGTGGACTACCGTACTGTACTGTGTCTGCTGCTAATATAGACTGGATGATAATGAGATGTAGTATGTATAAAGAAGAAAGAAAAAAAAACCACGGGTAGGTGGTATACAATTATGGACGGACTGCCGAGTGCCGACACAGAGGTAGCTACAGCCGTGGACTACCGTACTGTACTGTGTCTGCTGCTAATATAGACTGGTTGATAATGAGATGTAGTATGTATAAAGAAGAAAGAAAAAAAAACCACGGGTAGGTGGTATACAATTATGGACGGACTGCCGAGTGCCGACACAGAGGTAGCTACAGCCGTGGACTACCGTACTGTACTGTGTCTGCTGCTAATATAGACTGGATGATAATGAGATGTAGTATGTATAAAGAAGAAAGAAAAAAAAAACCACGGGTAGGTGGTATACAATTATGGATGGACTGCCGAGTGCCGACACAGAGGTAGCTACAGCCGTGGACTACCGTACTGTACTGTGTCTGCTGCTAATATAGACTGGATGATAATGAGATGTAGTATGTATAAAGAAGAAAGAAAAAAAAACCACGGGTAGGTGGTATACAATTATGGACGGACTGCCGAGTGCCGACACAGAGGTAGCTACAGCCGTGGACTACTGTACTGTACTGTGTCTGCTGCTAATATAGACTGGTTGATAATGAGATGTAGTATGTATAAAGAAGAAAGAAAAAAAAACCACGGGTAGGTGGTATACAATTATGGATGGACTGCCGAGTGCCGACACAGAGGTAGCTACAGCCGTGGACTACCGTACTGTACTGTGTCTGCTGCTAATATAGACTGGTTGATAATGAGATGTAGTATGTATAAAGAAGAAAGAAAAAAAAAACACGGGTAGGTGGTATACAATTATGGACGGACTGCCGAGTGCCGACACAGAGGTAGCTACAGCCGTGGACTACCGTACTGTACTGTGTCTGCTGCTAATATAGACTGGATGATAATGAGATGTAGTATGTATAAAGAAGAAAGAAAAAAAAAACCACGGGTAGGTGGTATACAATTATGGATGGACTGCCGAGTGCCGACACAGAGGTAGCTACAGCCGTGGACTACCGTACTGTACTGTGTCTGCTGCTAATATAGACTGGATGATAATGAGATGTAGTATGTATAAAGAAGAAAGAAAAAAAAACCACGGGTAGGTGGTATACAATTATGGACGGACTGCCGAGTGCCGACACAGAGGTAGCTACAGCCGTGGACTACCGTACGGTACTGTGTCTGCTGCTAATATAGACTGGTTGATAATGAGATGTAGTATGTATAAAGAAGAAAGAAAAAAAAACCACGGGTAGGTGGTATACAATTATGGATGGACTGCCGAGTGCCGACACAGAGGTAGCTACAGCCGTGGACTACCGTACTGTACTGTGTCTGCTGCTAATATAGACTGGATGATAATGAGATGTAGTATGTATAAAGAAGAAAAAAAAAACCACGGGTAGGTGGTATACAATTATGGATGGACTGCCGAGTGCCGACACAGAGGTAGCTACAGCCATGGACTACCATACTGTACTGTGTCTGCTGCTAATATAGACTGGATGATAATGAGATGTAGTATGTATAAAGAAGAAAGAAAAAAAAAAACCACGGGTAGGTGGTATACAATTATGGATGGACTGCCGAGTGCCGACACAGAGGTAGCTACAGCCGTGAACTACCGTACTGTGTCTGCTGCGACTGGATGATAAATAATGATATAAAAAATATATATATATCACTACTGCAGCCGGACAGGTATATATTATATAATGACGGACCTGCTGGACACTGTCTGTCAGCAGAATGAGTTTTTTATAGAATAAAAAAACACCACACAAGTCACACGACGAGTGTTTAACTTTTTCAGGCAATCACAATATAGTATACTATACTGGTGGTCAGTGTGGTCAGGTCACTGGTCAGTCACACTGGCAGTGGCACTCCTGCAGCAAAAGTGTGCACTGTTTAATTTTAATAATATGTATGTACTCCTGGCTCCTGCTATAACCTATAACTGCTCCCCAGTCTCCCCCACAATTAAGCTGTGTGAGCACAGTCAGATATTATACATAGATGATGCAGCACACTGGGCTGAGCACAGATATGGTATGTGACTGAGTCACTGTGTATCGTTTTTTTCAGGCAGAGAACGGATTATATTAAATAAAACTGCACTGGTGGTCACTGGTCAGTGGTCAGTCACTAGTAAACTCTGCACTCTCTCTCTAGTACTCCTAAGCTCCAGTAAATCAAGTGTCTCTGTCTCAATCTCACTCTCTCTCTTCTAATCTAAATGGAGAGGACGCCAGCCACGTCCTCTCCCTATCAATCTCAATGCACGTGTGAAAATGGCGGCGACGCGCGGCTCCTTATATAGAATCCGAGTCTCGCGATAGAATCCGAGCCTCGCGAGAATCCGACAGCGTCATGATGACGTTCGGGCGCGCTCGGGTTAACCGAGCAAGGCGGGAAGATCCGAGTCGCTCGGATCCGTGTAAAAAAAGCTGAAGTTCGGGCGGGTTCGGATTCCGAGGAACCGAACCCGCTCATCTCTATCCTTTATACTATCAACTCCCAACTACTGTATTCCTCCTCTCCAGTCCCAGTCCACCAGTCCCTCATTCAGTGGTGGGCTGGCAGGGTTCTGCTAATTCTTATACCCCCATTTCACCAAACTTTTAACCCGGGTTATTGCCAGAGGTTTGGTGGGAAAGGGTCAAATCGAAATAACATTGGTCGCGTTACCCGGGAATCCCACCCTGGTAGCTACCAGGATCGAACCAAGCACTGACCCGGGTAACGGTGTGATGTGAACGGTGTCACCCAGGTCATCTGACACGGGTCGTGCTAAAAGCATAGATAGAGCTGGATCACCAGCATTTGGAGATGTCCACAAGCTTACATACAGTGAATGTCTGGTGGATAGCTCCAGCCAGCCATCCACCAATCACCATGCTGACAGCCATTCACATTCTGGCTGCAGACTGGGAGTCAGATAGAGAATGCTGCACTCTGATTGGTGGATAGCTCCAGCTATCCACCAATCAGCATGCGGGCAGCAATTCACTGTCTGGCAGATGCTGCCCGAAGGCTCCTAGAAGAACCCAGTGAGCCTAAATGTAAAGACTGGCCTGCCCTTTTCCCATTTTAAAATTATATGAAATACATGATACAAAATACTATAAACTCAAGCAGTTAAACATAAGGTGAGATACATGAGACTCAAAAATAGTAATACACATGTAAGCAAACACTTTTTTTTTTTTTACAAATTCATTTTTGGCCCACAAAAAATGCTTCCAATTCTAATTTGATCCCAATCACTGTTCGTAAATGACCTAGGGGCTAATTCAGTAAGGATTGCTTATGCGCAGGACAGTGGCGTAACTAGAAATTTTTCTCCCCCAAGCCAAAAAATCCTTCGGCGCCCCCCCCCCCATACACCCCGTAATTGCCTGCGGCGCGCGCTGGCAAAAAGGGTGTGTGGCTTTGTCGAAATGGGCGTGGCTTTGCGTGGAGGGCGTGGCATTGCAGGAAAAGACTACCTTATACCCAGTTTTGCAACCTGCTTGCCCAGACGTTGGCCACCACAGGGAAAGAAAAATAATCCTGATTCATGCCCCTTACATTATTTGTCATTTTTCCTCCTTATAGTAATGCCCAGTATACATTATTCCACATACTGCAATGGCCCTTAGACATTATTCCACACACAATCAGTGATCGCGCTGAGCCAAAAAAAAAGTGGGTCCCAGGGACCCTTCACTTTTAAAAATTGGGGTCCTACCGGTCTTTTTCTGGGTCCCATCGGAATGAAGGTTCTTATTAATTTTAATCTTGTTTGGACACTACAAAAGTGTTGCAAGATGGGGGGGATGGGGTGACAATGCTGCTGGGCTGTGTAGCATGCAGGACACCCTGCACCAGAGCTGTAACTAGACATTTTGGTGCCCTTAGGCAGAAAGTGAATTGGTGTTAGACCACTCAGACCAGAAAGAACAGGTAGTGCGCGCCGTAGGCGCGCCGCAAAATTTTAGGGGCATGGCTTCATAGGGAAGGGGCGTGGCCACATAATAGTGTCAATTCACATTACACCACACAGTAGTGGCGCTTATACACATTGCACCAGGTAGAACCTCCTATGCACACTGATCCAGGTAGATCACGTCATACACTTTGCTCCAGGTACAGCACGTCATACACTTTGCACCAGGTACAGCACGTCATACACTTTGCACCAGGTACAGCACGTCATACACTTTGCACCAGGTAGAGCACGTTATCATACACATTGCCGCTAGGTAGAGCACGTTATCATACACAGTGCGCCAGGTAGAACACGTTATACACACTGCGCCAGGTAGAGCACGTTATCATACACATTGCGCCAGGTAGAGCATGTTATCATACACATTGCCGCTAGGTAGAGCAAGTTATCATACACATTGCATCAGGTAGAGCAAGTTATCATACACATTGCATCAGGTAGAGCATGTTATCATACACATTGCCGCTAGGTAGAGCAAGTTATCATACACATTGCAGCTAGGTAGAGCAAGTTATCATACACATTGCGTCAGGTAGAACACGTTATTATACACATTGCGCCAGGTAGAGCACGTTATTATACACAATGCGCCTGGTAGAGCACGTTATCAGCCACATTGCGCCAGGTAGAACACGTTATTATACACAATGCGCCTGGTAGAGCACATTATCATACACATTGCGCCAGGTAGAACACGTTATTATACACAATGCGCCTGGTAGAGCACGTTATAATACACATTGCACTAGGTAGAGCACGTTATCATACACATTGCGCCAGGTAGAACACGTTATCATACACATTGCGCCAGGTAGAGCACGTTATCATACACATTGCGCCAGGTAGAGCACGTTATCATACACATTGCGCCAGGTAGAGCACGTTATCATACACATTGTGCCAGGTAGAGCACGTTATCATACACATTGCGCCAGGTAGAACACGTTATTATACACAATGCGCCTGGTAGAGCACGTTATAATACACATTGCACTAGGTAGAACACGTTATTATACACAATGCGCCTGGTAGAGCACGTTATTATACACATTGCACTAGGTAGAGCACGTTATCATACACATTGCGCCTGGTAGAGCACGTTATTATACACATTGCACCAGGTAGAGCACGTTATCATACACATTGCGCCAGGTATAACACGTTATCATACACATTGCGCCAGGTAGAACACGTTATCATACACATTGCGCCAGGTAGAATACGTTATCATACACATTGCGCCAGGTAGAGCACGTTATCATACACATTGCGCCAGGTAGAACACGTTATTATACACATTGCGCCAGGTAGAACACGTTATTATACACATTGCGCCAGGTAGAACACGTTATTATACACAATGCGCCTGGTAGAGCACTGAGGCACATTGCAGTAACCACTCACTTATCACCTCCAGTTGCACGAAGGGGCCGTTTGACACAAGTGGTTCCGCCCCCAGCAGCAACTCACTGACACTCACCATTTTTTCTGACAGCACAGTGCAGTGAGTGCACTGGCACAAGTAGCCAGCCTGCGCCTGTAGTAGCCGCAGCCTGGAGGATCTCTATGTGAAATCGCAAGCAGAGGCTGTTCTCTGGCAAGAAGGAGCTCGTCCAATCGCTTCCCCTGACGGGCTGGCCACTGCTAAATATACCGATAATCAGTTCCAACTGTGTCAAAGTAGTGGAGCCCCAGGTGCAATGGGAAAGTCAGTGTCACTGCACAGTTGTACTGATATACTGGTATATTTAGCAGTGGCCAGCCCGTCAGGGGAAGCGATCGGAGGAGCTCCTTCTTGCCAGCCTCTGCTTGCGATTTCACAGATAGCTCCTTCATGCTGCAGCGCCGGCTGGCTACTTGTGCCAGTGCACTCACTGCACTGTGCTGTCAGAAAAATGGTGTCAGTGAGGCCCTGACACTCTGAGCGGCCTCACATTGCACACACGGAGCTTGCAGCCCCCGGACATCCCGCATCTGCACCAGCTACTCCAGGTGAAGCGGGGCGATGCAGCACTGTCTACTGCTTACCTACAGCGGGAGCTGCGCAGCCCGGACGGCTCCTGCTGGAAGGTAGTTGTCGGGTCTCGGTGGGGCGTTGAGCGGGTCCCGGGTAGGGGGGTGGCGGCGGGCAGATCCGGAGCTGTACTCCCAGTCGCAGAGGAGGGTGCTGGCGGCAGAGCGGCAGTGGAGCCGGATGAGCGGGGCCAGTCTGTCAGCCCTGCAGCACAGATTCATGTGCTGGCGGGGAGCAGGATTCAAAGCGGGAGATGCTGCAGGCTGTGATTGGATGGAGACTACAGGAGGTGATTGGCCGAGGAAACAGCCAGTCACCTCCTGCATTCCGCTGACAGGCTTAACACATGCAAACACATATTCAGATGAGCGCGTCCTGTGGGACCCGCTCATCTTCTAAATGTGAGTCCCGGGCGGCTGTTTCTGGGTAAAATACGCGCCATGGCGCGTTTTTGCGATCACTGACAATAATGCACATGACACAATATGCACACACCGTAATGCCCCCTACACATTATGCCACACACCGTAATGCCCCCGACACATTATGCCACACACCGTAATGCCCCCGACACATTATGCCACACACCGTAATGCCTGTGACACATTATGACAGGAATCGCAATGCCAGTTATACATTATGCTACACACTGCAATGCCCCTGATACATTATAGCACACACAATGGGGGTAATTCCAAGTTGATCGCAGCAGGAAATATTTTAGCAGTTGAGCAAAACCATGTGCACTGCAGGGGGGGTAGATATAATATTTGCAGAGAGAGTTAGATTTGGGTGGGTTATTTTGTTTCTGTGCACGGTAAATACTGGCTGCTATATTTTTACACTGCAATTTAGATTGCAGATTGAACTCACCACACCCAAATCTATCTCTCTCTGCACATGTTATATCTGCCTCCCCTGCAGTGCACATGGTTTTGCCCAATTGCTATCAAAAATCCTGCTGCGATCAACTTGGAATTACCCCCAATGTCTGTGACACAGTATGACACACACCACAATGATCCTGAGACATTATACCACATACCACAATGCCCGTGATATAGTATACAACACACCGTAATGCCTGATACATTATGACACACACCACAATGTCCGTGATACATTATGCCACACACCGTAATGCCCATTACACATTAAGTTCTACAGTAAGGCTTCCAATTACTTTTAAATTACCTCCTCGTTGCCAGGGGTTTCATGCTCTTGGTTCCATGCACGGTGCCAGGGGTTTTCATGCTCAGGGTGTCATGCTCGTTGCCAGGGGTTTCATGCACTGGGTGTCCTGCTCGTTGCTAGGGGGTAGTGCTTGTTGCTAGGGCCGTGCTCCCAGTGCCACATATGCTCCCAGTGCCAGATATTCCCCCACAGTGCCAGGTATATGCACCTAGTGCCAGATATTCCCCCACAGTGCCAGGTATATGCACCCAGTGCCAGATATTCCCCCACAGTGCCAGGTATATGCCCCCCCCCCCCAGTGCCAGATATTCCCCCACAGTGCCTGCTTCCCCCCCAGTGCCAGATATTCCCCCCCAGTGCCAGGTATATGCCCCCAGTGCCAGATATCCCCCCCCCTCCAGTGCCAGGTATATGACCCCCCAGTGCCAGATATTCCCCCCCCCCAGTGCCAGGTATATGCCCCCAGTGCCAGATATTCCCCCAGTGCCAGATATTCCCTCCCAGTGCCTGCTTCCCCCCCAGTGCCAGGTATATGCCCCCCCCAGTCACGGGTATATACCCCCAGTGCCGGGTATATGCCCCCCCCAGTGCCAGGTATATTCCCCCAGTGCCAGGTATATGCCCCCAGTGCCAGGTATATGCCCCCCCAGTGCCAGATATTCTCCCAGTGCCAGATATTCCCCCCAGTGCCAGGTATATGCCCCCAGTGCCAGGTATATGCCCCCAGTGCCAGGTACATGCCCCCCCAGTGCCAGTTATATGCCCCCAGTGCCAGGTATATGCCCCCAGTGCCAGATATTCCCCCCCAGTGCCTGCTTCCCCCCCAGTGCCAGGTATATGCCCCCAGTGTCGGGTATATGCCCCCTCAGTGCCAGGTATATGCCCCCAGTGTCGGGTATATGCCCCCCCAGTGCCGGGTATATGCCCCCCAGTGCCAGGTACATGCCCCCAGTGCCAGATATTCCCCCCTAGTGCCTGCTTCCCCCCCAGTGCCAGGTATATGCCTCCAGTGCCGGGTATATGCCCCCCCAGTGCCAGGTATATGCCCCCCAGTGCCGGGTATATGCCCCCAGTGCCAGGTACATGCCCCCAGTGCAGGGTATATGCCCCCCCAGTGCCAGGTATATGCCCCCAGTGCCAGGTATATGCCCCCAGTGCCAGGTATATGCCCCCAGTGCCAGGTACATGCCCTCAGTGCCAGGTATATGCCCCCCCAGTGCCAGGTATATGTCCCCAGTGCCGGGTATATGCCCCAGTGCCTGCTCCTCCGGCCCCCCCCTATGTGTTGGAGGGACACGAGCGCATCGCGCGTCTCTCCTGTGTCCCTCCTGGCTCTCCCCCAGCTGTCTAATAAAGGAAGTGCCGTTCGTGAGCCAATCAGAGCTCACGAACGGCACTTGCTTCCTTAGACCGGCCGGGGGAGAGCCAGGAGGGACACAGGAGAGACGCGCGATGCGCTCGTGTCCCTCCAACACATGGGGGGGGGGGGAGAGCCGGGGGAGCTGGCACCGCAGCAAGGAGGGAGAGGAGATCGCAGATTGACATGCGGATGCTCGTCCGCATGTCAATCTGTTCTAAATCAGTGGCGCCCCCACAGCCCCTCGCCCCCAAGCCACCGCGAGGACTGCGGGGGCAGTAGTTACGCCACTGGCGCAGGACCCGTTCTGCCCATGCGCAGCAATGTGACCGCCTCTGCCTGATTAACAGGCCAAGGCGTTCGTAGAGAGGGGCAGCCTGCATTTGGGAAAACGAGGTCGTGTCTCCCCCGTATTCCGGGAGTGGTGAGGCCAAGGACTGCGCCGCTGACGCAGTTTCCTAGGCCTCGCAAGGTCACCTGCCGTCGCAGATATCGGTTGCGATGTTCATCACAGAAGCGATCGCATCACATATGCAGGGAGGTTATATGCACCTCCTCTTGCATTTTGCATTGCAAAGGATTGCAATTGCAAAGCTGCTGCAAACAGCTTTGCCATTGCAATCCTTAGTGAATAAGGCCCCTACAGTTGTATTTTTGGTATTTTTGTTACAAAGAAATTTATAATTGCAAAAAAATTTAAAAAAAAGGAAATCATCGACCATATTATTAGTGGGGGTAATTCCAAGTTGATCGCAGCAGGAAATGTTTTAGCTGTTGGGCAAAACCATGTGCAATGCAGGGGGGGTGGGGGGGGGCAGATATAACGTGCAGAGAGAGTTAGATTTGGGTGGGTTATTTTGTTTCTGTGCAGGGTAAATACTGGCTGCTTTATTTTTACACTGCAATTTAGATTGCAGATTGAACTCACCCCACCCAAATCTAACTCTCTCTGCACATGTTATATCTGCCTCCCCTGCAGTGCACATGGGCCCTCATTCCGAGTTGTTCGCTCGGTAAAAATCTTCGCATCGCAGCGATTTTCCGCTTAATGCGCATGCGCAATGTTCGCACTGCGACTGCGCCAAGTAAATTTGCTATGCACTTAGGAATTTTACTCACGGCTTTTTCATCGTTCTGGCGATCGTAATGTGATTGACAGGAAATGGGTGTTACTGGGCGGAAACAGGCCGTTTTATGGGCGTGTGGGAAAAAACGCTACCGTTTCCGGAAAAAACGCAGGAGTGGCCGGAGAAACGGAGGAGTGTCTGGGCGAACGCTGGGAGTGTTTGTGACGTCAAACCAGGAACGACAAGCACTGAACTGATCGCAGATGCCGAGTAAGTCTGGAGCTACTCAGAAACTGCTACGAGGTGTGTAATCGCAATATTGCGAATACATCGTTCGCAATTTTAAGATGCTAAGATTCACTCCCAGTAGGCGGCGGCTTAGCATGAGCAAATCTGCTAAAATCCGCTTGCGAGCGAACAACTCGGAATGACCTCCCTGGTTTTGCCCAACTGCTAAAAAATTTCCTGCTGCGATCAACTTGAAATTACCCCCAAAGCCGCCACCCTCTGGGAGTGTATTTTAGCATAGCAGAATTGCTAACGAAAGATTAGCAATTGCTAATGAAAGATTAGCAATTCTGCTAATATTAGCAGAATTGCTAACGAAAGCAATTTCCTTGCAGTTTCTGAGTAGCTCCAGACCTACTCCTAGATTGCGATCACCTCAGTCCGTTTAGTTCCTAGTTTGACGTCACAAACACTAGAGATGAGCGCCGGAAATTTTTCGGGTTTTGTGTTTTGGTTTTGGGTTCGGTTCCGCGGCCGTGTTTTGGGTTCGACCGCGTTTTGGCAAAACCTCACCGAATTTTTTTTGTCGGATTCGGGTGTGTTTTGGATTCGGGTGTTTTTTTCAAAAAACCCTAAAAAACAGCTTAAATCATAGAATTTGGGGGTCATTTTGATCCCAAAGTATTATTAACCTCAAAAACCATAATTTCCACTCATTTTCAGTCTATTCTGAATACCTCACACCTCACAATATTATTTTTAGTCCTAAAATTTGCACCGAGGTCGCTGTGTGAGTAAGATAAGCAACCCTAGTGGCCGACACAAACACCGGGCCCATCTAGGAGTGGCACTGCAGTGTCACGCAGGATGTCCCTTCCAAAAAACCCTCCCCAAACAGCACATGACGCAAAGAAAAAAAGAGGCGCAATGAGGTAGCTGTGTGAGTAAGATAAGCGACCCTAGTGGCCGACACAAACACCGGGCCCATCTAGGAGTGGCACTGCAGTGTCACGCAGGATGTCCCTTCCAAAAAACCCTCCCCAAACAGCACATGACGCAAAGAAAAAAAGAGGCGCAATGAGGTAGCTGACTGTGTGAGTAAGATAAGCGACCCTAGTGGCCGAAACAAACACCGGGCCCATCTAGGAGTGGCACTGCAGTGTCACGCAGGATGTCCCTTCCAAAAAACCCTCCCCAAACAGCACATGACGCAAAGAAAAAAAGAGGCGCAATGAGGTAGCTGTGTGAGTAAGATAAGCGACCCTAGTGGCCGACACAAACACCGGGCCCATCTAGGAGTGGCACTGCAGTGTCACGCAGGATGTCCCTTCCAAAAAACCCTCCCCAAACAGCACATGACGCAAAGAAAAAAAGAGGCGCAATGAGGTAGCTGACTGTGTGAGTAAGATAAGCGACCCTAGTGGCCGACACAAACACCGGGCCCATCTAGGAGTGGCACTGCAGTGTCACGCAGGATGTCCCTTCCAAAAAACCCTCCCCAAACAGCACATGACGCAAAGAAAAAAAGAGGCGCAATGAGGTAGCTGACTGTGTGAGTAAGATAAGCGACCCTAGTGGCCGACACAAACACCGGGCCCATCTAGGAGTGGCACTGCAGTGTCACGCAGGATGTCCCTTCCAAAAAACCCTCCCCAAACAGCACATGACGCAAAGAAAAAGAAAAGAAAAAAGAGGTGCAAGATGGAATTGTCCTTGGGCCCTCCCACCCACCCTTATGTTGTATAAACAAAACAGGACATGCACACTTTAACCAACCCATCATTTCAGTGACAGGGTCTGCCACACGACTGTGACTGATATGACGGGTTGGTTTGGACCCCCCCCAAAAAAGAAGCAATTAATCTCTCCTTGCACAAACTGGCTCTACAGAGGCAAGATGTCCACCTCATCATCATCCTCCGATATATCACCGTGTACATCCCCCTCCTCACAGATTATCAATTCGTCCCCACTGGAATCCACCATCTCAGCTCCCTGTGTACTTTGTGGAGGCAATTGCTGCTGGTCAATGTCTCCGCGGAGGAATTGATTATAATTCATTTTAATGAACATCATCTTCTCCACATTTTCTGGATGTAACCTCGTACGCCGATTGCTGACAAGGTGAGCGGCGGCACTAAACACTCTTTCGGAGTACACACTTGTGGGAGGGCAACTTAGGTAGAATAAAGCCAGTTTGTGCAAGGGCCTCCAAATTGCCTCTTTTTCCTGCCAGTATAAGTACGGACTGTGTGACGTGCCTACTTGGATGCGGTCACTCATATAATCCTCCACCATTCTTTCAATGTTGAGAGAATCATATGCAGTGACAGTAGACGACATGTCCGTAATCGTTGTCAGGTCCTTCAGTCCGGACCAGATGTCAGCATCAGCAGTCGCTCCAGACTGCCCTGCATCACCGCCAGCGGGTGGGCTCGGAATTCTGAGCCTTTTCCTCGCACCCCCAGTTGTGGGAGAATGTGAAGGAGGAGATGTTGACAGGTCGCGTTCCGCTTGACTTGACAATTTTCTCACCAGCAGGTCTTTCAACCCCAGCAGACTTGTGTCTGCCGGAAAGAGAGATCCAAGGTAGGCTTTAAATCTAGGATCGAGCATGGTGGCCAAAATGTAGTGCTCTGATTTCAACAGATTGACCACCCGTGAATCCTTGTTAAGCGAATTAAGGGCTCCATCCACAAGTCCCACATGCCTAGCGGAATCGCTCCGTGTTAGCTCCTCCTTCAATGTCTCCAGCTTCTTCTGCAAAAGCCTGATGAGGGGAATGACCTGACTCAGGCTGGCAGTGTCTGAACTGACTTCACGTGTGGCAAGTTCAAAGGGCATCAGAACCTTGCACAACGTTGAAATCATTCTCCACTGCGCTTGAGACAGGTGCATTCCACCTCCTATATCGTGCTCAATTGTATAGGCTTGAATGGCCTTTTGCTGCTCCTCCAACCTCTGAAGCATATAGAGGGTTGAATTCCACCTCGTTACCACTTCTTGCTTCAGATGATGGCAGGGCAGGTTCAGTAGTTTTTGGTGGTGCTCCAGTCTTCTGTACGTGGTGCCTGTACGCCGAAAGTGTCCCGCAATTCTTCTGGCCACCGACAGCATCTCTTGCACGCCCCTCTCGTTTTTTAAAAAATTCTGCACCACCAAATTCAAGGTATGTGCAAAACATGGGACGTGCTGGAATTTGCCCATATTTAATGCACACACAATATTGCTGGCGTTGTCCGATGCCACAAATCCACAGGAGAGTCCAATTGGGGTAAGCCATTCCGCGATGATCTTCCTCAGTTGCCGTAAGAGGTTTTCAGCTGTGTGCGTATTCTGGAAACCGGTGATACAAAGCGTAGCCTGCCTAGGAAAGAGTTGGCGTTTGCGAGATGCTGCTACTGGTGCCGCCGCTGCTGTTCTTGCGGCGGGAGTCCATACATCTACCCAGTGGGCTGTCACAGTCATATAGTCCTGACCCTGCCCTGCTCCACTTGTCCACATGTCCGTGGTTAAGTGGACATTGGGTACAGCTGCATTTTTTAGGACACTGGTGACTCTTTTTCTGAGGTCTGTGTACATTTTCGGTATCGCCTGCCTAGAGAAATGGAACCTAGATGGTATTTGGTACCGGGGACACAGTACCTCCAACAAGTCTCTAGTTGGCTCTGCAGTAATGATGGATACCGGAACCACGTTTCTCACCACCCAGGATGCCAAGGCCTCAGTTATCCGCTTTGCAGTAGGATGACTGCTGTGATATTTCATCTTCCTCGCAAAGGACTGTTGGACAGTCAATTGCTTGGTGGAAGTAGTAAAAGTGGTCTTACGACTTCCCCTCTGGGATGACCATCGACTCCCAGCAGCAACAACAGCAGCGCCAGCAGCAGTAGGCGTTACACGCAAGGATGCATCGGAGGAATCCCAGGCAGGAGAGGAATCATCAGAATTGCCAGTGACATGGCCTGCAGGACTATTGGCATTCCTGGGGAAGGAGGAAATTGACACTGAGGGAGTTGGTGGGGTGGTTTGCGTGAGCTTGGTTACAAGAGGAAGGGATTTACTGGTCAGTGGACTGCTTCCGCTGTCGGCCAAAGTTTTTGAACTTGTCACTGACTTATTATGAATGCGCTGCAGGTGACGTATAAGGGAGGATGTTCCGAGGTGGTTAACGTCCTTACCCCTACTTATTACAGCTTGACAAAGGGAACACACGGCTTGACAAATGTTGTCCGCATTTCTGGTGAAATACTTCCACACCGAAGAGCTGATTTTTTTGGTATTTTCACCAGGCATGTCAACGGCCATATTCCTCCCACGGACAACAGGTGTCTCCCCGGGTGCCTGACTTAAACAAACCACCTCACCATCAGAATCCTCCTTGTCAATTTCCTCCCCAGCGCCAGCAACACCCATATCCTCCTCATCCTGGTGTACTTCAACACTGACATCTTCAATCTGACTATCAGGAACTGGACTGCGGGTGCTCCTTCCAGCACTTGCAGGGGGCGTGCAAATGGTGGAAGGCGCATGCTCTTCACGTCCAGTGTTGGGAAGGTCAGGCATTGCAACCGACACAATTGGACTCTCCTTGTGGATTTGGGATTTCGAAGAACGCACAGTTCTTTGCGGTGCTTTTGCCAGCTTGAGTCTTTTCAGTTTTCTAGCGAGAGGCTGAGTGCTTCCATCCTCATGTGAAGCTGAACCACTAGCCATGAACATAGGCCAGGGCCTCAGCCGTTCCTTGCCACTCCGTGTGGTAAATGGCATATTGGCAAGTTTACGCTTCTCCTCCGACAATTTTATTTTAGGTTTTGGAGTCCTTTTTTTACTGATATTTGGTGTTTTGGATTTGACATGCTCTGTACTATGACATTGGGCATCGGCCTTGGCAGACGACGTTGCTGGCATTTCATCGTCTCGGCCATGACTAGTGGCAGCAGCTTCAGCACGAGGTGGAAGTGGATCTTGATCTTTCCCTAATTTTGGAACCTCAACATTTTTGTTCTCCATATTTTAATAGGCACAACTAAAAGGCACCTCAGGTAAACAATGGCAATGGATGGATACTAGTATACAATTATGGATGGACTGCCGAGTGCCGACACAGAGGTAGCTACAGCCGTGGACTACCGTACTGTACTGTGTCTGCTGCTAATATAGACTGGATGATAATGAGATGTAGTATGTATAAAGAAGAAAGAAAAAAAAACCACGGGTAGGTGGTATACAATTATGGATGGACTGCCGAGTGCCGACACAGAGGTAGCTACAGCCGTGGACTACCGTACTGTACTGTGTCTGCTGCTAATATAGACTGGATGATAATGAGATGTAGTATGTATAAAGAAGAAAAAAAAAACCACGGGTAGGTGGTATACAATTATGGATGGACTGCCGAGTGCCGACACAGAGGTAGCTACAGCCGTGGACTACCGTACTGTACTGTGTCTGCTGCTAATATAGACTGGATGATAATGAGATGTAGTATGTATAAAGAAGAAAGAAAAAAAACCACGGGTAGGTGGTATACAATTATGGACGGACTGCCGAGTGCCGACACAGAGGTAGCTACAGCCGTGGACTACCGTACTGTACTGTCTGCTGCTAATATAGACTGGTTGATAATGAGATGTAGTATGTATAAAGAAGAAAGAAAAAAAAACCACGGGTAGGTGGTATACAATTATGGATGGACTGCCGAGTGCCGACACAGAGGTAGATACAGCCGTGGACTACCGTACTGTACTGTGTCTGCTGCTAATATAGACTGGATGATAATGAGATGTAGTATGTATAAAGAAGAAAAAAAAACCACGGGTAGGTGGTATACAATTATGGATGGACTGCCGAGTGCCGACACAGAGGTAGCTACAGCCGTGGACTACCGTACTGTACTGTGTCTGCTGCTAATATAGACTGGATGATAATGAGATGTAGTATGTATAAAGAAGAAAGAAAAAAAAACCACGGGTAGGTGGTATACAATTATGGACGGACTGCCGAGTGCCGACACAGAGGTAGCTACAGCCATGGACTACCGTACTGTCCTGTGTCTGCTGCTAATATAGACTGGATGATAATGAGATGTAGTATGTATAAAGAAGAAAGAAAAAAAAACCACGGGTAGGTGGTATACAATTATGGATGGACTGCCGAGTGCCGACACAGAGGTAGCTACAGCCGTGGACTACCGTACTGTACTGTGTCTGCTGCTAATATAGACTGGATGATAATGAGATGTAGTATGTATAAAGAAGAAAGAAAAAAAAACCACGGGTAGGTGGTATACAATTATGGATGGACTGCCGAGTGCCGACACAGAGGTAGCTACAGCCGTGGACTACCGTACTGTACTGTGTCTGCTGCTAATATAGACTGGATGATAATGAGATGTAGTATGTATAAAGAAGAAAGAAAAAAAAACCACGGGTAGGTGGTATACAATTATGGACGGACTGCCGAGTGCCGACACAGAGGTAGCTACAGCCGTGGACTACCGTACTGTACTGTGTCTGCTGCTAATATAGACTGGTTGATAATGAGATGTAGTATGTATAAAGAAGAAAGAAAGAAAAACCACGGGTAGGTGGTATACAATTATGGATGGACTGCCGAGTGCCGACACAGAGGTAGCTACAGCCGTGGACTACCGTACTGTACTGTGTCTGCTGCTAATATAGACTGGTTGATAATGAGATGTAGTATGTATAAAGAAGAAAGAAAAAAAAACCACGGGTAGGTGGTATACAATTATGGATGGACTGCCGAGTGCCGACACAGAGGTAGCTACAGCCGTGGACTATCGCACTGTACTGTGTCTGCTGCTAATATAGACTGGATGATAATGAGATGTAGTATGTATAAAGAAGAAAAAAAAACCACGGGTAGGTGGTATACAATTATGGATGGACTGCCGAGTGCCGACACAGAGGTAGCTACAGCCGTGGACTACCGTACTGTACTGTGTCTGCTGCTAATATAGACTGGATGATAATGAGATGTAGTATGTATAAAGAAGAAAGAAAAAAAAACCACGGGTAGGTGGTATACAATTATGGACGGACTGCCGAGTGCCGACACAGAGGTAGCTACAGCCGTGGACTACTGTACTGTACTGTGTCTGCTGCTAATATAGACTGGTTGATAATGAGATGTAGTATGTATAAAGAAGAAAGAAAAAAAAACACGGGTAGGTGGTATACAATTATGGATGGACTGCCGAGTGCCGACACAGAGGTAGCTACAGCCGTGGACTACCGTACTGTACTGTGTCTGCTGCTAATATAGACTGGATGATAATGAGATGTAGTATGTATAAAGAAGAAAAAAAACCACGGGTAGGTGGTATATAATTATGGATGGACTGCCGAGTGCCGACACAGAGGTAGCTACAGCCGTGGACTACCGTACTGTACTGTGTCTGCTGCTAATATAGACTGGTTGATAATGAGATGTAGTATGTATAAAGAAGAAAGAAAAAAAAACCACGGGTAGGTGGTATACAATTATGGATGGACTGCCGAGTGCCGACACAGAGGTAGCTACAGCCGTGGACTACCGTACTGTACTGTATCTGCTGCTAATATAGACTGGATGATAATGAGATGTAGTATGTATAAAGAAGAAAAAAAAACCACGGGTAGGTGGTATACAATTATGGATGGACTGCCGAGTGCCGACACAGAGGTAGCTACAGCCGTGGACTACCGTACTGTACTGTGTCTGCTGCTAATATAGACTGGATGATAATGAGATGTAGTATGTATAAAGAAGAAAGAAAAAAAAAACCACGGGTAGGTGGTATACAATTATGGATGGACTGCCGAGTGCCGACACAGAGGTAGCTACAGCCGTGAACTACCGTACTGTGTCTGCTGCGACTGGATGATAAAATAAGAATTTACTTACCGATAATTCTGTTTCTCGGAGTCCGTAGTGGATGCTGGGGTTCCTGAAAGGACCATGGGGAATAGCGGCTCCGCAGGAGACAGGGCACAAAAGTAAAGCTTTCCGATCAGGTGGTGTGCACTGGCTCCTCCCCCTATGACCCTCCTCCAAGCCAGTTAGGTACTGTGCCCGGACGAGCGTACACAATAAGGGAGGAATTTTGAATCCCGGGTAAGACTCATACCAGCCACACCAATCACACCGTACAACTTGTGATCAAAACCAGTTAACAGTATGATAACAGAGGAGCCTCTGAAAGATGGCTTCTTAACAATAACCCGAATTAGTTAACAATAACTATGTACAATTATTGCAGATAATCCGCACTTGGGATGGGCGCCCAGCATCCACTACGGACTCCGAGAAACAGAATTATCGGTAAGTAAATTCTTATTTTCTCTATCGTCCTAGTGGATGCTGGGGTTCCTGAAAGGACCATGGGGATTATACCAAAGCTCCCAAACGGGCGGGAGAGTGCGGATGACTCTGCAGCACCGAATGAGAGAACTCCAGGTCCTCCTTAGCCAGAGTATCAAATTTGTAAAATTTTACAAACGTGTTCTCCCCTGACCACGTAGCTGCTCGGCAAAGTTGTAATGCCGAGACCCCTCGGGCAGCCGCCCAAGATGAGCCCACCTTCCTTGTGGAGTGGGCCTTTACAGATTTAGGCTGTGGCAGGCCTGCCACAGAATGTGCAAGTTGGATTGTGCTACAGATCCAACGAGCAATCGTCTGCTTAGACGCAGGAGCACCCATCTTGTTGGGTGCATACAATATAAACAACGAGTCAGATTTTCTGACTCCAGCTGTCCTTGCAATATATATTTTTAATGCTCTGACAACGTCCAGTAACTTGGAGTCCTCCAAGTCACTTGTAGCCGCAGGCACTACAATAGGCTGGTTCAGATGAAATGCTGACACCACCTTAGGGAGAAAATGCGGACGAGTCCGCAGTTCTGCCCTGTCCGAATGGAAAATCAGATATGGGCTTTTGTAAGATAAAGCTGCCAGTTCTGACACTCTCCTGGCCGAAGCCAGGGCTAGTAACATGGTCACTTTCCATGTGAGATATTTTAAATCCACCTTTTTTAGTGGTTCAAACCAATGAGATTTTAGAAATTCCAAAACCACATTGAGATCCCACGGTGCCACTGGAGGCACCACAGGGGGCTGTATATGCAGCACTCCCTTAACAAAAGTCTGGACTTCAGGAACTGAAGCCAATTCTTTTTGAAAGAAAATCGTCAGGGCCGAAATTTGAACCTTAATAGATCCCAATTTGAGACCCATAGACAATCCTGATTGCAGGAAATGTAGGAATCGACCCAGTTGAAATTCCTCCGTCGGAGCACTCCGATCCTCGCACCACGCAACATATCTTCGCCAAATGCGGTGATAGTGTTGCACGGTTACTTCCTTCCTTGCTTTAATCAAAGTAGGAATGACTTCTTCCGGCATGCCTTTTTCCTTTAGGATCCGGCGTTCAACCGCCATGCCGTCAAACGCAGCCGCGGTAAGTCTTGAAACAGACAGGGACCCTGCTGAAGCAAGTCCCTCCTTAGAGGTAGAGGCCACGGATCTTCCGTGATCATCTCTTGAAGTTCCGGGTACCAAGTCCTTCTTGGCCAATCCGGAACCACTAGTATCGTTCTTACGCCTCTTTGCCGTATAATTCTCAATACTTTTGGTATGAGAGGCAGAGGAGGAAACACATACACCGACTGGTACACCCAAGGCGTTACCAGCGCGTCCACAGCTATTGCCTGCGGATCTCTTGACCTGGCGCAATACCTGTCCAGTTTTTTGTTGAGGCGAGACGCCATCATGTCCACCATTGGTCTTTCCCAACGGGTTACCAGCATGTGGAAGACTTCCGGATGAAGTCCCCACTCTCCCGGGTGAAGGTCGTGTCTGCAGAGGAAGTCTGCTTCCCAGTTGTCCACTCCCGGGATGAACACTGCTGACAGTGCTATCACATGATTCTCTGCCCAGCGAAGAATCCTTGCAGCTTCTGCCATTGCACTCCTGCTTCTTGTGCCGCCCTGTCTGTTCACATGGGCGACTGCCGTGATGTTGTCCGACTGGATCAACACCGGTTTTCCTTGAAGCAGAGGTTCTGCCTGGCTTAGAGCATTGTAGATTGCTCTTAGTTCCAGAATGTTTATGTGAAGAGACGTTTCCAGGCTCGTCCACACTCCCTGGAAGTTTCTTCCTTGTGTGACTGCTCCCCAGCCTCTCAGGCTGGCGTCCGTGGTCACCAGGATCCAATCCTGTATGCCGAATCTGCGGCCCTCCAATAGATGAGCACTCTGCAACCACCACAGAAGAGATACCCTTGTCCTTGGAGACAGGGTTATCCGCTGGTGCATCTGAAGATGCGACCCTGACCATTTGTCTAACAGATCCCTCTGGAAAATTCGTGCATGGAATCTGCCGAATGGAATTGCTTCGTAAGAAGCCACCATTTTTCCCAGGACTCTTGTGCATTGATGTACAGACACCTTTCCTGGTTTTAGGAGGTTCCTGACAAGCTCGGACAACTCCTTGGCTTTTTCCTCCGGGAGAAAAACCTTTTTCTGAACCGTGTCCAGAATCATCCCTAGGAACAGCAGACGAGTTGTCGGCATTAACTGGGATTTTGGAATATTCAGAATCCAGCCGTGTTGTTTTAGCACTTCTTGAGACAGTGCTAATCCCCTCTCTAGCTGTTCTCTGGACCTTGCCCTTATTAGGAGATCGTCCAAGTATGGGATAATTAATACGCCTTTTCTTCGAAGAAGAATCATCATCTCGGCCATTACCTTTGTAAAGACCCGAGGTGCCGTGGACAATCCGAACGGCAGCGTCTGAAACTGATAGTGACAGTTTTGTACAACGAACCTGAGGTACCCCTGGTGTGAGGGGTAAATTGGAACGTGGAGGTACGCATCCTTGATGTCCAAGGACACCATAAAGTCCCCTTCTTCCAGGTTCGCTATCACTGCTCTGAGTGACTCCATTTTGAACTTGAACTTCTTTATGTACAGGTTCAAGGACTTCAGATTTAGAATAGGTCTTACCGAGCCGTCCGGCTTCGGTACCACAAATAGAGTGGAATAATACCCCTTTCCCTGTTGTAGAAGAGGTACCTTGACTATCACCTGCTGAGAGTACAGCTTGTGAATGGCTTCCAAAACCGTCTCCCTTTCGGAGGGGGACGTTGGTAAAGCAGACTTCAGGAAACGGCGAGGCGGATCTGTCTCTAGTTCCAACCTGTACCCCTGAGATATTATCTGCAGGATCCAGGGATCTACCTGCGAGTGAGCCCACTGCGCGCTGAAATGCTTGAGACGACCGCCCACCGCCCCCGAGTCCGCTTGAGAAGCCCCAGCGTCATGCTGAGGCTTTTGTAGAAGCGGGGGAGGGCTTCTGTTCCTGGGAAGGAGCTGCCTGTTGGTGTCTCTTCCCCCTTCCTCTGCCTCGTGGCAGATATGAATATCCCTTTGCTCTCTTGTTTTTAAAGGAACGAAAGGACTGCGGTTGAAAAGTCGGTGTCTTTTTCTGTTGGGGAGTAGCTTGAGGTAAAAAGGTGGATTTCCCGGCTGTAGCCGTGGCCACCAAATCTGATAGACCGACTCCAAATAACTCCTCCCCTTTATACAGCAAAACTTCCATATGCCGTTTTGAGTCCGCATCGCCTGACCACTGTCTCGTCCATAAACTTCTTCTGGCCGAAATGGACATAGCACTTACCCGTGATGCCAGTGTGCAGATATCCCTCTGTGCATCACGCATATAAAGAAATGCATCCTTTATTTGCTCTAAAGACAGTAAAACATTGTCCCTATCCAGGGTATCAATATTTTCAATCAGGGACTCTGACCAAACTACTCCAGCACTGCACATCCAGGCTGACGCTATAGCTGGTCGTAGTATAACACCTGTATGTGTGTATATACTTTTTTGGATATTTTCCATCCTCCTATCTGTTGGATCTTTAAGTGCGGCCGTCTCAGGAGAGGGTAACGCCACTTGTTTAGATAAGCGTGTGAGCGCCTTATCCACCCTAGGAGGTGTTTCCCAGCGCGCCCTAACCTCTGACGGGAAAGGGTATAAAGCTAATAACTTCTTTGAAATTAGCATCTTTTTATCGGGGGCAACCCACGCTTCATCACATACATCATTTAGTTCTTCTGATTCAGGAAAAACTATAGGTAGTTTTTTCACACCCCACATAATACCCTGTTTAGTGGTACCAGTAGTATCAGCTAAATGTAACGCCTCCTTCATTGCCAAAATCATATAACGTGTGGCCCTACTGGAAAATACGGTTGATTCGTCACCGTCGCCACTGGAATCAGTGCCTGTGTCTGGGTCTGTGTCGACCGACTGAGGCAAAGGGCGTTTTACAGCCCCTGACGGTGTTTGAGGCGCCTGGACAGGCACTAACTGATTGTCCGGCCATCTCATGTCGACAAACGACTGCTTTAGCGTGTTGACACTATCCCGTAATTCCATAAATAAAGGCATCCATTCTGGTGTCGACCCCCTAGGAGGTGACATCCCCATATTTGGCAATTGCTCCGCCTCCACACCAATATCGTCCTCATACATGTCGACACACACGTACCGACACACAGCAGACACACAGGGAATGCTCTTAACGAAGACAGGACCCCACTAGCCCTTTGGGGAGACAGAGGGAGAGTTTGCCAGCACACACCAAAAGCGCTATATATGACAGGGATAGCCTTATAATAAGTGCTCCCTGTATAGCTGCTTTTATAATATAATTTTTGCCACTATTTTGCCCCCCCTCTCTTGTTTTACCCTGTTTCTGTAGTGCAGTGCAGGGGAGAGACCTGGGAGCCGTCCTGACCAGCGGAGCTGTGTAAGGAAAATGGCGCTGTGTGCTGAGGAGATAGGCCCCGCCCCTTTTCCGGCGGGCTCGTCTCCCGCTCTTTAGTGTATTCTGGCAGGGGTTAAATATCTCCATATAGCCCCGGAGGCTATATGTGAGGTATTTTTTAGCCAAATAGGTTTTCATTTGCCTCCCAGGGCGCTCCCCTCCCAGCGCCCTGCACCCTCAGTGACTGCCGTGTGAAGTGTGCTGAGAGGAAAATGGCGCACAGCTGCAGTGCTGTGCGCTACCTTTAGAAGACTGAGGAGTCTTCTGCCGCCGATTCTGGACCTCTTCATGTTTCAGCATCTGCAAGGGGGCCGGCGGCGAGGCTCCGGTGACCATCCAGGCTGTACCTGTGATCGTCCCTCTGGAGCTGATGTCCAGTAGCCAAGAAGCCAATCCATCCTGCACGCAGGTGAGTTCACTTCTTCTCCCCTAAGTCCCTCGTTGCAGTGATCCTGTTGCCAGCAGGACTCACTGTAAAATAAAAAACCTAAGCTAAACTTTCTCTAAGCAGCTCTTTAGGAGAGCCACCTAGATTGCACCCTTCTCGGCCGGGCACAAAAATCTAACTGGCTTGGAGGAGGGTCATAGGGGGAGGAGCCAGTGCACACCACCTGATCGGAAAGCTTTACTTTTGTGCCCTGTCTCCTGCGGAGCCGCTATTCCCCATGGTCCTTTCAGGAACCCCAGCATCCACTAGGACGATAGAGAAATAATGATATAAAAAATATATATATATCACTACTGCAGCCGGACAGGTATATATTATATAATGACGGACCTGCTGGACACTGTCTGTCAGCAGAATGAGTTTTTTATAGAATAAAAAAACACCACACAAGTCACACGACGAGTGTTTAACTTTTTCAGGCAATCACAATATAGTATACTATACTGGTGGTCAGTGTGGTCAGGTCACTGGTCAGTCACACTGGCAGTGGCACTCCTGCAGCAAAAGTGTGCACTGTTTAATTTTAATAATATGTATGTACTCCTGGCTCCTGCTATAACCTATAACTGCTCCCCAGTCTCCCCCACAATTAAGCTGTGTGAGCACAGTCAGATATTATACATAGATGATGCAGCACACTGGGCTGAGCACAGATATGGTATGTGACTGAGTCACTGTGTATCGTTTTTTTCAGGCAGAGAACGGATTATATTAAATAAAACTGCACTGGTGGTCAGTGGTCAGTCACTAGTAAATTCTGCACTCTCTAGTACTCCTAAGCTCCAGTAAATCAAGTGTCTCTGTCTCAATCTCACTCTCTCTCTTCTAATCTAAATGGAGAGGACGCCAGCCACGTCCTCTCCCTATCAATCTCAATGCACGTGTGAAAATGGCGGCGACGCGCGGCTCCTTATATAGAATCCGAGTCTCGCGATAGAATCCGAGCCTCGCGAGAATCCGACAGCGTCATGATGACGTTCGGGCGCGCTCGGGTTAACCGAGCAAGGCGGGAAGATCCGAGTCGCTCGGATCCGTGTAAAAAAAGCTGAAGTTCGGGCGGGTTCGGATTCCGAGGAACCGAACCCGCTCTTCTCTAACAAACACGCCCAGCGTCCAATCAGCCACTCCTCCCTTTCTCCAGCCACTCCTGCGTTTTTACCTGGCACGCCTGCGTTTTTTAGCACACTCCCTGAAAACGTCCAGTTTCCGCCCAGAAACACCCACTTCCTGTCAATCAGCAGAGCGATTGAAAAGCTTAGTTCGCCTGTGAGTAAAATATCATCGTTTTGTGTAAATTTGCTTAGCGCGTGCGCCCTGCTGTGCATACGCATGTGCAGAACTGCCAGATTTTAGCTTATTAGCAATTCTGCTAAAATTAGCAGCGAGCGAACAACTCGGAATGAGGGCCATGGTTTTGCCCAACTGCTAATAAAGTTCCTGCTGCGATCAACTCAGAATTACCCCCAATATATTTAATAGGAACATTAAGCATGTAATAATCCTGTATAATGTAATTTTTGGAGATGTTTTTCAAGCTTTCCTGAATATATTTGTCAGTGGCAGATGTCTGAACTGAAATGATGGAATGGGAAAGGTTTGCTACTGTAAGTGTGTGCACAGTGAACACTTGAAGTCATTAGCTGCACGGTTCTGCAATGGGAAATAAAGCCTTTCCGATTTTCTAAAGTACCTTTTACCATTTCCTCATATAATTAAAGATTTTCTGTATTTGTCATTGCATTGACCACCAGTCATGTGTGATGTATATTAAATTACTGCACAAACCTTTAAATGTCAAGACTGCTGACTTATGGCATTCTCTGAATACTAAACCAGCAGCTAATCCATTAGCGTATACTTATATTTAAAAAATGTGTCGATTCTCAGTTTTGCGTGGCTCCTGCACATTTTTGGCAAGGAATCCTAAAAATAAAAGTAAAAAAGCAGTTTAACATGCACTCTATAAATATATAAATATTCCGTATGTAATTAACAGAATAGTAAAAGGGCTAAATGAACAAATGATTACATAGTGAATGTACAAATGATAACTATCAAATTGGACCGAAGAACCTTGGGGGCAGATATATTAACCTGGAGAAGGCATGAGGAGGTGATAAACCTGTGATAAGTGCAAGGTGATAAATGCACCATCCAATCAACTCCTGTTAATTTACATATTGAAGCTGATTGGCTGGTGAGTTTATCACCTTGAACTTAACACTGGTTTATCACTTCCTTATGCCTTCTCCAGGTTAATACATCTACCCCCTTTGTGTCATAAAGGTTGATTCAGTTACCCACAAAGGGCACATGTTGTCCCTGCAATGGCATTTCCACGCAGCTCCTGGCATTGTAACTGATGCCCCTTGCAGCCGGGACTCGCACCAAACTTGATTGAACCAGACAGCGAGCAAAAATCGGTATCCGTTTGGATGGTCGACCATGTTAAGGTCGACCACTATTGGTCGACATTGACATGGTCGACGTGGACATATGGTCGACACCTGAAAATGGGCGACACAGGACAGGTCGACATGGCTTTTTAAAAAATATATAGATTTTTTACTTTTTCATACTTTACCATCCATGTGGACTACGATTGGGACCGGTAACCTGCCCGTTCGCTCGCCATGCAAGGGGACGCGGTACACTAATTGGGGTTCCTGGTCATGTTACGGAAAAAATAACACCAAAAACAGTTAACAAATCCATGTCGACCTTTTCATGTGTCGACCTGTCCTGCGTCACCATGTTCACGAGTCGACTATTATCCCATGTCGACCATGTCTATGTCGACCAATAGTGGTCGACCTAATGAGTGTCGACCTTAGCGTGGTCGACCATTCATATCAGAACCCCAAAAATCCACGAGTCCGGTGACATTGTAAGTGCGGCCTATAGACATATACGCAGTGGCAAACGCAGGATTTCTAGAGGTGGGTTTCCAAATGCAATCCACAATCTCCCACTCTGCAGAACATTGGAGCAAGTGTGGAATGTCTGAGGGAGCAGTAGAAGAAACTATTACCCTGGAACATACAGTATACTGTATGTGCACTTTAGTCTTTTTAAACATTAGATAGTGTATGGAATACAGTATTAATAATTAACACTATAGATGGTCTATAGCAGGGCTGGCCAAACCGGTCCTCGAGATCTACCAACAGTTCATGTTTTCCAGGCCTCCCGGAGATCTGTATAATTGTCAGTTAGGAATGAATGCAGCACATCTTAATTAGTAATGACTACACCTGTGCACCAGCTAGGTGATCTTAAAAATGTGAACTGTTGGTAGATCTCAAGGACTGGTTTGGCCAGCCCTGGTCTATAGTATAGACTCATGGTAAAGTACCTGTCTCTTCTTCCTGACAGCTGCTCTCTGGCCCAGTGTATTGATATGAGCACTCAGCTCCACACACACAGCAAACTTGGTAGAAGAAGCTGATACCACTGGGCATGGCGCTGTGTGGTGCAATTTGAATAATGGAGACTATTGTGCAGCCTAATATGAATCTGTATTATTTTTTGCCCACACCCCTTCCACATGAAGCACGTCCCTATATTTTTGGCAAGTGGGGGGAGCTGCTATTTTGTATGTGGCCCTCGGATACTGACAGGAAATGTCAAGTGGCCCCTCAGCTGAAATAATTGCCCACCCCTGCTATAGATGGTCTATAGTATAGACTCATGGTAAAGTGCCTGTCTCTTCTTCTTGACAGCTGCTCTCTGGCCCAGTGTATTGATATGAGCACTCAGCTCCACATACGCAGCAAACCTGGTAGAAGAAGCTGATACCACTGGGCATGTGCAGCAGCTCTACTCTGTCCCTTAAACTGCATTATGTGACAGCAGCTCTAGTAATTGTATTATATGCTATTGTTGTTATCATTTGAGCTGCTGGCCAATAAGAGGGGTTTCCGGGCAACCAGAACCCCCCTCCCCCTGGTTTGCCTATGATACGCGCTTACCTCCAGCTGCGTGGCTAATTGAATTGACCCCATAGAGTCACGCATTACATACCTACAACTGTAATGTTACTCTGAACTTTTGAGTAACTGTATGTTTTTAAAATAAACCTGACGGCAGTTAAACCGCGTTGCAATTTCTGTTGCTGAGTGGATGGTTTTGTTCAGTTTGTTTGTGAGAGTGATAAGAATTGGTAGCTGTGGAAAGGGGTGTCTGCTTTCTTGGCATTTCGTTGTGTATGTAATACCCCTTTTATACCGCCGAAATAACCCAGGTTATTGCCGAGTCTGGATAGCGAACAGGGTTGAACCTGGGAAGGACCCAGGTAGTGGGGCAGTGGAAACGTGTGACCCGGGTCAATGCGACCTGGGTCCCTTTAAAATCCTGTGAAGAGACGGCTCACCGCTTGGACATACTGTAATGTCATCTCCCGGGGCCAGCAGAGGGAAACCCCAGCAATAACCCAGGCTCAGACTGCGGTGTAAATGGGGTTCCAGATGCTATGACATGGCTTGAATCCGGTGTGCTGTGACCCGGACTGGACCCTTGATTCTGGTGTAAAAGGGGTATTACTTCCTGACCACCCTCTTTGTTGTGAAGAATTTTCCACCCCGCTCTCCATTTATTACTTCATTCATTTTTCTACTGGTTTATGTGTGTTTTATCGACTGGTTCTTTGGTTTGAGACGATTTGAATGACTGTGTTGTAAGGTGGTTGTATTGTTTTGGATGGGTGCGTCCTCCTTTAATTTGGTGGTTGCCGATGACCCTTGGCGTGTTTGGCTGCACCACCCTTTGTAACTCACTAATTTCTCTCTGTGCCCCTGAACATTTTAGTGCACACTGTTTGGCTATGACATAGCTTGACCCTGTAAATTCTCTACCATTCTAAATTACTTTAAATTGGCCTAGCCCTTGTTAGCGGTGGGCAAATAAAGTGAGGTCGGTGATGCGCAAAAAGGATATTTTAGTTTCCCATGTTCTTCTTAGTGAATTAATAAATTGCTACCTGATTCGCTAAAAAAATAAAAAAAATGCTAAATAAATAAGTTCACTGCAGAGTCAGGCAAATCACACTGATAGGAATGGGTAGAGCACAGGTTCTCAAACTCGGTCCTCAGGACCCCACACGGTTCATGTTTTGCAGGTCACCTGTAGCTTTTTAAAATGTGACAGTTGGTGATACACAGTGCAGCTGCTGGGTGACATGGAAAACGTGTACCGTGTGGGGTCCAGATGACCAAGTTTGAGAACCACTGGGGTAGAGTATTAAACATATGTCCAGGTGCAGATTGCCAGTTGGCTTTGCTGGAAAATATCCGTAATTTAAAGAGCTAATGCATGCTTCTGCTTGTGAAAATACCAATGATGTGTGGAGAAGAGGATGAGCAAGAAGAGGCAGATCTAATTTATTTTACTTTTGATAAAGAAAAGTAAGGGGACCCCTGGTTGCTCTAAGTGATTGGTCATCAAATCAATGGAGTGAACCCCACACTTCAGAAACTAAAGTTGTACAAGTCATCTTGGACATGGGACAACCTGCTGGTTGATGCTCCTCTGGATAAGTTGTGGGATGTGTGCTAGAATTAGCGAGTACATTACTCATACTGTAGTAAGTTATTGGTCCATTAAGTAAAAATTGCCTGATATTTGAAGAAAAACATTTTAGAAATAGCACAGGCTAATGATCAGGTGATCCATAACTTCTACAGGCTTGGACTTTTTTGGTAAGTCACTCAACACCGCTACAGAGGGTGGACAAAGACTATCTGATGTTAAAGAACCTAATGTTCTTCAGCCTCTACCAAACATCAAGGAACTGTTCCAGGGGGTGGTTGTCAGGTTTTTTTTGCTCGTGATGTCTAAACTGCTAAGTGCATAAGAGGCAAGGAATTGCTGAAAGGTCCAGGGGAATTTATTGGGACTTTCATAACTTTTTTCCCCACTTGTTTTTTTCCGCTGTCTGAATTCTTACTCAATAAAACTTTGTTGTATCCAAAGTCAACCCAACAGTTAATTTCCATGAAATATACCATTGCATATAAATACATTTCAAATATCATTGAAGATAGGTTTATATCAAAGACTGAACGTAGAGAGCATATATCCTTGCCGAATGTTCGCAACAAAACTCTCGGATGATTCCAAACACACAGTATTTAAGTTCTGAAACTCAATAATGTGGGTTATCACTGGGCTACTGAGGTACAGATATGATTCCATGGGGGAAATTCAAATGTTTGAAAAGTCGGTTGGGTGTCTGTTTTTTCCTGTCTATTAGATAGGAAAAAACAAATACCCAACTGACTTTTCAAACATTTGAATTCCCCCCATGTATCTCCCTAACGGTTTATTGGAAATCAGTATGTAAATGAAACACAGATATAGTGATGGCGCCTAGTGCTGTAAATTTGTAGAGTGTGACATGTGGGGGTGTGAGTATAGTATAATGTGCTGTTTGTATGTGATCTGTGGACCCGTGACACAATGTTAATGCAATAGAGTGACAAAAGGAGAACCAGAGATTAGCTATTACTTAAATGGATTAGTTTATTAATTAAGCAGATCTCTAATTTAAAATTTTATAAGCAAATCATCTTTAGTGACGAGTAATGATACACTCCTTAGATATCTTTGAGAGGCAGCATAAGGAAATTAGACCCCCATGTTATCCCAGAATCAGAGTAAACTAGACACGGTTATCCAGAAATTCCATATACTTTTAGGAACGTTCAGTGCGGGTCACAGGTGGTCTTCAGTTTGCCGACTGTCGGGATCCCGACGCACAGTATACCGGCACCGGAATCCCGATAGCCGGAATACTGACACTTTTTCTCCCTCTTGGGGGTCCACGACCCCCCTGGAAAGAGAATAGATAGCGTGGCGCGTGTAGCACGTCACCGTGCCCGCAAGGGGCTCATTTGCACTCGCCCAGCTGTCGGTATGTCGGTGGTCGGGATTCTGGCACCGGTATGCTGGCCGCTGGGAGCCCGGACGCCGGCATACCTTACTACACCTGCGGGTCACACATACTACAAAATCACAGCATGGCCCACAGTGCCCCATAATAACTCCTTTTCACTCTCTGGGCAATGACAGCAAACTGTTTTGAGCCTACAGCTGGGTACACACTGGCAAATATACATAGGTGTGTACCCAGAGCCGGATTAAGGGGGGGCTCAGGGGGTCAGTACTCCGGGCCCACCTGTCATAAAGGCCCCCCTGGCTGGAGCTGCTCTGCCCCGCTCTGATGTGGCTGTCCCCTCTCCAGCCTCCGCCACCAGCAGCCACTCTCCTGGCAGCAGCGGAGGCTGGAGATTGCTGCCTGTATCAGTCCCTAACCCGTGCTGCCCAAGAGGAGGGGGGAGGGAGCCACACGTACAGCCACGAGTGGGACATCACACACCCGCTGGCAGCACGGAATACTCCCTCCCTGGCAGCCGGGACTCTTTCTTCTCCCCGCTGCAGCGTGGGGCCTTTCCCCCGACAGCTCCTGATGCCGGTGGCTCTCATTGTTGCGGTGGAGGCGGGGAGGTAGCAAGCAGTGGGTGAAGCCGGGGGGGGGGGGGGGGGGTTGGTTGCTGATTGTGGGGGGGCCCCATGTCTTGGGTAATCTGGGCCCCCCTAGGGCTTAAACCGGCCCTGTGTGTACCCCCGATATGTTTGTGACACAGACATATCGCATTGACCATGCAGCAAAGCCGATGGGCGATATACCTACAGATATGTCAGCGGCTCTGGCTGTGTGTAAGGCCAGTCCACCGACAGGGGAGCCAGAAGTGTGTTGATCACTGCCTAGATCAGATAATGGTTTATGATTAAAGTTGTAAATGTCTGCGCATACTAACTCTTCCTACTAATATGTCAATGTTATTATGACATGTTAATCCACTCCCCAAATTCCTTGGCCATACTGTGTGTGAATCATTACAGACCCTGATCTTATTCAAAAGACCTCTCTAGGCAGTTCAAATTTCCTTTAGGAAGGAGGACTAAATACTGTAATGTATTATAATGTATCCATGTCTTCTATCTGCTTGTTAATAATGAGATGCTCTATTATATGAAATGAATGCTATCCTCTGATGTAAACATACAGAGATGAGGAACAGAAGACATTGCTATAAGTCTGCCGCATATTAAACACCTAGTATGTGTGGGGTTAATTTATTGCTGTGTTTGTACCGTTGTAGCCAATTTGCAGTTAGCCAAAAAACTGTTTTTAAACTGTATGGATTCCCCAGCCAGCTTGCTGTCCCCACGGCATCCTTACTCCAGTATGGGAGCTCAGACGCCGCCATTGCTGATCATGTTGGAGCAGCTGAAATCTAATGAGGCCATGCCCAGAGAACTCACATCAGCCACGATTGCCGCACAGGTTAGTTCAGTTTCCCTCACTCCTGCAGCCTCTGCATCTACTCGTCGGCAGTCACAGGAGGCCAAGTTTTTATCAAGTGGATGCAGAGCCGGCCCTAACCAATATGATGCCCTAGGCAAGATTTTGGCTGGTGCCCCCTAGCACCGCACTAGTTCTGGAGGACATGCCTGGCATGAGTCAGCTGGCAGCTCTGCTAACGTTGGGGCGCCTTTTGTTTATGAAAATGCGTCTTATTTGCATTACTATGTGTCTAGGATGCACAAGCAGCTTCTGCTTATTAAAATGATATGCAACATACCTATATTCTGTGTGCGACTGTGGCTGTATCTGCATACAAAATGCTACATTACAGTGATTTCCACTAGAGATGAGCGGGTTCGGTTTCTCTGAATCCGAACCCGCCCGAACTTCATGGTTTTTTTCACGGGTCCGAGCAGACTCGGATCCTCCCGCCTTGCTCGGTTAACCCGAGCGCGCCCGAACGTCATCATGACGCTGTCGGATTCTCGCGAGACTCGGATTCTATATAAGGAGCCGCGCGTCGCCGCCATTTTCACACGTGCATTGAGATTGATAGGGAGAGGACGTGGCTGGCGTCCTCTCCATTTAGATTATAAGAGAGAGAGATTTACTGGAGTTTAGGACTAGGAGGAGTACTGTAGAAGTGTAGAGAGTGCAGAGAGTTTACTAGTGAGTGACCACCAGACAGTGCAGTTTATTTAATATATCCGTTCTCTGCCTGAAAAAAGCGATACACACAGTGACTCAGTCACATACCATATCTGTGTACACTGCTCAGGCTCAGCCCAGTGTGCTGCATCATCTATATATATTATATATCTGTCTGACTGCTCAGCTCACACAGCTTATAATTGTGGGGGAGACTGGGGAGCACTGCAGTGCCAGTTATAGGTTATAGCAGGAGCCAGGAGTACATAATATTATATTAAAATTAAACAGTGCACACTTTTGCTGCAGGAGTGCCACTGCCAGTGTGACTGACCAGTGACCTGACCACACTGACCACCAGTATAGTTAGTAGTATACTTATATTGTGATTGCCTGAAAAAGTTAAACACTCGTCGTGTGACTTCACTTGTGTGTTGTTTTTTTTTTTATTCTATAAAAATAAAACTCATTCTGCTGACAGACAGTGTCCAGCAGGTCCGTCATTATATAATATATAATATATACCTGTCCGGCTGCAGTAGTGATATATATATATTTTTTATATCATTTATCATCCAGTCGCAGCAGACACAGTACGGTAGTTCACGGCTGTGGCTACCTCTGTGTCTGCACTCGGCAGGCAGTCCGTCCATAATTGTATACCACCTAACCGTGGTTTTTTTTTCTTCTTTATACATACATACTACTACGACATCTCTTTATCAACCAGTCTATATTAGCAGCAGACACAGTACAGTACGGTAGTTCACGGCTGTGGCTACCTCTGTGTCTGCACTCGGCAGGCAGTCCGTCCATAATTGTATACCACCTAACCGTGGTTTTTTTTTCTTTCTTCTTTATACATACATAGTTACATAGACATCTCTTTATCAACCAGTCTATATTAGCAGCAGACACAGTACAGTACGGTAGTTCACGGCTGTGGCTACCTCTGTGTCTGCACTCGGCAGGCAGTCCGTCCATAATTGTATACCACCTAACCGTGGTTTTTTTTTCTTTCTTCTTTATACATACATAGTTACATAGACATCTCTTTATCAACCAGTCTATATTAGCAGCAGACACAGTACAGTACGGTAGTTCACGGCTGTGGCTACCTCTGTGTCTGCACTCGGCAGGCAGTCCGTCCATAATTGTATACCACCTAACCGTGGTTTTTTTTCTTTCTTCTTTATACATACATAGTTACATAGACATCTCTTTATCAACCAGTCTATATTAGCAGCAGACACAGTACAGTACGGTAGTTCACGGCTGTGGCTACCTCTGTGTCTGCACTCGGCAGGCAGTCCGTCCATAATTGTATACCACCTAACCGTGGTTTTTTTTTCTTTCTTCTTTCAACCAGTCTATATTATTAGCAGCAGACACAGTACAGTACGGTAGTTCACGGCTGTGGCTACCTCTGTGTCTGCACTCGGCAGGCAGTCCGTCCATAATTGTATACCACCTAACCGTGGTTTTTTTTTCTTTCTTCTTTATACATACATAGTTACATAGACATCTCTTTATCAACCAGTCTATATTAGCAGCAGACACAGTACAGTACGGTAGTTCACGGCTGTGGCTACCTCTGTGTCTGCACTCGGCAGGCAGTCCGTCCATAATTGTATACCACCTAACCGTGGTTTTTTTTTCTTTCTTCTTTATACATACATACTACTACGACATCTCTTTATCAACCAGTCTATATTATTAGCAGCAGACACAGTACAGTACGGTAGTTCACGGCTGTGGCTACCTCTGTGTCTGCACTCGGCAGGCAGTCCGTCCATAATTGTATACCACCTAACCGTGGTTTTTTTTTCTTTCTTCTTTATACATACATAGTTACATAGACATCTCTTTATCAACCAGTCTATATTAGCAGCAGACACAGTACAGTACGGTAGTTCACGGCTGTGGCTACCTCTGTGTCTGCACTCGGCAGGCAGTCCATAATTGTATACTAGTATCCATCTCCATTGTTTACCTGAGGTGCCTTTTAGTTGTGCCTATTAAAATATGGTGAACAAAAATGTTGAGGTTCCAAAATTAGGGAAAGATCAAGATCCACTTCCACCTCGTGCTGAAGCTGCTGCCACTAGTCATGGCCGAGACGAGGAAATGCCAGCAACGTCGTCTGCCAAGGCCGATGCCCAATGTCATAGTACAGAGCATGTCAAATCCAAAACACCAAATATCAGTAAAAAAAGGACTTCAAAACCTAAAATAAAATTGTCGGAGGAGAAGCGTGAACTTGCCAATATGCCATTTACCACACGGAGTGGCAAGGAACAGCTGAGGCCCTGGCCTATGTTCATGGCTAGTGGTTCAGCTTCACATGAGGATGGAAGCACTCAGCCTCTCGCTAGAAAACTGAAAAGACTCAAGCTGGCAAAAGCACCGCAAAGAACTGTGCGTTCTTCGAAATCCCAAATCCACAAGGAGAGTCCAATTGTGTCGGTTGCGATGCCTGACCTTCCCAACACTGGACGTGAAGAGCATGCGCCTTCCACCATTTGCACGCCCCCTGCAAGTGCTGGAAGGAGCACCCGCAGTCCAGTTCCTGATAGTCAGATTGAAGATGAAGATATTGAAGTACACCAGGATGAGGAGGATATGGGTGTTGCTGGCGCTGGGGAGGAAATTGACCAGGAGGATTCTGATGGTGAGGTGGTTTGTTTAAGTCAGGCACCCGGGGAGACACCTGTTGTCCGTGGGAGGAATATGGCCGTTGACATGCCTGGTGAAAATACCAAAAAAATCAGCTCTTCAGTGTGGAGGTATTTCAACAGAAAAGCGGACAACAGGTGTCAAGCCGTGTGTTGCCTTTGTCAAGCTGTAATAAGTAGGGGTAAGGACGTTAACCACCTCGGAACATCCTCCCTTATACGTCACCTGCAGCGCATTCATAATAAGTCAGTGACAAGTTCAAAAACTTTGGGCGACAGCGGAAGCAGTCCACTGACCAGTAAATCCCTTCCTCTTGTAACCAAGCTCACGCAAACCACCCCACCAACTCCCTCAGTGTCAATTTCCTCCTTCCCCAGGAATGCCAATAGTCCTGCAGGCCATGTCACTGGCAATTCTGACGAGTCCTCTCCTGCCTGGGATTCCTCCGATGCATCCTTGCGTGTAACGCCTACTGCTGCTGGCGCTGCTGTTGTTGCTGCTGGGAGTCGATGGTCATCCCAGAGGGGAAGTCGTAAGCCCACTTGTACTACTTCCAGTAAGCAATTGACTGTCCAACAGTCCTTTGCGAGGAAGATGAAATATCACAGCAGTCATCCTGCTGCAAAGCGGATAACTGAGGCCTTGACAACTATGTTGGTGTTAGACGTGCGTCCGGTATCCGCCGTTAGTTCACAGGGAACTAGACAATTTATTGAGGCAGTGTGCCCCCGTTACCAAATACCATCTAGGTTCCACTTCTCTAGGCAGGCGATACCGAGAATGTACACGGACGTCAGAAAAAGACTCACCAGTGTCCTAAAAAATGCAGTTGTACCCAATGTCCACTTAACCACGGACATGTGGACAAGTGGAGCAGGGCAGGGTCAGGACTATATGACTGTGACAGCCCACTGGGTAGATGTATGGACTCCCGCCGCAAGAACAGCAGCGGCGGCACCAGTAGCAGCATCTCGCAAACGCCAACTCTTTCCTAGGCAGGCTACGCTTTGTATCACCGCTTTCCAGAATACGCACACAGCTGAAAACCTCTTACGGCAACTGAGGAAGATCATCGCGGAATGGCTTACCCCAATTGGACTCTCCTGTGGATTTGTGGCATCGGACAACGCCAGCAATATTGTGTGTGCATTAAATATGGGCAAATTCCAGCACGTCCCATGTTTTGCACATACCTTGAATTTGGTGGTGCAGAATTTTTTAAAAAACGACAGGGGCGTGCAAGAGATGCTGTCGGTGGCCAGAAGAATTGCGGGACACTTTCGGCGTACAGGCACCACGTACAGAAGACTGGAGCACCACCAAAAACTACTGAACCTGCCCTGCCATCATCTGAAGCAAGAAGTGGTAACGAGGTGGAATTCAACCCTCTATATGCTTCAGAGGTTGGAGGAGCAGCAAAAGGCCATTCAAGCCTATACAATTGAGCACGATATAGTAGGTGGAATGCACCTGTCTCAAGCGCAGTGGAGAATGATTTCAACGTTGTGCAAGGTTCTAATGCCCTTTGAACTTGCCACACGTGAAGTCAGTTCAGACACTGCCAGCCTGAGTCAGGTCATTCCCCTCATCAGGCTTTTGCAGAAGAAGCTGGAGACATTGAAGGAGGAGCTAACACGGAGCGATTCCGCTAGGCATGTGGGACTTGTGGATGGAGCCCTTAATTCGCTTAACAAGGATTCACGGGTGGTCAATCTGTTGAAATCAGAGCACTACATTTTGGCCACCGTGCTCGATCCTAGATTTAAAGCCTACCTTGGATCTCTCTTTCCGGCAGACACAAGTCTGCTGGGGTTGAAAGACCTGCTGGTGACAAAATTGTCAAGTCAAGCGGAACGCGACCTGTCAACATCTCCTCCTTCACATTCTCCCGCAACTGGGGGTGCGAGGAAAAGGCTCAGAATTCCGAGCCCACCCGCTGGCGGTGATGCAGGGCAGTCTGGAGCGACTGCTGATGCTGACATCTGGTCCGGACTGAAGGACCTGACAACGATTACGGACATGTCGTCTACTGTCACTGCATATGATTCTCTCAACATTGATAGAATGGTGGAGGATTATATGAGTGACCGCATCCAAGTAGGCACGTCACACAGTCCGTACTTATACTGGCAGGAAAAAGAGGCAATTTGGAGGCCCTTGCACAAACTGGCTTTATTCTACCTAAGTTGCCCTCCCACAAGTGTGTACTCCGAAAGAGTGTTTAGTGCCGCCGCTCACCTTGTCAGCAATCGGCGTATGAGGTTACATCCAGAAAATGTGGAGAAGATGATGTTCATTAAAATGAATTATAATCAATTCCTCCGTGGAGACATTGACCAGCAGCAATTGCCTCCACAAAGTACACAGGGAGCTGAGATGGTGGATTCCAGTGGGGACGAATTGATAATCTGTGAGGAGGGGGATGTACACGGTGATATATCGGAGGGTGATGATGAGGTGGACATCTTGCATCTGTAGAGCCAGTTTGTGCAAGGAGAGATTAATTGCTTCTTTTTTGGGGGGGGTCCAAACCAACCCGTCATATCAGTCACAGTCGTGTGGCAGACCCTGTCACTGAAATGATGGGTTGGTTAAAGTGTGCATGTCCTGTTTTGTTTATACAACATAAGGGTGGGTGGGAGGGCCCAAGGACAATTCCATCTTGCACCTCTTTTTTCTTTTCTTTTTCTTTGCATCATGTGCTGATTGGGGAGGGTTTTTTGGAAGGGACATCCTGCGTGACACTGCAGTGCCACTCCTAAATGGGCCCGGTGTTTGTGTCGGCCACTAGGGTCGCTAATCTTACTCACACAGTCAGCTACCTCATTGCACCTCTTTTTTTCTTTGCGTCATGTGCTGTTTGGGGAGGGTTTTTTGGAAGGGACATCCTGCGTGACACTGCAGTGCCACTCCTAGATGGGCCCGGTGTTTGTGTCGGCCACTAGGGTCGCTAATCTTACTCACACAGCTACCTCATTGCGCCTCTTTTTTTCTTTGCGTCATGTGCTGTTTGGGGAGGGTTTTTTGGAAGGGCCATCCTGCGTGACACTGCAGTGCCACTCCTAGATGGGCCCGGTGTTTGTGTCGGCCACTAGGGTCGCTAATCTTACTCACACAGCTACCTCATTGCGCCTCTTTTTTTCTTTGCGTCATGTGCTGTTTGGGGAGGGTTTTTTGGAAGGGACATCCTGCGTGACACTGCAGTGCCACTCCTAGATGGGCCCGGTGTTTGTGTCGGCCACTAGGGTCGCTTATCTTACTCACACAGCGACCTCGGTGCAAATTTTAGGACTAAAAATAATATTGTGAGGTGTGAGGTATTCAGAATAGACTGAAAATGAGTGTAAATTATGGTTTTTGAGGTTAATAATACTTTGGGATCAAAATGACCCCCAAATTCTATGATTTAAGCTGTTTTTTAGTGTTTTTTGAAAAAAACACCCGAATCCAAAACACACCCGAATCCGACAAAAAAAATTCGGTGAGGTTTTGCCAAAACGCGTTCGAACCCAAAACACGGCCGCGGAACCGAACCCAAAACCAAAACACAAAACCTGAAAAATTTCAGGCGCTCATCTCTAATTTCCACAGAATATAGGCATGCCGCATGTCATTTTAATCAGCAGAAGCTGCTGGTGCCCCTAAGCATACTAAATGCCCTAGGTATTTGCCTAGTTTGCCTATGCCTAGGGCCGGCTCTGAGTGGATGTAGTAACAAAAGTCCACATCGGGCTACTGCAGCCACCAGTCAGCCCCCCTTTGGTGCTGGTCAGTGGCACCGAGAAGGGGGGAGCAGGTACTCTTTACCCAGGCCCGAGCCTGTTGCAGGGGCCTGGCAGGGCCCCACTGTTCTGCTCTGCTGTGTGCTTGGCTGGGGAGAGAGGCAGCTGCCAACAGCAGTCAGTCCTCTCTCTCCCTGCGTGAGGGAGCGATCGCACCTGCACACCCTGCTGCCCATCACCTGTCACCCACCAAAACAAACACTGCCACCTAGGAGGGGCACATAGGACCCTTAGAACTTATTGCACCTAGGATTTGTGGAACTTATCAGGTGATATGGCCCGATTGACTGTGATTTTGTGACCCCCATCTCCAACAGAGGTAAGAGCGGTCACCAGTTGATGCTTTACTTTGTTTGGGGGTATTTTCTGGTGGGACAGTTGTGGTCCGAATACTAGTAGGGATTTCCTGTTTTTGTGCTTGCAGATCTGACCAAGAGCTTTGTGGTGGTCAAGGCTCTTCCGTAGTTGGCCAGAATGGCCCCTTCAGCCCCTTATTCTAAACTTCCTATTGACAGTTGTCTTTGTCCATGGTTGCTATACGTTGTTCATTCAGTTTATTCCTCTAAATTTGTGACTTTACCTTTTTGTTTGGCCTTTTCTATGGCATATTATGGGGCCATTTTTCTCCGGCAAGACAGTCTTCTCTTCCTTTGCCTGTTTCTTATGTTTTGGTTTCAGATACCTCCATATTAGTTAAGATACAGAGCTCCAAGACCAACCAATTGGGAAAGGGTCATCGAGTGTCCCTTACAACTTCTGATGTTTCTCGGACTTATCCAGTTTCATTTGCTTAATTGTATTTGGCCCATAGGCCCGCTGCCACAGCTGTTTATGCATTTAGATGGGTCCCCAGTTACTAAATACAGACTTGGTTGGGCATTGAAGCACTGTATCGTGTCCCATGGTCTTTCTCCAGCAGAGTTTGGTACCCACTCATTTCAGATAACTATGGCTACGTTGGCAGCGGCGGGCATTTTTTGTGTTTCTGACATTAAAGCCATCGGACACCAGAAATCTAATGTCTACAGCAATACGTTTTGATTTTCATTAGTGTCTTAACTTGAGGGCTAGCCATGCGTCACATTTGGTGGTGGTCCATGAGGAATTTTGTTATTCCTGCTAGTGATTTTCTTAACTTACAGCTTTATGCTTTGCTGGCATAAAGCTATAAATTAAAGCCCCAGGTCAATTTATGACCCTCCCCATTTGGTTCACAGTTTTGCTCAGTTGTCTGGGTTTTTACAGTTTTGTTATAAGGTCGTTCTTCCTTTCTCTGACGTCCTAGTGGATGCTGGGTACTCCGTAAGGACCATGGGGTATAGACGGGCTCCGCAGGAGACTGGGCACTCTTAAAAGAAAGATTAGGTACTATATCTGGTGTGCACTGGCTCCTCCCTCTATGCCCCTCCTCCAGACCTCAGTTAGTATCTATGCCCCGCCAGAGTTGGATGCAAGAAAAGAAAGTATTTGTTAGGTTTTTTATTTTCAGTGAGATCTGCTGGCAACAGACTCACTGCTACGTGGGACTGAGGGGAGAGAAGCGAACCTACCTGCTTGCAGCTAGCTTGGGCTTCTAAGGCTACTGGACACCATTAGCTCCAGAGGGATCGAACACAGGCCCAGTCCTCGGTCGTCCGGTCCCGGAGCCGCGCCGCCGTCCCCCTTGCAGAGCCAGAAGAACGAAGAGAAGTTGAAAATCGGCGGCTGAAGACTCCGGTCTTCATTAAGGTAGCGCACAGCACTGCAGCTGTGCGCCATTGCTCCCTTAGCACACCACACACTCCGGTCACTGATGGGTGCAGGGCGCTGGGGGGGGGGGGGGGGGCGCCCTGGGCAGCAATTAGATTACCATACTTGGCGAAAAGCACATAATACAGTCTGATAAACTGTATATGTGCATTAACCCCCGCCATTAAAGTACATAAAAGGACAGAAGCCCGCCGCTGAGGGGGCCGGGCCTTCTTCCTCAGCACACCTGCACCATTTTCTCTTCACAGCTCAGCTGGAAGGAAGCTCCCCAGGCTCTCCCCTGCTGTATCCTGGTACACAAAGGGTAAAAAAGAGAGGGGGGACACATAAATTTAGGCGCAAAACTGTGTATATAAGCTGCTATAGGGGAAAAATCACTCAGTATAGTGTACATCCCTGTATTATATAGCGCTGTGGTGTGTGCTGGCATACTCTCTCTCTGTCTCTCCAAAGGGCCTGGTGGGGGAACTGTCTTCAAATAGAGCATCCCCTGTGTGTGTGGTGTGTCGGTACGCGTGTGTCGACATGTCTGAGGTAAAAGGCTCCTCTAAGGAGGTGATAGAGCGGATAAGTGTGTGGGAGGGTGTCTCCGTCAACAACGCCGACACCTGTTTGGATATGTGTAAGTGCTGAGGTAAAATTATTGCACAAAAGGTTAGGGAACAGAAAGGAAATCTACCCTGATCTGTCCCTATGTCACAGAGTCCTTCAGAGTCTCTCTATGCTCACTATCCAAAATAACAAAGTATCGACACGGAGTTTAACTCCACTGTCGACTACGATAATGCAAAGTTACAGCCAAGAGGGCTAAAAGATATTCAATATATGATTATTGGAATAAAAGATGATTTGCATATCACTGATGACTCATCTGTCCCTGACACGAGAGTACACATGTTAAGGGGAAGAATGCTGAGGTAAATTTCCCTCCTCTCATGAGGAAAAAGAGCGGGAATCTCCAGACAAGAGACGGCAGCTTCCCACAAGAGAATTCTCAGGCTGGATCCTTTCCCCACTAGGGCCAGGATGTGTTGAGAATCTTCCCCTTGGGTGTCCTGTTTGCACTAGCTATTCTCAGGGATCCTGCAGATAGTGTGCACATTCTAGTATACTACCCAGACCGGCGAATGTGTCGGCATGGGTTTATAGCGCTGTGGCAGCGTGGACAGGTACCTTATCAGAAGAGATTGAGACCCTAGTATGCATATAAATATTTTAAGATGCTGTCTTAAGTGATAGATATATAATTATAAAGCATGCCCAAAGGGACATGAGTATACTGGGTCCTAGAGACAAAAGCTATGTCGATTTCTGCTTGACGTGTCCTGTAGAATATACATTGGACAGATGATGCCGACTTAAGAGGCATATGGAAGGCTGAGGATTGTGTGGAGAAAGGTTCTCGGGCCTGGTCTCCACAGCTATAGCTGGTAATTCTGATATTTTGCCTTATATTCCTGCACAGCCTAGGAAAGCACGACATTATTAAATGCAGCTTTTCGAATAAAGAAACAAGAAAGTCTGAGGTGCGTCCTTTCTTGTCAGAGCCGGGGGCAGAGGAAAGAAGCTGTACAACACAGCTAGTCCCCAGGAACAGAAGTCCTCCCCGGCCTCTACAAAAATCCACCGCATGTCGCTGGGGTTCCACAGGCGGAGCTAGGCCCGGTGGGGACACGCCTTCGTAAGTTCAGCTACAAGTGGGTTCACTCCCTGTTAGATCCCTGGGCAATAGAAATTGTATCGCAGGGATACAGGCTGGACTGTGAGAAGATGCCCCCTCACCGAGGACCCGGCGGGCTTCCCCCCAAGAGAGGGAGCCAGTGTTAACTGCAATTCGTAAATTGTATCTTCAACAGGTGGTGGTCAAGGGTCCCCTCCTTCAACAAGAGGGTGTTATTATTCGACCATGTTATAATCCCGAAACCAGACGGTTCGGTTAGACCCATATTGAATTAAAATCCCTGAACATATACCTGAAAAGGTTCAGGTTCAAGATGAAATCGCTAAGAGCGGTCATTGCAAGCCTGAAATGAATCGGGACATAAGGGATGCATACCTTCGTGTCCCCATTTATCCACCTCATCAGGCGTACCTCAGAATTGCGGTATGGGATTGTCATTACCAATTTCACCAAGGTAATGGCGGATATGATGGTGCTCCTGCGGAAGCAAGGTGTCACTATTATCACATACTTGGATGATCTCCTCATAAAAGCGAGATCAAGAGAGCAGTTGCTGGTCAGCGTATCACCTTCTCTGGAAGTGAGACGGCAACACGACTGGATTCTATATATTCCGAAGTCGCAGTTGGTTCCTACAGCTCATCTGCCTCGCCTAGGCATGATCCTAGACATAGACCAGAAGAGGGTTTATCTCCCGATAGAGAGAGCTCAGGAGCTCATGACACTGGTCAGGAATCTATTGAAAACCAAAACAGGTGTCAGTGCATCACTGCACTCGAGTCCTGGGAAGGATGATGGCATCATACGAGGCCATCCCCTTCGGCTGGTTCCATGCAAGGACAATGGAACTTACTGGACAAGTGGTCCGGATCACATCTTCAGATGCATCGGTTAATCACCCTATCCCCCAGGGCCAGGGTGTCTCTCCTGTGGTGGCTGCGGAGTGCTCACCTTCTCGAGGGCCGCAGATTCGGCATTCAGGACTGGGTCCTGGTGGCCACGGATGCAAGCCTCCGAGGGTGGGGGGCAGTTACACAGGGAAGAAAATTCCAAGGTTTGTGGTCAAGCCAACAGACTTGCCTTCACATCAATATCCTGGAACTAAGGGCCATATACAACGCCCTAAGTCAAGCGGAGTACCTGCTTCGCGACCAACCGGTTCTGATCCAGTCAGACCGCAGGGGCTCATGTAAACCGCCAGGGCGGCACAAGGAGCAGGGTGGCGAGGGTAGAAGCCACCAGAATTCTTCGCTGGGCGGAGAATCAAGTAAGCGCACTGTCAGCAGTGTTCATTCCGGGAGTGGACACGACCTCCACCCGGGAAAGTGGTGACTTCATCAGGAAGTCTTCACGCAGTTTTGCAAATTGATGGAAACTGCCTCAGGTGGAATACATGGCGTCCCACCTCTATAAAAAGATAAAAAAGGTTTTACGCTGGGTCAAGGGACTCTCAGGCGATAGCTGTGGTCACACTAGTAACACCGTGGGTGTTCCAGTCGGTCTATATATTCCCTCCTCTTCCTCTCAGACCCAAGGGCTGAGAATTGTAATAAACGGAGGAGTGTGAACAATATTCTTTGCTCCGGATTGGCCAAGAAGACTCGGTACCCGGAACTGCAAGAAATGCTCTCAGAGGACCCATGGCCTCTGCCTCTCAGTCAGGACATGTTGCAACAGGGACCCTGTCTGATCCAAGACTTACCGCGGCTGCGTTGGACGGCATGGCGGTTGAACGCCGGATCCTAGCGGAAAAGGGCATTCCGGATGCAGTTATTCCTACGCTGATAAAGGCTAGGAAAGACGTGACAGCAAGACTTTTTCACTGTATATGGCGAAAATAGGTTGCTTGGTGTGTGGCCGGGAAGGCCCTACAGAGGAATTCCAGGGGGGTCGATTCCTGCACTTCCTACAGTCAGGAGTGACTATGGGCCTAAAATTAGGATCCATAAAGGCCAAGATTTCGGCCTTATCCCTTTTTCTCTCAAAAAGAACTGGCTTCACTGCCTGAAGTTCGGACGTTGTTACAGGGGTGCTACATATTCAGTCCCTTTTGTGCCTCCAGTGGCACCTTGGGATCTTAACTTGTGTTGGATTCCTAAAATGCCACTGGTTTGAGCCACTTAAGACCGTGGAGCTAAAATATCTCACGTGGAAAGTGGTCATGCTTTTGGCCTTGGCTTGGACTAGGCGTGTGTCAGAATTGGCGGCTTTGTCATGTAAAAGCCCATATCTGATCTTCCATATGGAAAGGGCAGAATGGAGGACTCGTCCCCAATTTCTCCCTAAGGTGGTATCATCGTTTCATTTGAACCTACCTATTGTGGTGCCTGCGGCTACTAGGGACTTGGAGGATTCCTAGTTGCTGGACGTAGTCCGGGCCCTGAAACTTTATGTTTCCAGGACGGCTAGAGTCAGAAAAACTGGCTCGCTATTTATCCTGCATGCACCCAACAAGCTGGGTGCTCCTGCTTCAAAGCAGACTATTGCTCGCTGGATCTGTAGCACGATTCAGCTTGCACATTCTGCTGCTGGACTGCCGCATCCTAAATCAGTAAAAGCCCATTCCACGAGGAAGGTGGGCTCTTCTTGGGCGGCTGCCCGAGGGGTCTCGGCTTTACAACTTTGCCGAGCTGCTACTTGGTCGGGTTCAAACACTTTTGCAAAATTCTACAAGTTTGATACCCTGGCTGAGGAGGACCTTGAGTTTGCTCATTCGGTGCTGCAGAGTCATCCGCACTCTCCCGCCCGTTTGGGAGCTTTGGTATAATCCCCATGGTCCTTACGGAGTACCCAGCATCCACTAGGACGTCAGAGCAAATAAGAATTTACTCACCGGTAATTCTATTTCTCGTAGTCCGTAGTGGATGCTGGGAGCCCGTCCCAAGTGCGGACTCTCTGCAATACATGTATATAGTTATTGCTTAACTAAAGGGTTATTGTATGAGCCATCTGTTGAGAGAGGCTCAGTTATTGTTCATACTGTTAACTGGGTATAGTTATCACGAGTTGTACGGTGTGATTGGTGTGGCTGGTATGAGTCTTACCCTGGATTCCAAATCCTTTCCTAGTAATGTCAGCTCTTCCGGGCACAGTTTCCCTAACTGAGGTCTGGAGGAGGGGCATAGAGGGAGGAGCCAGTGCACACCAGATATAGTACCTAATCTTTCTTTTAAGAGTGCCCAGTCTCCTGCGGAGCCTGTCTATACCCCATGGTCCTTACGGAGTACCCAGCATCCACTACGGACTACGAGAAATAGAATTACCGGTGAGTAAATTCTTATTTTTTGTATTTTGATGCCTGATTAATCTTTGTTTACACTTTGGCTTCAATGTAGTTGATATTTTGCCTATTTGAGTTTTGAGTCACTCCTTTTTGGGCTAGTAAATCCCCCATGGATATGTGGTTTAGTCTGTTTCCAGAGATGCATCATGTTCACTGGTTAGTGTTGGCAGAGTGTATTGGATTGCCTGGTGCAGTGACATCAGCCCAAACACTTAATGATCTTAAACAGTAATGCGGGTTTAGTCAATAAACACAGGTGACTCAGATGCAGTATTGATATAAGTAATTGGGCTCCTTATATCATACAAGGTAACAGCAGTGGTAGCGGTACTTATCAGGAGTTGTCTCCGGTGCTGAGGGATGGAGGACTGCACAGCCGTGCAGTCTGACTCCCGCTGTAGAGAAGAGACGGCGCCCGGCTCAGCGTCAGCTCCGGAGCCTCAATACATGCAAAGGAACACTGTAAGTCTCTGTAGCTGATATCCGCTCCCGGTCTCAGCTCCGCACGCTTGCATTCACTCTAAGGACCGAGTGACACTTGACACAAGGGTATTAACACTATGGGATGAGCACATAGACTTCTATGTAGAAGGACACAGGCACAGAGCGCACCATACACTAACACTCCCCCTCGCTTAATACTGTCTCCGGTCACATATTTAAAGAACACAACATTTTATCAAACGAATCAATAAAGTAATTCCTGTAACCGGAAAAACATAATTTGAATCAAAACATTAAGAATACATCAACATTAACCATATTCTAGTACACATTCCATCAGGAATGCATGTGTGTGACAGTCCTTTTGTCAACATGTCGGCAACATTTTCTTCACTTGCAATATATTCCACATTGACGGACTTGTTTTTCACCAACTCACGGATGAAGTGATGTCTTATGGCAATGTACTTAGACCATCCATGATGCTTTGTGCTACAAGAAAGATCAATTGCTCCCTTGTTATCACACTTTATGTTGATGATCTCACTGTGGTAAAGAAGACCTAATTCACATAAAGGGGGTCATTCTGACCTGATCGCACGCTAGGATTTTTTGCTGCACTGCGATCAGGTTGGAACTGCGCATGTGTATGCACCGCATTGCGCAGGCGTGTCATATGGGTACAAAGCGGATTTTTGCTGAGTGACGGATTTAACTAAGAATTCGTTCGCACAGCCGATCGCAAGGAAATTGACAGGAAGAGGGCGTTTGTGGGTGTCAACTGACCGTTTTCTGGGAGTGTTTGGAAAAAAGCAGGCGTGTCCAAGCGTTTGCAGGGCGGGTGTCTGACATCAATTCCGGGACCTGACAGGCTGAAGTGATCGCAGCCACTGAGTAAGTTCTGAGCTACTCAGAAACTGCACAAAACTTTTTTGTAGTGCTCGGCTGCACATGCGATCACACGCTTGCAAAGCAAAAATACATTCCCCTATAGGCGGCGACAATTTGTTCGCAGCACTGCAAAAAATAGCTAGTGAGCGATCAACTTGGAATGACGCCCAAAGTCTCTTTCATCCATAGCGCTTCTTTTCAGTGGCGTGCGGTGAGGTCAGTGGCTGGTGAGGCACTACAGCCATAATGTCTGCCGAATCCTGCCGATGACCTCTACCGCCGCCGAGAAATGCCCGCTACTGCCCCTGAGTTAATGCCCGCTGCCACCAATGGCTTACAAACTCGCCCACCATCAACTGACCCAGCCCTCCGCCACTAATTTGCATATCACTCCGATGCCGCCAATGCCCCCTGCCTGCCTGCTCATCATACTTGTGATATATTGTACATTTTTTATAGAAAAAAAAATTAGTGTTTGGGAAGGGAGTGGGAGGAGGACATGAATGCAATTTTGTTGCCCAGGGCTTCCATTAACTTAATGGAAAAGGGTCTGAATGGGTTAAAAAAAATTAAAAAAATGCGTGAGGTCCCCCCTCCTAAGTATAACCAGCCTCGGGCTCTTTTTAGCCAGTCCTGGTTGTTTAAATACTAGGAAAAAAATTGGACAGGGGTTCCCCGTATTTAGACAACCAGCACCGGGCTCTTAGTCCGGTCCTGGTTCCAAAAATACGGGGGACAAAAGATGTAGGGGTCCCCCGTATTTTTAAAACCAGTACCGGGCTCCACTAGCCAGGGACATAATGCCACAGCCGGGGGACACATTTATGTAGGTCCATGCGGCCGTGGCATTATCCCCCCAACTAGTCACCCCTGGCTGGGGTTCCCTTGAGAAGTGGGGCCCCTTAAATCAAGGGGTACCCCCCTCCAGGCACCCAAGGGCCAGGGGTGAAGCCCGAGGCTGTCACCCCCATCCGTGGCCGGTGGATGGGAGGCTGATAGCCATAAGAGTGTTAAAAAAATAGAATATTGTTTTTTGTAGTGGAACTATAAGGCCCAGCAAGCCTCCCCCGCTTGCTGGTACTTGGAGAACCTCAAGTATCAGCATGCGGGGAAATAACGAGCCCGCTGGTACCTGTAGTTGTACAACAAAAAAAATACCCAAATAAAATCACAACTCACACACCGTGACAGTAAAAATGTATTAAAACACACTTACACACTCACACATACTTACCTACATCCCACGCCGGTCACGTCCACTTGTCCAGTAGAATCCAATAGGGGTACCTGTAAAAATGAGAGAGATCACTTACCTACATCCCACGCCGGTCACGTCCACTTGTTCAGTAGAATCCAATAGGGGCACCCAGCACCTGTAAAAATGAACATAAATACTTACAGAGGGGGGACAAAATGAGAGAGAGAGAGATGCTGACCTTTACTAGGAACACGCCCAGCTGACAGCGAAGCTCCCCGTTGCTTAGCAACCAGACGCCTGGCTACATGAGTCTGAGCGGCCAAGGTGGAAGGGCAGCTCCGCCGCCAGGAAGGAGGGGAGATCGGGGCAACAGACGGCAGCGGAGTAGTGTCCCAGGACAGCGACTGTAGATCTGGGATCTGGAGGGCCAGGTGGAGAGGTGGTGAGCACTGCGGGCACTTGCAAGCTGCGCGGAGAGAGAGAGAGAAAAGAACTCACCCCTCACTCCTGCTTCAGGGCCGTCGCTTCAACACCGGTCACAGCCGCCGGGTCCCACCGCCTCTTCCGCCTCCAGCATCGCGTGGGTGATTGGACAGCGGATCCAGCACTGGATCCGCTGTCCAATCACAGGTGCCTCGCTGACATGGGGGTGGTGTCCCTGTCAGTGAGGCACTTGTTTCAGTGCCGCTTTCCCCATCTTTTTTCATGGGCTTGGCCCCGCCCCCCACTCTGCCCCCATTCCCATTATCTATGGGAGGCACTGTTATCAGTGCCTCCCAAATGCATTTAAACACATTAAATTATTACACTTGAATAAAGAAGATACTTATGACATAGACTATGTGTCATAAGTATCTTCTTTGTAGGATTTTAATAATTAATCACAGGGGAGGCACTGCCTCCCATGACTGCACGTCCCTGCTTCTTTTGAAGTTTCTGTGAGCGTTATGTACTCTGCCTTTGTTGTAGAAAGAGCAACTGGGTTGTTTCCTACTTGCCCATCTTACGGCTGCACCTGCAAATGCAAACAGGTATCCAGTATAAGAACGTCTATCATCCTCATCTGATCCCCAGTCTGCGTCACAGAATACTTTTAAGCTGGTATCTGTTGATCTTGTAAATTTCAGCTTTAGTGAACTCGTACCTTTGAGGTACCTTGATATTCTCTTTACTGCAATCCAGTTTTGTCTCCCAGGATTATTTGTGAACTGGCTTGCCCGACTCACTGCATGTGTAATGTCAGGTTGTGTCCCAATACTTGCATACATCAAACTACCAATAGCATTTTGATAAGGGATTTCTTGCATTTCCTCTATCTCCCCCTTGCTACTTGGTGACATGCCTTGACCATATTTGTATTTTTGTCAATGGGAGTACTTACTGGTTTTGCATCCGTCATTCCGTATTTGGAAATTATTGCCTCAATGTATGTTCGTTGGTCAATTGTGACAGTTCCCTTTGCAGGGCCTAGATTTTTCAACTTGATTCTTTGTTTAAGCTGGTGCTTGATGTCAGTGATGCGATCTTCTTGACCTGCCAAAGTAAATCATCCACATAGACAGCTATGATGAACACCTTTTCTTTGATAGTTTTGTGGTATAGGCAGGGATCAGTCTCTGACTTAACAAAGTTAAATTTTAGAAACACTGCATCCAACTTTACATACTAGCAACGACCACTTTGCTTGAGGCCTTATAGTGACTTCTTTAAGAGACAAACTTTCCCAGTTTGGAATATATCCATACCATAGTGTACAGGTGGTTCCATATATATTTCCTCAACTAACTCTGCATTAAGGAATGCAGAATCAAAGTCTAGCTGATATAACAGTAGATCATGCAGTGTAGCAATAGCAATCACTAAACTTAAGGTGCTATACCTTGCGACTGGTGAGTAGATCTCTCTGTAACGAGCTACTGTCCTGTCTGCATTCAACTTCTTGCAGAAAACCCACTTGTTTTTAATCGTTTTATGGTCACTTGGTCTATCAACCATAGTCCACGTACTGTTATCATTTAGTGCTGACAGTTCTGTATCAATTGCTGATTTATACTCTGTCCAATCACTGCTTGACTTTGAGGTTGTTTTGAGGTTCACAGTAAGCTATGTTTGCATACTCCTTACTGTATTTGTTGGCTGGAACACCTTTGTTGCTCCTCATGGAACTTCTGTTCCTTGACTTTTTGTCTGCTTTGACACTCTCGGATTCAGACACGCTTTCTGCTGCGTGTACATCCAAAGTTAAAATCTCCTTGTTGCTCCACTGCTCCAGTTTGTGATGCTGTCTCGTTGAATACCACATCTCTGGATTTAAGAAGACGTTTACTTGTAACATCTGTAACATCCCAAAGTCTGTATCCTTTGCTTTTGTTGCAGTATCCGAGCATTATACATTCTATGGATTTTGGATCTAACTTTCTCCGTTTCTCCTTTGTTATATGTGCAAAAGCTTTGCTCCCGAAGACACGAAGATGACTGACACTTGGCTTTTTCCTGTACATGCTTCCAGTGGCGTTTTTCCTTTGACAGCCACTGTAGGTGCACAATTCTTTAGGTATACTGCAGTAGATACTGCTTCTGGCCAAAACTTCTTTTCCAGGTTTTTGTATTTCACAATTTTGTTGACCACTTCACTCTTCTCTTTAAGAAAGTACACGTGTGTAATTATTATTGTGGCGTCATCAATGAGAGTCATGAAATACCTGTAGCCACTGATTGATCCCTCCTCCATTGGACCACACACATCAATGTGCACTAGAGCTAGCGGTGTCTCTGCTCTACTAACTGACTTTGGAAATGGGTTGCGAGTTTGCTTGCCTTTTATACAACTCTCACACATGGGTCTTTCAGCGTTGCTTACGGTGATCCCTGTTACCATTCCATCTAGCAGTTTCTGGACTTTGTCATATCCCAGATGACCCAAGCATTTGTGCCACAGCTCCATTGACTGTTTTTCATTAGTAGCCATCATTGCAGTACACTCCCCAGTGTCCAGTAAGGACCTTATTTCCAATCCCTGTAACTGTAGTGGGAACACACAGTGTTAAAGAATTGAACCAGTGCTTATTGCAACTGAAATGTTTAATGGCCTCTGAGTCCTTGTACCAGCATTCCTTCCTGTGACTGTCTGCTACATTCAGTGCTGACTCGTTTGGCTTGTCACGTTGCTTCTGCGCACCACTGGAATTTCTCATTCTGCAATCTGAAGCTTTATGTCCTATCTTGTGACATACAAAACATTTGAATTTGTACTTTTTGGACTTTGTGCCCTTTGTGATCAAGACATAACCCTCAGCTATGGTCTCGAGAGAAATACGTTCTTGGAACTGCAGCAACTTGACCCTTACAATCTCTGTTGTCAGCTTAGTGTCATTTGACTCTAACGCAACTACCAAAAAATCAAATTCTGGCATCAGATTCTGTAACATAGCCATTGGCACTTCTTCCTCGTCCACCTGTGCCCCAGATGACAACTGCTGAACTATTGATAATAACTTATCAGTGTAATCATTCAAGTCCTTACAGGCACTCAGTTTCGTACAATATAGCATGCTTCTTCAACTTATCTTTCTCATTAGACCTTTCTCTTCATACACATTTTGCAGGGCTGTCAACATGTCCTTAGCTGACACTTTCACACTGACTATTGAATAGACATGCTGCTTAACAGCTAAACCTATTGTCCCGATGGCTCTGTCTACGTCATCTGGGTTTGGACCTACTCCTTAGAGATGAGCGCCGGAAATTTTTCGGGTTTTGTGTTTTGGTTTTGGGTTCGGTTCCGCGGCCGTGTTTTGGGTTCGACCGCGTTTTGGCAAAACCTCACCGAATTTTTTTTGTCGGATTCGGGTGTGTTTTGGATTCGGGAGTTTTTTTCAAAAAACCCTAAAAAACAGCTTAAATCATAGAATTTGGGGGTCATTTTGATCCCAAAGTATTATTAACCTCAAAAACCATAATTTCCACTCATTTTCAGTCTATTCTGAATGCCTCACACCTCACAATATTATTTTTAGTCCTAAAATTTGCACCGAGGTCGCTGTGTGAGTAAGATAAGCGACCCTAGTGGCCGACACAAACACCGGGCCCATCTAGGAGTGGCACTGCAGTGTCACGCAGGATGTCCCTTCCAAAAAACCCTCCCCAAACAGCACATGACGCAAAGAAAAAAAGAGGCGCAATGAGGTAGCTGTGTGAGTAAGATAAGCGACCCTAGTGGCCGACACAAACACCGGGCCCATCTAGGAGTGGCACTGCAGTGTCACGCAGGATGTCCCTTCCAAAAAACCCTCCCCAAACAGCACATGACGCAAAGAAAAAAAGAGGCGCAATGAGGTAGCTGACTGTGTGAGTAAGATAAGCGACCCTAGTGGCCGACACAAACACCGGGCCCATCTAGGAGTGGCACTGCAGTGTCACGCAGGATGTCCCTTCCAAAAAACCCTCCCCAAACAGCACATGACGCAAAGAAAAAAAGAGGCGCAATGAGGTAGCTGACTGTGTGAGTAAGATAAGCGACCCTAGTGGCCGACACAAACACCGGGCCCATCTAGGAGTGGCACTGCAGTGTCACGCAGGATGGCCCTTCCAAAAAACCCTCCCCAAACAGCACATGACGCAAAGAAAAATAAAAGAAAAAAGAGGTGCAAGATGGAATTGTCCTTGGGCCCTCCCACCCACCCTTATGTTGTATAAACAAAACAGGACATGCACACTTTAACCAACCCATCATTTCAGTGACAGGGTCTGCCACACGACTGTGACTGATATGACGGGTTGGTTTGGACCCCCCCCAAAAAAGAAGCAATTAATCTCTCCTTGCACAAACTGGCTCTACAGAGGCAAGATGTCCACCTCATCATCATCCTCCGATATATCACCGTGTACATCCCCCTCCTCACAGATTATCAATTCGTCCCCACTGGAATCCACCATCTCAGCTCCCTGTGTACTTTGTGGAGGCAATTGCTGCTGGTCAATGTCTCCGCGGAGGAATTGATTATAATTCATTTTAATGAACATCATCTTCTCCACATTTTCTGGATGTAACCTCGTACGCCGATTGCTGACAAGGTGAGCGGCGGCACTAAACACTCTTTCGGAGTACACACTTGTGGGAGGGCAACTTAGGTAGAATAAAGCCAGTTTGTGCAAGGGCCTCCAAATTGCCTCGTTTTCCTGCCAGTATAAGTACGGACTGTGTGACGTGCCTACTTGGATGCGGTCACTCATATAATCCTCCACCATTCTTTCAATGTTGAGAGAATCATATGCAGTGACAGTAGACGACATGTCCGTAATCGTTGTCAGGTCCTTCAGTCCGGACCAGATGTCAGCATCAGCAGTCGCTCCAGACTGCCCTGCATCACCGCCAGCGGGTGGGCTCGGAATTCTGAGCCTTTTCCTCGCACCCCCAGTTGCGGGAGAATGTGAAGGAGGAGATGTTGACAGGTCGCGTTCCGCTTGACTTGACAATTTTCTCACCAGCAGGTCTTTCAACCCCAGCAGACTTGTGTCTGCCGGAAAGAGAGATCCAAGGTAGGCTTTAAATCTAGGATCGAGCATGGTGGCCAAAATGTAGTGCTCTGATTTCAACAGATTGACCACCCGTGAATCCTTGTTAAGCGAATTAAGGGCTCCATCCACAAGTCCCACATGCCTAGCGGAATCGCTCCGTGTTAGCTCCTCATTCAATGTCTCCAGCTTCTTCTGCAAAAGCCTGATGAGGGGAATGACCTGACTCAGGCTGGCAGTGTCTGAACTGACTTCACGTGTGGCAAGTTCAAAGGGCATCAGAACCTTGCACAACGTTGAAATCATTCTCCACTGCGCTTGAGACAGGTGCATTCCACCTCCTATATCGTGCTCAATTGTATAGGCTTGAATGGCCTTTTGCTGCTCCTCCAACCTCTGAAGCATATAGAGGGTTGAATTCCACCTCGTTACCACTTCTTGCTTCAGATGATGGCAGGGCAGGTTCAGTAGTTTTTGGTGGTGCTCCAGTCTTCTGTACGTGGTGCCTGTACGCCGAAAGTGTCCCGCAATTCTTCTGGCCACCGACAGCATCTCTTGCACGCCCCTGTCGTTTTTTAAAAAATTCTGCACCACCAAATTCAAGGTATGTGCAAAACATGGGACGTGCTGGAATTTGCCCATATTTAATGCACACACAATATTGCTGGCGTTGTCCGATGCCACAAATCCACAGGAGAGTCCAATTGGGGTAAGCCATTCCGCGATGATCTTCCTCAGTTGCCGTAAGAGGTTTTCAGCTGTGTGCGTATTCTGGAAACCGGTGATACAAAGCGTAGCCTGCCTAGGAAAGAGTTGGCGTTTGCGAGATGCTGCTACTGGTGCCGCCGCTGCTGTTCTTGCGGCGGGAGTCCATACATCTACCCAGTGGGCTGTCACAGTCATATAGTCCTGACCCTGCCCTGCTCCACTTGTCCACATGTCCGTGGTTAAGTGGACATTGGGTACAACTGCATTTTTTAGGACACTGGTGAGTCTTTTTCTGACGTCCGTGTACATTCTCGGTATCGCCTGCCTAGAGAAGTGGAACCTAGATGGTATTTGGTAACGGGGGCACACTGCCTCAATAAATTGTCTAGTTCCCTGTGAACTAACGGCGGATACCAGACGCACGTCTAACACCAACATAGTTGTCAAGGCCTCAGTTATCCGCTTTGCAGCAGGATGACTGCTGTGATATTTCATCTTCCTCGCAAAGGACTGTTGAACAGTCAATTGCTTACTGGAAGTAGTACAAGTGGGCTTACGACTTCCCCTCTGGGATGACCATCGACTCCCAGCAGCAACAACAGCAGCGCCAGCAGCAGTAGGCGTTACACGCAAGGATGCATCGGAGGAATCCCAGGCAGGAGAGGAATCATCAGAATTGCCAGTGACATGGCCTGCAGGACTATTGGCATTCCTGGGGAAGGAGGAAATTGACACTGAGGGAGTTGGTGGGGTGGTTTGCGTGAGCTTGGTTACAAGAGGAAGGGATTTACTGGTCAGTGGACTGCTTCCGCTGTCGGCCAAAGTTTTTGAACTTGTCACTGACTTATTATGAATGCGCTGCAGGTGACGTATAAGGGAGGATGTTCCGAGGTGGTTAACGTCCTTACCCCTACTTATTACAGCTTGACAAAGGGAACACACGGCTTGACAAATGTTGTCCGCATTTCTGGTGAAATACTTCCACACCGAAGAGCTGATTTTTTTGGTATTTTCACCAGGCATGTCAACGGCCATATTCCTCCCACGGACAACAGGTGTCTCCCCGGGTGCCTGACTTAAACAAACCACCTCACCATCAGAATCCTCCTGGTCAATTTCCTCCCCAGCGCCAGCAACACCCATATCCTCCTCATCCTGGTGTACTTCAACACTGACATCTTCAATCTGACTATCAGGAACTGGACTGCGGGTGCTCCTTCCAGCACTTGCAGGGGGCGTGCAAATGGTGGAAGGCGCATGCTCTTCACGTCCAGTGTTGGGAAGGTCAGGCATCGCAACCGACACAATTGGACTCTCCTTGTGGATTTGTGATTTCGAAGAACGCACAGTTCTTTGCTGTGCTTTTGCCAGCTTGAGTCTTTTCATTTTTCTAGCGAGAGGCTGAGTGCTTCCATCCTCATGTGAAGCTGAACCACTAGCCATGAACATAGGCCAGGGCCTCAGCCGTTCCTTGCCACTCCGTGTGGTAAATGGCATATTGGCAAGTTTACGCTTCTCCTCCGACAATTTTATTTTAGGTTTTGGAGTCCTTTTTTTACTGATATTTGGTGTTTTGGATTTGACATGCTCTGTACTATGACATTGGGCATCGGCCTTGGCAGACGACGTTGCTGGCATTTCATCGTCTCGGCCATGACTAGTGGCAGCAGCTTCAGCACGAGGTGGAAGTGGATCTTGATCTTTCCCTAATTTTGGAACCTCAACATTTTTGTTCTCCATATTTTAATAGGCACAACTAAAAGGCACCTCAGGTAAACAATGGAGATGGATGGATACTAGTATACAATTATGGATGGACTGCCGAGTGCCGACACAGAGGTAGCTACAGCCGTGGACTACCGTACTGTACTGTGTCTGCTGCTAATATAGACTGGATGATAATGAGATGTAGTATGTATAAAGAAGAAAAAAAAAACACGGGTAGGTTGTATACAATTATGGATGGACTGCCGAGTGCCGACACAGAGGTAGCTACAGCCGTGGACTACCGTACTGTACTGTGTCTGCTGCTAATATAGACTGGATGATAATGAGATGTAGTATGTATAAAGAAGGAAAAAAAACCACGGGTAGGTGGTATACAATTATGGATGGACTGCCGAGTGCCGACACAGAGGTAGCTACAGCCGTGGACTACCGTACTGTACTGTGTCTGCTGCTAATATAGACTGGATGATAATGAGATGTAGTATGTATAAAGAAGAAAGAAAAAAAAAACCACGGGTAGGTGGTATACAATTATGGATGGACTGCCGAGTGCCGACACAGAGGTAGCTACAGCCGTGGACTACCGTACTGTACTGTGTCTGCTGCTAATATAGACTGGATGATAATGAGATGTAGTATGTATAAAGAAGAAAGAAAAAAAAACCACGGGTAGGTGGTATACAATTATGGATGGACTGCCGAGTGCCGACACAGAGGTAGCTACAGCCGTGGACTACCGTACTGTACTGTGTCTGCTGCTAATATAGACTGGATGATAATGAGATGTAGTATGTATAAAGAAGAAAAAAAAAACCACGGGTAGGTGGTATACAATTATGGATGGACTGCCGAGTGCCGACACAGAGGTAGCTACAGCCGTGGACTACCGTACTGTACTGTGTCTGCTGCTAATATAGACAGGATGATAATGAGATGTAGTATGTATAAAGAAGAAAGAAAAAAAAACCACGGGTAGGTGGTATACAATTATGGACGGACTGCCGAGTGCCGACACAGAGGTAGCTACAGCCGTGGACTACCGTACTGTACTGTGTCTGCTGCTAATATAGACTGGTTGATAATGAGATGTAGTATGTATAAAGAAGAAAGAAAAAAAAACCACGGGTAGGTGGTATACAATTATGGATGGACTGCCGAGTGCCGACACAGAGGTAGCTACAGCCGTGGACTACCGTACTGTACTGTGTCTGCTGCTAATATAGACTGGATGATAATGAGATGTAGTATGTATAAAGAAGAAAAAAAAAACCACGGGTAGGTGGTATACAATTATGGATGGACTGCCGAGTGCCGACACAGAGGTAGCTACAGCCGTGGACTACCGTACTGTACTGTGTCTGCTGCTAATATAGACTGGATGATAATGAGATGTAGTATGTATAAAGAAGAAAAAAAAAAAAACCACGGGTAGGTGGTATACAATTATGGATGGACTGCCGAGTGCCGACACAGAGGTAGCTACAGCCGTGAACTACCGTACTGTGTCTGCTGCGACTGGATGATAAATAATGATATAAAAAATATATATATATCACTACTGCAGCCGGACAGGTATATATTATATAATGACGGACCTGCTGGACACTGTCTGTCAGCAGAATGAGTTTTTTATAGAATAAAAAAACACCACACAAGTCACACGACGAGTGTTTAACTTTTTCAGGCAATCACAATATAGTATACTATACTGGTGGTCAGTGTGGTCAGGTCACTGGTCAGTCACACTGGCAGTGGCACTCCTGCAGCAAAAGTGTGCACTGTTTAATTTTAATAATATGTACTCCTGGCTCCTGCTATAACCTATAACTGCTCCCCAGTCTCCCCCACAATTAAGCTGTGTGAGCACAGTCAGATATTATACATAGATGATGCAGCACACTGGGCTGAGCACAGATATGGTATGTGACTGAGTCACTGTGTATCGTTTTTTTCAGGCAGAGAACGGATTATATTAAATAAAACTGCACTGGTGGTCACTGGTCAGTGGTCAGTCACTAGTAAACTCTGCACTCTCTAGTACTCCTAAGCTCCAGTAAATCAAGTGTCTCTGTCTCAATCTCACTCTCTCTCTTCTAATCTAAATGGAGAGGACGCCAGCCACGTCCTCTCCCTATCAATCTCAATGCACGTGTGAAAATGGCGGCGACGCGCGGCTCCTTATATAGAATCCGAGTCTCGCGATAGAATCCGAGCCTCGCGAGAATCCGACAGCGTCATGATGACGTTCGGGCGCGCTCGGGTTAACCGAGCAAGGCGGGAAGATCCGAGTCGCTCGGATCCGTGTAAAAAAAGCTGAAGTTCGGGCGGGTTCGGATTCCGAGGAACCGAACCCGCTCATCTCTACTACTCCTGGGTTTACAGTGACCTTCCACAACTTTTCCCGTTTAAGCTGCATTTCCATGGCAAACTTCCATGTAGCATAGTTCTCTGAACCTTTTAGCTTAGCAAAGTTCATGTTGTGTCCTGTGTTATACATCCTTTCAGCACTTGTATAAAATGTCACTTTAAACTCTGTGTGATTATTCAAAAGTACTCAGGGGGTTAATCTTCAAGCACACGCGGGTCTGGGGCGCGGGACTGGGCCCATAACCTTTTGGCAGAGTGTATTGGATTGCCCAGAGCAGTGACGTCAGCTCACACACTTAATGATCTTAAACAGTAATGCAGGATTATTCAGTAAACACAGGTGACTCAGATGCAGTATTGATATAGGTAATTGGGCCCCTTATATCATACAAGGTAACAGCAGTGGTAGCGGTACTTATCAGGAGTTGTCTCCGGTGGTGAGGGACGGAGGTCTGCACAGCCGTGCAGTCTGACTTCCGCTGTAGAGAAGATGTGGCGCCCAGCTCAGTGTCAGCTCCAGAGCTGCGATACATGCAAAGGAACGCTGTAAGTCTCTGTAGCTGAGATCCGCTCCCGGTCTCAGCTTTGCACGCTTGCATTCACTCTAAGGACTCAGTCTCTCTAAAATGGATTATCAGGGGATTTCATCACATAGCACCGCCATCGGGTGACACTTGGCACAAGGGGATTAACACTAGGGGATGCCCCCATAGACTTCTATGTAGAAGGAGACAGGAACAGAGCACACCATACAATAACAATTAGGGCTATGGGGCTTTCAGTGTCATTCACTTTTTGATATTTATTTCAGGTGGTTCATTCCTTTGGTTTCCCCTATTTGTTGATAGTGCATTTAGCTGGCAATGACCCGTCTTTGGGATTATGTTTAGCTATTTCCAGAGATTTTAAGCAATTTGCAAGTTTGTGGCCCTACTGTCAGATTATTTGGTCTGACATTATTTCTAGACGAGTTTGGATGCGTAAAAAGATTGCATTTGTTTTGGATTTGCATGGAAAAGGGTGATTTGGTGGTTGCCAGGTGTTACGTACAGTAGATGTGGTAGTATTGCTATTGGTCGTCTATTAATTCATTATAAAGATGGCCATCTTTACAGACTGTGGTTCACCTTACGGAGAGGATTTTTTTTATTTTTAAAGATTTGATGTGTGCGGTGACACGGGTTTTTAGTGTTTAGTATGGTGGTGTCTGTGGTTCCTAGTCAGAGCTTTGTTTGGTGGGAAAGAACTGTAGCATTGGCTGTCTCGCCTGTAGATCTTGAGGGACTTTGCATTAGCAAACCATAGGTTAGGCTGATTCTCCTCTACTGTAGTCAGCTCCATCATCAAGGTCCTAGTGGCCCTTTACTGAGTCATTGGGAGGGGAGTTTGGATACTTTAAGTATGTGTATGATGTGCTGGCAGGGAGCCCCCTTCCCCACCCCATCTAGGCCTGATGGGGGTAGTGAGCCAATAGTAACATTGTTGGGTTGTGCTGTCCTATCTTTTCTCACCACCATGACTTCCCTCCTTACATCCTATTATCCAAAGTCTCCTTGTTTGAATTCATATACTTTAGAATAAGTTTTATATGCATGCATAAAATGTAGACAGACATCAGTTGAGAAGCACTTCAATAATATGTTTGAAATATTCTATAGTTAAGAATATTTTCTGAAAAGAGTTGTGAAACCTAATTTGCATCTGCATTGAAAACATCACAAGAAAGGAGGAGGTGTGTGTGCGTGTGTGGTGGGGGTGGGGAGGAGGGGGGAAGGGGTGCAACAACACTTTTGGCAGCCAGGATAGGGATTAAGGTTATATTGTGTAAACCTGTGGAGGCTGAGGTTGGCAGATGTTTTATATCAGATGGTTTAGGTTGACCTGTCAGGTTCTAGGGGTTGAGTTTTACCCTTCACTACTGAGGGTTTTCTCAACTCTGTGCTGAGGCCATTTTTCGACATCAACGCTCCTCACATTCCAACATCAATATCACTGATTTCTTTATATAGCACAAATTATAATGTTTTTTTTTTCAGAAGACTTTGCATTTTCTGAAAATACCGTTAGACTTTTTGCTCATTATAACACGTCAAATAAAATGTAACTACAACAGTCAAATAAGTACTTTTTTATTGAAATTTCAAGAAAGTGACCAAAAGCAAAAGCAAACGTGACTGATTAGTTTTATTTTTTATACACCACAAATAAATGCTTTGTGATTCTTGTTTTTAGCATGTATTAAATACCATTAATTACTCTAAATTTAAATCAGCAGGATTCTGTATGTAGGTTTTTTTTTTAATAAATTCTTTATATTCAATTTTCATCACCGAACAAAAAGAATCATTATAAAACATGTACAGCATGATGATAAATAAAAACTTTAGAAAATAACCTCAAGTGAGACAAAAATAGTATCATACATGATTCTGTATACAAAACAAACGTATGCCTTAATAATAATTGTCAATAAGACCACATGGTAAAAGGCATCTGATAACATATTGTTCTATACATAGGTGTGCACAGCTAATTTTATTAGGGGGTGCACCACAGAAGGGGCGTGTCTAGCACCACCTTTTGGGCGTGTCTAGCACCACCTTTTGGTGGCATAACCCTCAGTCCTAACTGCCGATGCTCCTTATCGCTACTTACACTTCCCCAACCTATCCCTGACCCAGTGGCGGAATTAGAGAGTGGTGGGACTAGTGCTTTACCATTCCCCTCTCCTCACCCCCTTCCACGGTAGTGTTTTAATTCCTTTCATTGAGAGGACCTTTCCCATAATGCACTGAGTCAATGGGGTCATTCTGAGTTGTTCGCTCGTTGCCGATTTTCGCAAACGGAGCGATTAAGGCAAAAATGCGCATGCGCATGGTACACAGTGCGCATGCGGTTAGTATTTTAACACAAACCTTAGTAGATTTACTCACGCCCGAACAAAGATTTTTCCTCGTTGAAGTGATCGTAGTGTGATTGACAGGAAGTGGGTGTTTCTGGGCGGAAACTGGCCGTTTTCTGGGAGTGTGCGGAAAAACGCAGGCGTGCCAGGGAAAAACGCAGGAGTGTCTGGAGAAACGGGGGAGTGGCTGGCCAGACGCTGGGCGTGTGTGTGACGTCAAACCAGGAACGAAACTGACTGTACTGATCGTTATTTGTGAGTAAGTCTCGAGCTACTCAGAAACTGCTAAGAAATTTCTTTTCGCTATTCTGCGAATCTTTCGTTCGCAATTCTGCTAAGCTAAGATACACTCCCAGAGGGCGGCGGCTTAGCGTGTGAAATGCTGCTAAAAGCAGCTAGCGAGCGAATAACTCGGAATCACCCCCAATGTCACCAACAATTTGGAATTGTATCCTGTGGCAAGTGAAGCAGAGTGAGATACTGGGCCCAAAGCGTGGCAATCAAAGCGAGCCTGCAAGGGTACAATGCGTCATAAATAAAACATAATGCCCTACCATAAACGGAGATTCGAGAAAACGTTAACATGCTGTAAGGGTAGAAGAGAAATACCGCCCTCACCTGATGTCACATCCAACTCCTTTCAACAAAGGGAAAATAGACTCAACCTTCCCCCCCACACACACCCAACCCCTTTGCACCAACCAGCACCTACTGTACATCCCGATTTTGAGTGGACCACTCTGAAAAGAATGAGAGATTTAGGGGACCGAATATCTGAGGTTTATATAACACAATTACATTTTTAAATTGACACATGTGCCAGCAGAGCCACATCTGCCTCTTTCTATGTCATCAGACCCCTTCTCCGCAGAACACCAGCATTTGTCACACATCTCCCCATGCGAACCAGCTACTGACAGTAGTGCCCCTTATTCACATTATGCCACACAGTATGAGCCAAAATTCACATTAGGCCACACAGTATGAGCCAAAATTCACATTAGGCCACACAGTATGAGCCAACATTTACATCATGCCACACAGTATGAGCCAAATTCACATTACGCCACACATACCCTCAGCAGTGCCAAATACATGTAATACCCAACAGCAGTGCCAAATACCATAATACCCCCAGCAGTGCCAGATACACGTAATAACCCCTGCAGTGCCAGATACACGTAATACCCCCAGTAGTGCCAGATACACATAATACCCCCAGTTGTGCCATATACACGTAATACCCCCAGCAGTGCCAGATACATGTAATACCCCAGCCATGCCAGATATATGTAATACCTCCAGCATACAGTATGAGCCAAATTCACATTATGCCACACAGTATATCCCCAGCAGTGCCAGATACATGTAATGCCCCCAGCAGTGCCAGATACACATAATGTCCTCAGCAGTGACAGACACACATAGTGCCCCCAGCACTGCCAGATACACGTAATGCCCCCAGGAGTGCCAGATACATGTAATGTCCCCAGCAGTGCTAGATAGACGTAATGCCCCCAGCAGTGCAAGATACACGTAATGCCCCCAGCAGTGCCAGATACATGTAATGCCCCAGCAGTGCCAGATACACGTAATGCTCCCATCAGTGCCAGATACATATAATGCCACCAGCAGTGCCAGATACACATAATGCCACCAGCAGTGCCAGATACACATAATGCCCCAGTAGTGCTCACTGCTGCTGGGCTTCTGGCTGCCACTGCTGCTGCTGACTTGGTGCTGCTGCTCATGTTTGAGGTGAGGGGAGGGGTGAAGAGCACCTCACTGAATGGGCTTAAAGTGGTATTGGAGAGGTGGTGAAATTAATTTCCCTGCCACCTACTCCCCTTCCATTAGGCGAAGCTAGGGCTGATGGTAGGGTGTTCGGTGCCCTCCCCCCTGCAAACTACAAATATGTGCCCTAACCCCCATACTGTCTAAAGGAACAATGTGCATAGAAGGCGTGTGGCACAAAAAAGGGGTGTGGTATCACAAGAAAGGTGCGGCTAAACATTAGTGCCCCCAATTCAAATTACACAACACAGTAGCACAATCTTGTCATTACACTGCACGTGGTGCACCTATTTCACATTACACCACAGAGTAATGGGGTTCATTCCAAGTTGATCGCTCATTGCCGATTTTCGCAACGGAGCGATTAAGGCAAAAATGTGCATGCACATGGTACGCAGTGCGCATGCGCTAAGTATTTTAGCACAAAACTTAGTAGATTTACTCACGTCCGAACGAAGAAATGTCATTGTTGAAGTGATCGGAGTGTGATTGACAGGAAGTGGGTGTTTCTGGGCGTAAACTGACCGTTTTCTGGGAGTGTGCGAAAAAACGCAGGCGTGCCAGGATAAAACGCGGGAGTGTGTGGAGAAACGGGGGAGTGGCTGGCCGAACGCAGGGCGTGTTTGTGACGTCAACCCAGGAACGAAATGGGCTGAGCTGATCGCAGTGTAGGAGTAAGTCTCGAGCTACTCAGAAACTGCTTAGAATTTTCTATTCGCAATTCGGCTAATCTTTCGTTCGCAATTCTACTAAGCAAAGATTCACTCCCAGAGGGTGGCGGCTTAGCGTGTGCAATGCTGCTAAAATCTGCTAGCGATCGAACAACTCGGTATGACCCCCTATGTCGCTTACTAATGTTGCGACACACAGTAGTGCCCCATATTCACATTATGCTACACAGTAGTGCCTCTTATACACAATGCCCACTGTAGCAGTGTCCCTTATAAACAATGTCCAAGGTAGCTGTGCCGCTAATACACATAATGTCCACAGTATTAAGTGGATGCTTATGTCCACAGTATAAAAGCTTCTATACACATAATAAATGCTCCCCCACAAACAAACATGCAGAGTTCCCCCACACACAAACATGCAGAGTGTCCCCCCATGCAGCATATCTTCCCTCAGTTGTTTCCCCCTCATGTGTATCCCTTGGAAGAAGCAGGTACACATGGGAACCTAAAGTAATCAGAATCTCTAGGAGGACAGCCTCGGCAGACCACAGCACCACTGCTGGAAAGTACCCACATGAACATTCAGAGATGGAGGACAGCAGACCAGCACATCACCAGACCCAAGCAGAGAAGGGAGCAGCTACACCGAAAACCGGAGCTGAAGAACTGAATCAAAGATGGTGGCCGCCATTGAAGATCACGCCTGGAGCAAAGAGACAGCCCTGCGGAACCCAGGAGTAGATCCACCAGCCCAGGCATGTTGGCCACCAGCAGCAGAGTACCACAGCGGCAACAGGAGAGAAAAATAGTATATGTAGTTTTTAAAACAAAACATATTCTTGAAAACAGGGCCTAATTCAAGGTTGATTGCAAAAGCAAAATCTTCCTCTAATAGGCAAAACCATGTGCACTGCAGGGGGGGCAGATGTAACATGTGCAGAAAGAGTTAGATTTGGGTGGGTTATTTTGTTTCTGTGCAGAGTAAATACTGGCTGCTTTATATTTACATTGTAATTTAAATTTCAGTTTGAACACACCCCACCCAAATCTAACTCTCTCTGCACATGTTATATGTGCCCCACCTGCAGTGCACATGGTTTTGCCCATTAGAGGAAGATTTTGCTTTTGCGATCAACCTTGAATTAGGCCCTGTGTACTGTTTAAGTTATTGGGGCAGATTTATCAAAGCTTGGAAAGAGAGAGTGGAGAGAAAAGTTTGAAAAATAATAGGAGCTAGTTGGTTGGTACTTTATCTCTGTCCACTTTATCCCTCTCCAAACTTTGATAAGTCTGCCCCCTTGTCTGGTGATCACCAGAAAATAACTATTAAGGGAGCATATTGTTTGTAAGAGAAGATTTCTCTAATTAAACAAAGGTACCCCAACATGTATGTGTGGGGTGTAGTTCATTAGATCGACATGAGTTAGGTCGACATACATTGGGTCGACCATCTTTGGTCGACATGCATTAAGTCGACATGATCACTACGTCGACGTGGTTGTTAGGTCGACATGTGCTAGGTCGACATGGAAAAAGGTCGACATGAGTTTTTTTAACTTTTTTTTGGTGTCGTTTTCTTAGAAAAGTGACAGGGAGCCCCAAGTAGTGCACCGTAACCCCTCGCTTTGGCCACGGTGCCTCGCTGCGCTCGGAATAAGTTACCGTTCCCGATTGTAGTCCACGTGGATTGTTAAGTATGAAAAGGGTCAAAAAATGTTTTGTTTTTTAAAACGCATGTCGACATTTTCGCCACGTCGACCTAGCACATGTCAACATAATTACCATGTCGACCTAGTGATCGTGTCGACCTGATGCATGTCGGCCAAATGTGGTCGACCTACTGTATGTTGACCTAACTCATGTCGACTTAATGACCGCCATCCGTATGTGTGTGTGTGTGGGGGGGAGATAGGGCACAATGTGTCCTTCCCCAATATATAAAAAACTATTTTTAACTGAAGCGTTGGGCGATATTGTATAGCGATTACAGGTGCTCACTAGACAATAGCTGCTAAGAGGGCCCCATAATTTGGAGAAATGGGACTCCCCTCTTTCATATGTGAGTGATCCCACATTAACAGATGTAATTATGGGCATGATAGGGCATGTAGGGTCTGATTCCGGTCATGATGGCATTGCGGTGAGTGTCATCTGCAGTCATCCTACCCCAACTGCAGTGTTAGTGTACATGAAGATGACAAGTGGGACTCATCCTCTGCAGTGATAGGGGTTATTACATTAGTCACGCACGCTCATTTGCCCCATCACTAGCTACACCTTTTAGATAATCTGCTTATTTGGTGCACGCACGGCCACTTGGCTTTTGTTTCATGTCTTTGTATGTCATTTCATAATATTCACCTTTTTTTTTTCTTTGTAAGAAAAGTTACTGTTAACCAAGAGACGTCTTTGTGTGAGCTGGTAATCTGAATTTAAGAAAGATAAAATGACAGCATAATATATGCTCATATTGTCACATTGTATACCTCTTTTGGAGAGTTAATTACGGCGGCATTGTGTCACCCTGCATTTATGCACACTCATTAAGGCAGCAGTGTGTGTGTGTGTGTGTGTGTGTGTGTGTGTGTGTGTGTGGAGTTCAATATCCCTTAGGAGAGCCGGGGAAATGATGTGTTCCTGATTACAGCTATTGTGTACTGACAAAGCGCAGTGTTCTATTCACTTTGCTAGTGTGCTTAAATGGATTTATTAAACCCCCCGCCATGAAACACAACATTGTTAAGAGTTGTCATTTCAACCAAGACCACAGCTATCATTACTGACATAAAGGTCTATCTGCTTATTTTTTTTCTCCTGCTTGCACTAATTTTATACTGAAAGCTCTTTATTCCCATTTTTAGGCTCAAATAATAATAGTAATAGAAAGAAATGCTTAGATCTTTTGTGGAAGGAGAAAAAAGCCAGTGTTATGCTCGAAGTGCACTTTATTTTCCTCTGCGGTGAAGCCCAAACCCCCCTATCCCGGTAATAAGAACACAGAAAACGCCAACAAGCAATTAAAGATATATTAGATGCGCATAAATGTATATTTCTCTAGTAACCTCTTTGGTCTCAGAGGAAAGATGGATTCTCTATTAATCACATGAATCTTGTGTAATGGTGCTGTACACAGGTATTTCGGTTGATTCAAAATCACTTGTGTGCAATGTTTAAGCAGAAGTAGAGCGAAAGGACAGAACAGGACAGGAGAGGGTTAAACCCCTCAGGCTGGGGGCGGACCTGGGAAAACACCATTGTCTTTTATCCAATGGGTGCAGAGGGTAGGGGTTGTTCCTGATTTATTTCAGGGAGCTGGTAGTTTGGGACAGACTCTTTTCTAGAAGCTTTTCCCTCCCTTTTTGTTTTCTCTGATGATGGTTGATTGTTTTGAGGTGGTCGGCGGTTATGGTGGCAGGAAATATTATTACCTGTTTTTGGTTACGGCTGCTATTTGGTTTTGGGTGGGCTCACCTTCGATGACTGTTATAACATCTGCTGGATCACCCTAACGGGGGCAGTCTCACCACGTGGATGGGTGGGTAGTCAAGTGAATGTTGAGTGGATACCTTTGTTTGGTGTTTTAGTGTTGTTTCCTTGGCTAGGTTTGTACAGAGCATTGGTGTGGCCTGGGTAAGAATGCTACTGCCATTCTTTCTTGCCACCATACTCTTAATTTCTTTATTAGGTATATTAGGTTGCTACTTATAAATAAATAGCCATCAAGTTTTTCTGCTAAATTCACGTCTCTGAGTCTTTATTTTAGATGTTACGTTCATTTGTACGTTACTGGATATGTTTGACTGGATGGCCCTCAGCCATTAAGGGGTTTATGTTTATGCTGGATGAACGTTCACATCCCATAGATAAGTCTTCTTCGTAATCTGACAAATTTTCCGCAATCAACTGAGTCTTGAACTTGCCAGAGTTATGTGGGCCCCTGATGAAATCACAGTGACGAAACGTGTTGGGTGACCTCCCACATCTGTTCTGTCCTGGACTTTGGCTCACCCTGTAGGCTCAGCTGATTGTGGCACACTTGTCAGATAAGTTCTTTTTTTTAGGCACTGCTTGTAGGGACAATACTGGCTAAGGTCGTGGCTGCTTGCGGCTCCTCCACGCTTGGTGGTAGGACTGGCTGCAATTTAGGGGTGTGGGATAAAATATTCTCAAAGGCACCTAGGCATGCTCTAACTCTGGGAATTTTTTACAGTACCTTCAGGGAATTTGTTCGAAACCTTCTAAAGAATGGAGAAGTGGACAAGTGGAGAAGTTGTAAACAATAAGCTCCTACCTGTCATTTTATAGACTGCACTTGATAAGTGCTAGTTAGAATCTGATTGGTTGCTAAGTGTAACTCCTCCCCTTATGCACTCCTTAAGAGATTCAATACATTTCCCCAATATTATGATGTATTTTCCATGCCACATTCAGATAATTGAAAACTGCTGAAGGTTCAACTGTAATAGGTTACGATTTGCTGACTCTGACGCGATTCCGGTGATTTAAAGCAGCAATTCGTTTTAAGACAGGTTGTTTTTGTCTTAAAACTAATTGTTGCATTAAATCTAGCAGCGGTATTGCAGGAATAGCACCAGGATCAGCAAATTGCAGCCTATTACATTAACACCTTTGTACTAGCCAGCACCTCCGTTTTAGTTTTGTGCCTGTGGAGTTTATAGTATAGTTTGGAGGAGAGAAGGGAAAGGGGGGACATGATAGAAACTTTCAAATATATCAAGGGTCTTAACAAATTTCAGGAGGGAAACATTCTTCAAAGGAAAAGAAGTATTAGAACTCGAGGGCATACATTGAGACTGGAGGGGGGGAGGTTCAGGGAAAATTTTAAGGAAAAATTACTTCACAGAAAGGGTAGTGGATAAGTGGAATAGCCTCCCATCAGAGGTGGTAGAGGCTAAGACTGTAGACAAATTTAAACATGCTTGGGACAGGCATATGAATATCTTTACAAAGAATTAAGGTTAAAAAAGGGTTGAGATTGCCTAAAGGATAAAATAAAAAAGGGGCAGACTAGATGGGCCAAGTGGTTCTTATCTGCCGTCAAATTCTATGTTTCTATGTTTCTATCTTTTAACAAAGTACTGTATTATGTATGACAGATCAACAATATATTACACAACCAGAGGCGTAACTCTGGGAGGCAACGGAGTCATCTGCCACCGGGCTCCTGCTCTGAAGGGGGCACCTCTCCTCCCATTCTGTGACACCATTGAATTAAGTTAATTGATAGCTGTCGCTGTCTTTTCAGTGGCCGACTTCCTTACTGGTCCCTGCACCTTACATATGACACCCACTTTATTATACTGAATATTCACATTTTACAAGTGTCATACCCAGGATTAGAAACCACATCCTATTACATTGGAAGCAGACACCTTACTGATGAAGCTGTTTGCTCCTGTATGGGAAATATGAGAATTTTAACTATATGAAGTTACTTCTCTGACAATTGCATGTAACTTCATAGTGGGGGTCATTCCGAGTTGTTCGCTCGCTAGCAGATTTTTAGCAGCATTGCACACGCTAGGCCGCCGCCCTCTGGGATTGTATCTTAGCTTAGCAGAATAGCGAACGAAAGATTCGCAGAATTGCAAATAGAAATTTCTTAGCAGTTTCTGAGTAGCTCCAGACCTACTCACAGATTGCGATCAGCTCAGGCCGTTTCGTTCCTGGTTTGACGTCACAAACACGCCCTGCGTTCGGCCAGCCACTCCCCCGTTTCTTCAAACACTCCCGCGTTTTATCCTGGCACGCCCTTTTTTTCCGCACACTCCCAGAAAATGGCCAGTTTCCGCCCAGAAACACCCACTTCCTGTCAATCACACTCCGAACACTTCAACGATGAAAATTCTTTGTTCGGACGTGATTAAATCTACTAAGTTTTGTGCTAAAATACTTAGCGCATGTGCACTGCGTACCATGCGCATTTTTGCCTTAATCGCTCCGTTGCGAAAATCGGCAACGAGCGAACAACTCGGAATGATCCCCATAGTTAGAATTCTTATGCTTCCTCTACAGGAGCAAATAACTCCATCAGTAAAGTGTTTGCTGTCAGTGTAACAGGTCATGGGTTCTAATCCTGGGCATGACTGCTAAGAAATGTGTGATTTAAAATAAAAGACAATTAAATGTATATATACAGTATATACATTTTTTTCAGAACAATCCACACACACACACACACACACACACACACACACACACACACACACACACACACACACACGTACACACACACAAGCACACATACATACATATATTTATCTTAATATAGAAAATAGGGGGGCACCAATATTTATTTTGCCTCCGGGCAACTGTGACGAATTTACGCCACTGTACACAACTGCTCTATAGAACACAATTTTTCACTCCACTTTTGAACTGTTATTAGTGCTGCACCCAAACCCACACTGGAGGATGAAGAAAGCAGCTGCAGGTGAAGTCCGGAGCCTGTAAAACAGGGAGTGCGCCAAGGGTAGAATGGAGAAATAACTCTATTCGCAAAACGATTTACAGATCTTCCATAGTAACGAGTAGAAAGAGGTATCGCCTAAATCGGTGGTTTCCATACTCGGTCCTCAAGGAGCACTTACAGATGTTTTCTAGATCACCTGTGGATTTTTTAAATGTGATAGTTGGCGATACACAGGGCACCTGTCGGGTGACCTGGAAAACATAAACTGTTGGTGCTTCATGAAATCCAAGTTTGTGAACCACTGGCCTGAAGTATCTTAGGAGAAGAGAATCGAACAGAATTGTTTATACGTATACTACTATACCCAATGGGGGTCATTCCGAGTTGTTCGCTCACTAGCAGTTTTTAGCAGCCGTGCAAACGCTATGCCGCCGCCCACTGGGAGTGTATTTTAGCTTAGCAGAAGTGCGAACGAAAGGATCGCAGAGCGGCGGCAAAGTTTTTTTGTGCAGTTTTAGAGTACCTCAATACCTACTCAGCGCTTGCGATGACTTCAGACTGTTCAGTTCCTGTTTTGACGTCACAAACACGCCCTGCGTTCACCCTGCCACCCCTGCGTTTTTCCTGGCACGCCTGCGTTTTTTTGAACACTCCCTGAAAATGGTCAGTTGACACCCAGAAACGCCCACTTCATGTCAATCACTCTGCGGCCAGCAGCGCTACTGAAATGCTTCGCTAGACCTTGTGTGAAACTACATCGTTCGTTGTAATAGTACGTCGCGCGTGCGCATTGCGCCGCATACGCATGCGCAGAAGTGCCATTTTTTGGCCTCATCGCTGCACAGCGAACGAATGCAGCTAGCGATCAACTCGGAATGACCACCAATAGGCGGAACAGGGGGCGCGATGGCGTGATTCTCAGACAATCAACGCATCTTGACTCAGCTCCCATTTTCATTATTCCATTATTCGTGGTGAGGTTTATAAGGAGAATCGGCCGATCCTTGCTCCCTACAATGATCACCTCCATCTGCCCTCCGAGAACTCTGCTGGATGGGAGAGTGTACAAGTTGACAAGTGTGCTTTTACTGGACTTGAAACTTTGAAGCATACTGAATTATGGTTAACTCTGCGGGAGATGTATCAAGCCTTGGAGAGAGAAAAAGTGGAGAGAGATAAAATACCAACCGATCAGCTTCTGTTATTTTTCTAGCACAACCTGTAACATGACAGACGCTGAATGATGCAGGTGAGGACGGCAAGAGGGTCCAATCATGGGCATTTAGATGCCAATGATTGTGCACAGTTTTTAGAACATTTTAGTGGGTAAGACTAGAGGTGACAGAGCTCAGTTGTCGATGAAGATACTGATATCTCCCACAATAAGAGTGGGGAGGTCAATGTAAAGGACAACCGTAGGGCAGGTATACATTACCTTGGCCTCTGTAGGAATCTGGGAGGGAATGGGAGGCATTCTGCAATACCGAGGGCATGCACCGATAGTAAGTAGTGAATGAGGGCATAGGCAAACGCGGGGGGGGGGGGGGGGGGGTTCTGGTCCCCGTCTTATTGGCCAGCGGCTTGAATGATAACAACAATAGCATATAATACAATTACTAGAGCTGCTGTCACATAATGCAGTTTAAGGGACAGAGTAGAGCTGCTGCACATGCCCAGTGGTATCAGCTTCTTCTACCAGGTTTGCTGCGTATGTGGAGCTGAGTGCTCATATCAATACACTGGGCCAGAGAGCAGCTGTCAAGAAGAAGAGACAGGCACTTTACCATGAGTCTATACTATAGACCATCTATAGTGTTAATTAATAATACTGTATTCCATACACTATCTAATGTTTAAAAAGACTAAAGTGCACATACAGTATATGTTCCAGGGTTGGTAATAGTTTCTTCTACTGCTCCCTCAGACTCCCACACATGCTCCAATGTTCTGCAGAGTGGGAGATTGTGGATTGCATTTGGAAACCCCCCCTCTAGAAATCCTGCGTTTGCCACTGGAGGGGGTGTAGCCTCCTCTGGCAATGCCCCACCCCGCATCAGCGACATGCATGCTACCTAAAGACTTGGCGCTACTGAGTACAGTACGTTGTTGTACCAAACTTTAATATACTTAATTGTTTACTTTATATCATATAAATACACAATATATAAATAGTAAAAGCTAGAGTCCATCAATTTTATGCATTTTATATATACTGTATTTTCTCTGACGTCCTAGTGGATGCTGGGAACTCCGTAAGGACCATGGGGAATAGCGGCTCCGCAGGAGACTGGGCACAAAAGTAAAAGCTTTAGGACTACCTGGTGTGCACTGGCTCCTCCCCCTATGACCCTCCTCCAAGCCTCAGTTAGATTTTTGTGCCCGAACGAGAAGGGTGCATACTAGGTGGCTCTCCTGAGCTGCTTAGAGTAAAGTTTAAATTAGTTTTTTTATTTTCAGTGAGTCCTGCTGGCAACAGGCTCACTGCACCGAGGGACTAAGGGGAGAAGAAGCGAACTCACCTGCGTGCAGAGTGGATTGGGCTTCTTAGGCTACTGGACATTAGCTCCAGAGGGACGATCACAGGCCCAGCCATGGATGGGTCCCAGAGCCGAGCCGGCCCCCTTACAGAGCCAGAAGACAGAAGAGGTCCGGGAAATCGGCGGCAGAAGACGTCCTGTCTTCAATAAGGTAGCGCACAGCACCGCAGCTGTGCGCCATTGCTCTCAGCACACTTCACACTCCGGTCACTGAGGGTGCAGGGCGCTGGGGGGGGGGCGCCCTGAGACGCAATAAAAACACCTTAGATGGCTAAAAATACATCACATATAGCTCCTGGGCTATATGGATGCATTTAACCCCTGCCAGTTTTTCCTTAAAAAAGCGGGAGAAAGGCCGCCGAGAAGGGGGCGGAGCCTATCTCCTCAGCACACAAGCGCCATTTTCCCTCACAGCTTCGTTGGAGGGAAGCTCCCTGGCTCTCCCCTGCAGTCCTGCACTACAGAAACAGGGTAAAACAAGAGAGGGGGGGCACTAATTTGGCAGATTAATAAATACAGCAGCTATATAAGGGAAAAACACTTATATAAGGCTATCCCTGTATATATATAGCGCTCTGGTGTGTGCTGGCAAACTCTCCCTCTGTCTCCCCAAAGGGCTAGTGGGGTCCTGTCCTCTATCAGAGCATTCCCTGTGTGTGTGCTGTGTGTCGGTACGTTGTGTCGACATGTATGAGGAGGAAAATGGTATGGAGGCGGAGCAATTGCCTGTGTTAGTGATGTCACCCCCTAGGGAGTCGACACCTGACTGGATGGTCTTATGGAAGGAATTACGTGATAGCGTCAGCACTTTACAAAAGACTGTTGACGACATGAGACAGCCGGAAAAACAGTTAATACCTGTCCAGGCGTCTCAAACACCGTCAGGGGCTCTAAAGCGCCCGTTACCTCAGATGGTCGACACAGACCCAGACACGGACACTGACTCCAGTGTCGACGGTGAGGAAACAAACGTATTTTCCAGTAGGGCCACACGTTACATGATCACGGCAATGAAGGAGGCTTTGAACATTTCTGATACTACAAGTACCACAAAAAAGGGTATTATGTGGGGTGTGAAAAAACTACCCGTAGTTTTTCCTGAATCAGATGAATTAAATGAGGTGTGTGATGAAGCGTGGGTTTCCCCCGATAAAAAACTGCTAATTTCTAAAAAATTATTGGCATTATACCCTTTCCCGCCAGAGGTTAGGGCGCGTTGGGAAACACCCCCTAGGGTAGATAAGGCGCTCACACGCTTATCAAAACAAGTGGCGTTACCGTCTCCTGATACGGCCGCCCTCAAAGAGCCAGCTGATAGGAAGCTGGAAAATATCCTAAAAAGTATATACACACATACTGGTGTTATACTGCGACCAGCAATCGCCTCAGCCTGGATGTACAGTGCGGGGCTGGCTTGGTCGGATTCCCTGACTGAAAATATTGATACCCTGGACAGGGACAGTATATTATTGACTATAGAGCATTTAAAGGATGCATTTCTATATATGCGAGATGCACAGAGGGATATTTGCACTCTGGCATCAAGAGTAAGTGCGCTGTCCATTTCTGCCAGAAGAGGGTTATGGACGCGACAGTGGTCAGGTGATGCGGATTCCAAACGGCATATGGAAGTATTGCTGTATAAAGGGGAGGAGTTATTTGGGGTCGGTCTATCGGACCTGGTGGCCACGGCAACGGCTGGGAAATCCACCTTTTTACCCCAGGTCACCTCTCAGCAGAAAAAGACACCGTCTTTTCAGGCTCAGTCCTTTCGTCCCCATAAGGGCAAGCGGGCAAAAGGCCACTCATATCTGCCCCGGGGCAGAGGAAGGGGAAAAAGACTGCAGCAGGCAGCCTCTTCCCAGGAACAGAAGCCCTCCCCCGCTTCTGCCAAGTCCTCAGCATGACGCTGGGGCCTTACAAGCGGACTCAGGTACAGTGGGGTTCGTCTCAAGAATTTCAGCGCGCAGTGGGCTCACTCGCAAGTGGACCCCTGGATCCTGCAGGTAGTATCTCAGGGGTACAAATTGGAATTCGAGACGTCTCCCCCTCGCCGGTTCCTGAAGTCTGCTTTACCAACGTCTCCCTCCGACAGGGAGGCGGTATTGGAAGCCATTCACAAGCTGTATTCCCAGCAGGTGATAATCAAGGTACCCCTCCTACAACAGGGAAAGGGGTATTATTCCACGCTGTTTGTGGTACCGAAGCCGGACGGCTCGGTGAGACCTATTTTAAATCTGAAATCATTGAACACTTACATACAAAGGTTCAAATTCAAGATGGAGTCACTCAGAGCAGTGATAGCGAACCTGGAAGAAGGGGACTATATGGTGTCTCTGGACATCAAGGATGCTTACCTCCATGTCCCAATTTGCCCTTCTCACCAAGGGTACCTCAGGTTTGTGGTACAGAACTGTCACTATCAGTTTCAGACGCTGCCGTTTGGATTGTCCACGGCACCCCGGGTCTTTACCAAGGTAATGGCCGAAATGATGATTCTTCTTCGAAGAAAAGGCGTCTTAATTATCCCTTACTTGGACGATCTCCTGATAAGGGCAAGGTCCAGGGAACAGTTAGAGGTCGGAGTAGCACTATCTCAAGTAGTACTACGACAGCACGGGTGGATTCTAAATATTCCAAAATCGCAGCTGATGCCGACGACACGTCTGCTGTTCCTAGGGATGATTCTGGACACAGTCCAGAAAAAGGTGTTTCTCCCGGAGGAGAAAGCCAGGGAGTTATCCGAGCTAGTCAGGAACCTCCTAAAACCAGGCCAAGTGTCAGTGCATCAATGCACAAGGGTCCTGGGAAAAATGGTGGCTTCTTACGAAGCGATTCCATTCGGCAGATTCCACGCAAGAACTTTTCAGTGGGATCTGCTGGACAAATGGTCCGGATCGCATCTTCAGATGCATCAGCGGATAACCCTGTCTCCAAGGACAAGGGTGTCTCTCCTGTGGTGGTTGCAGAGTGCTCATCTTCTAGAGGGCCGCAGATTCGGCATTCAGGACTGGGTCCTGGTGACCACGGATGCCAGCCTGAGAGGCTGGGGAGCAGTCACACAGGGAAAAAATTTCCAGGGCTTGTGGTCAAGCATGGAAACGTCATTTCACATAAATATCCTGGAACTAAGGGCCATTTACAATGCCCTAAGTCAAGCAAGGCCTCTGCTTCAGGGTCAGCCGGTGTTGATCCAGTCGGACAACATCACGGCAGTCGCCCACGTAAATAGACAGGGCGGCACAAGAAGCAGGAGGGCAATGGCAGAAGTTGCAAGGATTCTTCGCTGGGCGGAAAATCATGTGATAGCACTGTCAGCAGTGTTCATTCCGGGAGTGGACAACTGGGAAGCAGACTTCCTCAGCAGACACGACCTCCACCCGGGGGAGTGGGGACTTCACCCAGAAGTCTTCCACATGATTGTGAACCGTTGGGAAAAACCAAAGGTGGACATGATGGCGTCCCGCCTCAACAAAAAACTAGACAGATATTGCGCCAGGTCAAGGGACCCTCAGGCAATAGCTGTGGACGCTCTGGTAACACCGTGGGTGTACCAGTCAGTGTATGTGTTCCCTCCTCTGCCTCTCATACCCAAGGTACTGAGAATCATAAGAAGGAGAGGAGTAAGGACTATACTCGTGGCTCCGGATTGGCCAAGAAGGACTTGGTACCCGGAACTTCAAGAGATGCTCACGGAAGACCCGTGGCCTCTACCTCTAAGAAAGGGCCTGCTCCAGCAGGGACCCTGTCTGTTCCAAGACTTACCGCGGCTGCGTTTGACGGCATGGCGGTTGAACGCCGGATCCTGAAGGAAATAGGCATTCCGGATGAAGTCATCCCTACCCTGATCAAAGCCAGGAAGGATGTAACCGTGCAACATTATCACCGTATTTGGCGTAAATATGTTGCGTGGTGTGAGGCCAGGAAGGCCCCTACAGAGGAATTTCAACTGGGTCGTTTCCTGCATTTCCTGCAAACAGGACTGTCTATGGGCCTAAAATTAGGGTCCATTAAGGTTCAAATTTCGGCCCTGTCGATTTTCTTCCAGAAAGAACTGGCTTCAGTTCCTGAAGTTCAGACGTTTGTCAAGGGGGTACTGCATATACAGCCTCCTTTTGTGCCTCCAGTGGCACCTTGGGATCTCAATGTAGTTTTGGGGTTCCTAAAATCACATTGGTTTGAACCACTCACCACTGTGGACTTAAAATATCTCACATGGAAAGTGGTAATGCTGTTAGCCCTGGCGTCAGCCAGGCGTGTCTCAGAATTGGCGGCTTTATCCTATAAAAGCCCTTACCTAATTTTTCATACGGACAGGGCAGAATTGAGGACTCGTCCTCAATTTCTCCCTAAGGTGGTTTCAGCGTTTCACTTGAACCAGCCTATTGTGGTACCTGCGGCTACTAGGGACTTGGAGGACTCCAAGTTGCTGGACGTAGTCAGGGCCCTGAAAATATATGTTTCCAGGATGGCTGGAGTCAGAAAATCTGACTCGCTGTTTATCCTGTATGCACCCAACAAGCTGGGTGCTCCTGCTTCTAAGCAGACTATTGCTCGTTGGATTTGTAGTACAATTCAGCTTGCACATTCTGTGGCAGGCCTGCCACAGCCAAAATCTGTAAAAGCCCATTCCACAAGGAAAGTGGGCTCATCTTGGGCGGCTGCCCGAGGGGTCTCGGCTTTACAACTTTGCCGAGCAGCTACTTGGTCAGGGGCAAACACGTTTGCTAAATTCTACAAATTTGATACCCTGGCTGAGGAGGACCTGGAGTTCTCTCATTCGGTGCTGCAGAGTCATCCGCACTCTCCCGCCCGTTTGGGAGCTTTGGTATAATCCCCATGGTCCTTACGGAGTTCCCAGCATCCACTAGGACGTCAGAGAAAATAAGAATTTACTTACCGATAATTCTATTTCTCGTAGTCCGTAGTGGATGCTGGGCGCCCATCCCAAGTGCGGATTGTCTGCAATACTTGTACATAGTTATTGTTACAAAAATCGGGTTATTATTGTTGTGAGCCATCTTTTCAGAGGCTCCTCTGTTATCATGCTGTTAACTGGGTTCAGATCACAGGTTGTACGGTGTGATTGGTGTGGCTGGTATGAGTCTTACCCGGGATTCAAAATCCTTCCTTATTGTGTACGCTCGTCCGGGCACAGTATCCTAACTGAGGCTTGGAGGAGGGTCATAGGGGGAGGAGCCAGTGCACACCAGGTAGTCCTAAAGCTTTTACTTTTGTGCCCAGTCTCCTGCGGAGCCGCTATTCCCCATGGTCCTTACGGAGTTCCCAGCATCCACTACGGACTACGAGAAATAGAATTATCGGTAAGTAAATTCTTATTTTAAAATGTTTTGGCATTTAAAGGATATTATTAATACATAAAGTGAAAAAGAAATCCATAAGTGCAAATGTAATTGCAACATCCATAAAATTAATTTAAAATGTGTTAATATTAGATGTAAAGTAGTCTGATAGCAAAAAAAAGTAATTAAATCTAGAGATTGAAATTAGATTGCTTGTAAACCGCTGAGGTAAAATTAGCAGTGAAACAATGCACGCTAGTATTAAATGAGACAAGATTCTTATTTTGGAAATGTATTTTCGGCACAGCCATGGAAATGTAGTCAACTGGAGCTTTTTTATACAGCCTATGTTGATTATATACAGTATGGATAATGGCTGAAGAAACAGGGCCACCGGTACTGTCTATGGAACTTCCGGGTGCGCGGCATCTGGAACACACCGTGGAATGCAAGGCAGAACTTCCGGTGCTTGAAACGCAGGACAGGAAATATCGGCGTCGATTGGAGTTCTGGGATACGGAACTTAATTGTATTAATTTAAAACAGCTTTTCTCTGACGTCCTAGTGGATGCTGGGGACTCCGTAAGGACCATGGGGAATAGACGGGCTCCGCAGGAGACTGGGCACTCTAAAAGAAAGATTAGGTACTATCTGGTGTGCACTAGCTCCTCCCTCTATGCCCCTCCTCCAGACCTCAGTTAGAATCTGTGCCCGGCCAGAGCTGGGTGCTCCTAGTGAGCTCTCCTGAGCCTGCTAGTAAAGAAAGTATTTGTTAGGTTTTTTATTTTCAGTGAGATCTGCTGGCAACAGACTCACTGCTACGTGGGAGCGAGGGGAGAGAAGCAAACGTACCTGTTCACAGCTAGGTTGCGCTTCTTAGGCTACTGGACACCATTAGCTCCAGAGGGTTCGAACACAGGCAAAGGTCCTCGGTCGTCAGTTCCCGGAGCCGCGCCGCCGTCCCCCTCGCAGAGCCAGAAGATCAGAAGTTGGCGATGAAATCGGCGGCTGAAGACTCCTGTCTTCATTAAGGTAGCGCACAGCACCGCAGCTGTGCGCCATTGCTCCCACTGCACACCACACACTCCGGTCACTGTAGGGTGCAGGGCGCTGGGGGGGGGGGGGGGGGGGGCGCCATGGGCAGCAATAAGAATACCTTTGGCATAAAAAAGACACATAATACAGTCTGTGACTGTATATGTGTAAAACCCCCGCCATTTTTTAGTCAGAAACAGCGGGACAGAAGCCCGCCGCTGAGGGATCGGGGCCTTCTTCCTCAGCACACCAGCGCCATTTCTCTTCACAGCTCCGCTGGAAGGACGCTCCCCAGGCTCTCCCCTGCAGTCTCCTGGCACTAAGAGGGTAAAAAGAGAGGGGGGGCACATAAATGTAGGCAAAAGGTGTATTGATACAGCAGCTATTGGGAAAAATTCACTTCTGGTAGTGTGTATCCCTGTGTATATAGCGCTGTGGTGTGTGCTGGCATACTCTTTCTCTGTCTCCCCATAGACCTTGTGGGGTCCTGTCCTCAGTCAGAGCATTCCCTGTGTGTGTGCTGTGTGTCGGTACGGCTGTGTCGACATGTTTGATGAGGAGGGTTACGTGGAGGCGGAGCAAGTGCAGATAAATGTGGTGTCGCCCCCGTCGGTGCCGACACCTGATTGGATGGATATGTGGAAGGTCTTAAATGACAATGTAAACTCATTACATAAGAGATTTGATTATGTTGCTGTCGGGGGACAGCTGGGCTCTCAACCCGGGCCTGCCCAGGCGCCTCAGAGGCCGTCAGCGTCTCAAAAACGCCCACTATCTCAGTTGGTTGACACAGATGTCGACACGGAGTCCGACTCCAGCGTCGACGAGGATGAGGCACTATTACAGCCCAAAATGACTAAGGCCATCCGATACATGATTATTGCAATGAAAAATGTATTACACATTTCAGAGGCTGACCCTGTCCCTGACAAGAGGGTAAATATGTTTGGGGAGAAAAAGCAGCCAGTGACTTTTCCCCCATCACATGAATTAAATGAGTTATGTGAAGAAGCGTGGTCTTCCCCTGATAAGAAAGTGGTGATTCCCAAGAGAATACTAATGGCGTACCCTTTCCCGCCAACGGATAGGTTACGCTGGGAATCCTCCCCTAGGGTTGACAAGGCCCTGACGCGCTTATCTAAAAGAGTGGCCCTGCCGTCTCAGGATACGGCCACTCTAAAGGAACCTGCGGATAGGAAGCAGGAAGGTATCTTGAAGTCTGTGTATACACACTCTGGTACTCTACTGAGACCGGCTATTGCTTCAGCTTGGATGTGCAGTGCTGTTGCAGCATGGACAGATACTCTGTCAGAGGGGTTGGATACCCTGGACAGGGATACCGTATTGCTAACACTTAGCCATATTAAAGACGTCGTCTTATATATGCGGGATGCCCAGAGGGACATTTGCCTGCTGGGCTCTCGAATAAATGCAATGTCCATTTCTGCCAGGAGGGTCTTATGGACTCGGCAATGGACAGGGGATGCCGACTCTAAAAAACACATGGAGGTTTTGCCTTATAAGGGTGAGGAATTGTTTGGGGACGGTCTCTCGGACCTCGTATCCACAGCGACAGCTGGAAAGTCGACTTTCTTGCCACATGTTTCCTCACAGCCTAAGAAAGCACCGTATTACCAAATGCAGTCCTTTCGTTCTCAAAAAAAGCAAGAGAGTCAGAGGTGCATCCTTTCTTGCCAGAGGCAGGGGTAGAGGAAAGAAGCTGCACCATGCAGCCAGTTCTCAGGAACAAAAGTCCTCCCCTGCTTCCACTAAGTCCACCGCATGACGCTGGGGCTCCACAGGCGGAGCCAGGAGTGGTGGGGGCGCGTCTCAGAAATTTCTGCAACTAGTGGGTTCGCTCACAAGTGGATCCTTGGGCTATACAAATTGTATCTCAGGGATACAAGCTGGAATCCGAAGTGACGCCCCCTCACAGTTACCTAAAATCCGCCTTGCCAGCTTCTCCCACGGGGAGGGAGATAGTCCTGACGGCTATTCACAAGCTGTACCTCCAGCAAGTGATAATAATGGTACCCCCACCTTCAGCAGGGAAGGGGTTACTATTCCACACTGTTTGTGGTACCGAAACCGGACGGTTCGGTAAGACCCATTCTAAATTTTAAATCCTTGAACATTTACATGAGAAAGTTCAGGTTCAAAATGGAATCGCTCAGAGCGGTCATTGCCAGCCTGGAAGAGGGGGATTTTATGGTATCTCTGGACATCAAGGATGCGTACTTGCATGTCCCCATTTATCCGCCTCACCAGGAGTACCTCAGGTTTGTGGTACAGGCAGTGCCTGATTAAGGTTCACATGGGCCTGGAGCTGAAATTTACGAAGGGCCTATTGTGTGTCTCCACAAGAGTAGTAACCAGGGTCGCAGGAGTGCGACTACTTATATGGGGTGTGTGACCAGTGTTGTGAGGGTGGGGCATATATATATATATATATATATATATATGTGTGTATTCCAAAAATATAACAGGGTGGCTCTCAAAGTGCACCAATTAATTTGGTACCACAGCTATGGCCTGATTCATCAGTTGTTGCTAATTAAGATCGCTGGCATTTTGGCCAATTTTTTGCCATTGCGCATGCATCTGAGATGCAATACCCATGTGCAGGTGATTGTGTTGCAATCACGCTCACAAGGGAAAGCAGTCACAAAGTCCGTGACAGCTGAGCAGCGTTTGGGGGAGGTGACAAGGGGTGGTTATAAGCAGGAGAGCTCTATGAGTGTCGGGCAAGCTGCTGCATTTGGAAGTGGTCAGGCTCATTCAGAAGCTTCAGCACCACCCAATCTGCGATGATGTTACCAATATATTTGCAGTTTGCCGACGTCGAATGGATATACGAAGGCACTCTTATGTACTGGTGTGCTCGATGTCTATTAGCAGATAACTGCAGCTGCATTCCTTAAAAAAAAGCAATTGCGATTGTATTTTAACCACTGCTGAATAAGGCCCTATAACCCATAGTCAATTACACACCTAACGTAAAACCACTTTGGTCAAAAGTTATCTGAATTCTCTACAGTATATGGTGTTTCTCTGCATCCCAATGGGTGAATAGAAATCTGTATAGAATCAGACAAGGGCTGGATGTTACACTCTGTACCTGAGAGTACCTGATTTGAGATCACCATGCCCGTCCACATTACAGCAATAGCCCACCATCTGTACTAGTGATGAGCGGGTTCGGTTTCTCGGAATCCGAACCCGCCGAACTTCAGCTTTTTTTACACGGGGCCGAGCAGGCTCGGATCCTCCCGCCTTGCTCGGTTAACCCGAGCGCGCCCGAACGTCATCATCCAGCTGTCGGATTCTCGCGAGGCTCGGATTCTATCGCAAGACTCGGATTCTATATAAGGAGCCGCGCGTCGCCGCCATTTTCACACGTGCATTGAGATTGATAGGGAAAGGACGTGGCTGGCGTCCTCTCCGTTTATAGAGAAGAGAGTAGAGAGTTAGAGACACTATTTACTAATTTTGGGGAGCATATTAGGACTGGAGTACTACTACTTGCTGATAGTGTGACCAGTGACCATTGACCACCAGTTTAATTAATCCGTTCTCTGCCTGAAAAAAAACGATACACAGTGTGACACAGTCACATACCATATCTGTGCTCAGCCCAGTGTGCTGCATCATATGTAATACTGTATATCATTATCTGACTGTGCTGAGTGCTCACTGCTCACGCAGCTTAATTGTGGGGGAGACTGGGGAGCAGTTATAGCAGGAGTACATATTTTAAGTACAGTGCACACTTTTGCTGCCAGAGTGCCACTGCCAGTGTGACTGACCAGTGACCACTGACCACCAGTATATTGTGATTGTCTGCTGACCACCAGTATATTGTGATTGTCTGCCTGAAAAAGTTAAACACTCGTCGTGTGGTGTTTTTATAAACGCATTCTGCAGACAGTGTCCAGCAGGTCCGTCATTACATAATATATACCTGTCCGGCTGCAGTACTAGTGTGATATATATATATATATTTTAATTTTATCTCATTATCATCCAGTCTATATTAGCAGCAGACACAGTACGGTAGTCCACGGCTGTAGCTATCTCTGTGTCGGCAGTCGCTCGTCCATCCATAATTGTATACCACCTACCCGTGGTTTTTTTTTCTTTCTATCTTCTTGATACTAGTAGCTTACTTTAGGAGTCTGCAGTGCTGACAGACAGTGTCCAGCAGGTCCGTCATTACATAATATATACCTGTCCGGCTGCAGTACTCGTGTGATATATATATATATTTTAATTTTATCTCATTATCATCCAGTCTATATTAGCTGCAGACACAGTACGGTAGTCCACGGCTGTAGCTACCTCTGTGTCGGCAGTCGCTCGTCCATCCATAATTGTATACCACCTACCCGTGGTTTTTTTTTTTTCTATCTTCTTGATACTAGTAGCTTACTTTAGGAGTCTGCAGTGCTGACAGACAGTGTCCAGCAGGTCCGTCATTACATAATATATACCTGTCCGGCTGCAGTACTAGTGTGATATATATATATATTTTAATTTGATCTCATTATCATCCAGTCTATATTAGCAGCAGACACAGTACGGTAGTCCACGGCTGTAGCTACCTCTGTGTCGGCAGTCGCTCGTCCATCCATAATTGTATACCACCTACCCGTGTTTTTTTTTTTTTTTCTATCTTCTTGATACTAGTAGCTTACTTTAGGAGTCTGCAGTGCTGACAGACAGTGTCCAGCAGGTCCGTCATTACATAATATATACCTGTCCGGCTGCAGCACTAGTGTGATATATATATATATTTAAATTTTATCTCATTATCATCCAGTCTATATTAGCAGCAGACACAGTACGGTAGTCCACGGCTGTAGCTACCTCTGTGTCGGCAGTCGCTCGTCCATCCATAATTGTATACCACCTACCCGTGGTTTTTTTTTTTTCTATCTTCTTGATACTAGTAGCTTACTTTAGGAGTCTGCAGTGCTGACAGACAGTGTCCAGCAGGTCCGTCATTACATAATATATACCTGTCCGGCTGCAGTACTAGTGTGATATATATATATATTTTAATTTTATCTCATTATCATCCAGTCTATATTAGCAGCAGACACAGTACGGTAGTCCACGGCTGTAGCTACCTCTGTGTCGGCAGTCGCTCGTCCATCCATAATTGTATACCACCTACCCGTGTTTTTTTTTTTTTCTATCTTCTTGATACTAGTAGCTTACTTTAGGAGTCTGCAGTGCTGACAGACAGTGTCCAGCAGGTCCGTCATTACATAATATATACCTGTCCGGCTGCAGTACTAGTGTGATATATATATATATTTTAATTTTATCTCATTATCATCCAGTCTATATTAGCAGCAGACACAGTACGGTAGTCCACGGCTGTAGCTAACGCTGTGTCGGCAGTCGCTCGTCCATCCATAATTGTATACCACCTACCCGTGGTTTTTTTTTTTCTATCTTCTTGATACTAGTAGCTTACTTTAGGAGTCTGCAGTGCTGACAGACAGTGTCCAGCAGGTCCGTCATTACATAATATATACCTGTCCGGCTGCAGTACTAGTGTGATATATATATATATTTTAATTTTATCTCATTATCATCCAGTCTATATTAGCAGCAGACACAGTACGGTAGTCCACGGCTGTAACTACCTCTGTGTCGGCAGTCGCTCGTCATCCATAAGTATACTAGTATCCATCCATCTCCATTGTTTACCTGAGGTGCCTTTTAGTTGTGCCTATTAAAATATGGAGAACAAAAATGTTGAGGTTCCAAAAATAGGGAAAGATCAAGATCGACTTCCACCTCGTGCTGAAGCTGCTGCCACTAGTCATGGCCGAGACGATGAAATTCCATCAACGTCGTCTGCCAAGGCCGATGCCCAATGTCATAGTACAGAGCATGTAAAATCCAAAACACCAAATATCAGTAAAAAAAGGACTCAAAAATCTAAAATAAAATTGTCGGAGGAGAAGCGTAAACTTGCCAATATGCCATTTACCACACGGAGTGGCAAGGAACGGCTGAGGCTCTGGCCTATGTTCATGGCTAGTGGTTCAGCTTCACATGAGGATGGAAGCACTCAGCCTCTCGCTAGAAAAATGAAAAGACTCAAGCTGGCAAAAGCACAGCAAAGAACTGTGCGTTCTTCGAAATCCCAAATCCACAAGGAGAGTCCAATTGTGTCGGTTGCGATGCCTGACCTTCCCAACACTGGACGTGAAGAGCATGCGCCTTCCACCATTTGCACGCCCCCTGCAAGTGCTGGAAGGAGCACCCGCAGTCCAGTTCCTGATAGTCAGATTGAAGATGTCAGTGTTGAAGTACACCAGGATGAGGAGGATATGGGTGTTGCTGGCGCTGGGGAGGAAATTGACAAGGAGGATTCTGATGGTGAGGTGGTTTGTTTAAGTCAGGCACCCGGGGAGACACCTGTTGTCCGTGGGAGGAATATGGCCATTGACATGCCTGGTGAAAATACCAAAAAAATCAGCTCTTCGGTGTGGAAGTATTTCAACAGAAATGCGGACAACATTTGTCAAGCCGTGTGTTGCCTTTGTCAAGCTGTAATAAGTAGGGGTAAGGACGTTAACCACCTCGGAACATCCTCCCTTATACGTCACCTGCAGCGCATTCATAATAAGTCAGTGACAAGTTCAAAAACTTTGGGCGACAGCGGAAGCAGTCCACTGACCAGTAAATCCCTTCCTCTTGTAACCAAGCTCACGCAAACCACCCCACCAACTCCCTCAGTGTCAATTTCCTCCTTCCCCAGGAATGCCAATAGTCCTGCAGGCCATGTCACTGGCAATTCTGACGAGTCCTCTCCTGCCTGGGATTCCTCCGATGCATCCTTGCGTGTAACGCCTACTGCTGCTGGCGCTGCTGTTGTTGCTGCTGGGAGTCGATGGTCATCCCAGAGGGGAAGTCGTAAGACCACTTTTACTACTTCCACCAAGCAATTGACTGTCCAACAGTCCTTTGCGAGGAAGATGAAATATCACAGCAGTCATCCTGCTGCAAAGCGGATAACTTAGGCCTTGGCATCCTGGGTGGTGAGAAACGTGGTTCCGGTATCCATCATTACTGCAGAGCCAACTAGAGACTTGTTGGAGGTACTGTGTCCCCGGTACCAAATACCATCTAGGTTCCATTTCTCTAGGCAGGCGATACCGAAAATGTACACAGACCTCAGAAAAAGAGTCACCAGTGTCCTAAAAAATGCAGCTGTACCCAATGTCCACTTAACCACGGACATGTGGACAAGTGGAGCAGGGCAGGGTCAGGACTATATGACTGTGACAGCCCACTGGGTAGATGTATGGACTCCCGCCGCAAGAACAGCAGCGGCGGCACCAGTAGCAGCATCTCGCAAACGCCAACTCTTTCCTAGGCAGGCTACGCTTTGTATCACCGGTTTCCAGAATACGCACACAGCTGAAAACCTCTTACGGCAACAGAGGAAGATCATCAATGAATGGCTTACCCCAATTGGACTCTCCAGTGGATTTGTGGCATCGGACAACGCCAGCAATATTGTGTGTGCATTAAATCTGGGCAAATTCCAGCACGTTCCATGTTTTGCACATACCTTGAATTTGGTGGTGCAGAATTATTTAAAAAACGACAGGGGCGTGCAAGAGATGCTGTCGGTGGCCAGAAGAATTGCGGGACACTTTCGGCGTACAGGCACCACGTACAGAAGACTTGAGCACCACCAAAAACGCCTGAACCTGCCCTGCCATCATCTGAAGCAAGAAGTGGTAACGAGGTGGAATTCAACCCTCTATATGCTTCAGAGGTTGGAGGAGCAGCAAAAGGCCATTCAAGCCTATACAATTGAGCACGATATAGGAGGTGGAATGCACCTGTCTCAAGCGCAGTGGAGAATGATTTCAACGTTGTGCAAGGTTCTGCTGCCCTTTGAACTTGCCACACGTGAAGTCAGTTCAGACACTGCCAGCCTGAGTCAGGTCATTCCCCTCATCAGGCTTTTGCAGAAGAAGCTGGAGACATTGAAGGAGGAGCTAAGACAGAGCGATTCCGCTAGGCATGTGGGACTTGTGGATGGAGCCCTTAATTCGCTTAACAAGGATTCACGGGTGGTCAATCTGTTGAAATCAGAGCACTACATTTTGTCCACCGTGCTCGATCCTAGATTTAAAACCTACCTTGGATCTCTCTTTCCGGCAGACACAAGTCTGCTGGGGTTCAAAGACCTGCTGGTGAGAAAATTGTCAAGTCAAGCGGAACGCGACCTGTCAACATCTCCTCCTTCACATTCTCCCGCAACTGGGGGTGCGAGGAAAAGGCTCAGAATTCCGAGCCCACCCGCTGGCGGTGATGCAGGGCAGTCTGGAGCGACTGCTGATGCTGACATCTGGTCCGGACTGAAGGACCTGCCAACGATTACGGACATGTCGTCTATTGGCACTGCATATGATTCTCTCCCCATTGAAAGAATGGTGGAGGATTATATGAGTGACCGCATCCAAGTAGGCACGTCAGACAGTCCGTACTTATACTGGCAGGAAAAAGAGGCAATTTGGAGGCCCTTGCACAAACTGGCTTTATTCTACCTAAGTTGCCCTCCCACAAGTGTGTACTCCGAAAGAGTGTTTAGTGCCGCCGCTCACCTTGTCAGCAATCGGCGTACGAGGTTACTTCCAGAAAATGTGGAGAAGATGATGTTCATTAAAATGAATTATAATCAATTCCTCCATGGAGACATTGACCAGCAGCAATTGCCTCCACAAAGTACACAGGGAGCTGAGATGGTGGATTCCAGTGGGGACGAATTGATAATCTGTGAGGAGGGGGATGTACACGGTGATATATCGGAGGATGATGATGAGGTGGACATCTTGCCTCTGTAGAGCCAGTTTGTGCAAGGAGAGATTAATTGCTTCTTTTTTGGTGGGGGTCCAAACCAACCCGTCATTTCAGTCACAGTCGTGTGGCAGACCCTGTCACTGAAATGATGGGTTGGTTAAAGTGTGCATGTCCTGTTTATACAACATAAGGGTGGGTGGGAGGGCCCAAGGACAATTCCATCTTGCACCTCTTTTTTCTTTCATTTTTCTTTGCGTCATGTGCTGTTTGGGGAGTATTTTTTTGAAGGGCCATCCTGCGTGACACTGCAGTGCCACTCCTAGATGGGCCAGGTGTTTGTGTCGGCCACTAGGGTCGCTTAGCTTACTCACACAGCTACCTCATTGCGCCTCTTTTTTTCTTCTTTACGTCATGTGCTGTTTGGGGAGTGTTTTTTGAAGGGCCATCCTGCGTGACACTGCAGTGCCACTCCTAGATGGGCCAGGTGTTTGTGTCGGCCACTAGGGTCGCTTATCTTACTCACACAGCTACCTCATTGCGCCTCTTTTTTTCTTTGCGTCATGTGCTGTTTGGGGAGTAGTTTTTTGAAGGGCCAGCCTGCGTGACACTGCAGTGCCACTCCTAGATGGGCCAGGTGTTTGTGTCGGCCACTAGGGTCGCTTAGCTTACTCACACAGCTACCTCATTGCGCCTCTTTTTTTCTTTGCGTCATGTACTGTTTGGGGGGTGTTTTTTGGAAGGGCCATCCTGCGTGACACTGCAGTGCCACTCCTAGATGGGCCAGGTGTTTGTGTCGGCCACTTGGGTCGTTGAGCTTAGTCACACAGCTACCTCATTGCGCCTCTTTTTTTCTTTGCATCATGTGCTGTTTGGGGAGTGTTTTTTGGAAGGGCCATCCTGCGTGACACTGCAGTGCCACTCCTAGATGGGCCAGGTGTTTGTGTCGGCCACTTGGGTCGTTGAGCTTAGTCACACAGCTACCTCATTGCGCCTCTTTTTTTATTTGCGTCATGTGCTGTTTGGGGAGTGTTTTTTGGAAGGGCCATCCTGCGTGACACTGCAGTGCCACTCCTAGATGGGCCAGGTGTTTGTGTCGGCCACTTGGGTCGCTTAGCTTAGTCATCCAGCGACCTTGGTGCAAATTTTAGGACTAAAAATAATATTGTGAGGTGTGAGGTGTTCAGAATAGACTGAAAATGAGTGGAAATTATGGTTTTTGAGGTTAATAATACTTTGGGATCAAAATGACCCCCAAATTCTATGATTTAAGCTGTTTTTTAGTGTTTTTTGAAAAAAACACCCGAATCCAAAACACACCCGAATCCGACAAAAAAAATTCGGTGAGGTTTTGCCAAAACGCGTTCGAACCCAAAACACGGCCGCGGAACCGAACCCAAAACCAAAACACAAAACCCGAAAAATTTCAAGTGCACATCCCTAATCTGTACACATTACAGCAATTGGCAATACCAACCCCACATTACAGCAATACCACACATTTCCTGCACATTACAGCAATACTACTATCCCCACCACCCCAATTGTCACACTACATCAATATTATTATCCTTTTTTACTTTTAAGGTGCAACAAGGGCCTAATTCAGGCCCTATCGCTCCTCTGCATTTTTGCAGAGGTCTGCGATCAGATAGCCGCCGCCCATAGAGAGTGAAAACCCGCCCTGTGCAAGTGTGCGAATGCATGTGTACGCCGTGCGAAAACTTCACCAGACAGTGGACATCTGCAAATCCGATCGCAGCTCACTCACCAGCTAATGATTTTTCCAGTCTGTGCAGTCTGTGTGTAGTCCAGAACTTACTCCTACAGTGCGATACAAAGACAGATTGGGCAGAGTTGACGTCACACACCCTCCCTGAAAACGCTTGGGCACACCTGCTTTTTTCCTGAGACTCCCAGAAAACGGCCATTTACCACCCCCCAAACGTCCGCTTCCTGTCAATTAGCCTGCGTTCACCTAGAAATTAGAGATGAGCGGGTTCGGTTCCTCGGAATCCGAACCCGCCCGAACTTCAGGTTTTTTTACACGGGTCCGAGCGACTCGGATCTTCCCGCCTTGCTCGGTTAACCCGAGCGCGCCCCTGTCAGATTCTCGCGAGGCTCGGATTCTATCGCAAGACTCGGATTCTATATAAGGAGCCGCGCGTCGCCGCCATTTTCACACGTGCATTGAGATTGATAGGGAGAGGACGTGGCTGGCGTCCTCTCCGTTTATAGAGAAGAGAGTGAGACTAGAGTAGAGAGAGACACAGTATTTACTTTAGTAATTTTGGGGAGCATTAGGAGGAGTACTACTACTTGCTGAAGTGATAGTGTGACTGTATATCTGACTTGTGGGGGAGACAGTGGGGAGCAGTTAGAGTCTGAGAGCAGGAGTACATATTTTAACGTACAGTGCACACTTTTGCTGCCAGAGTGCCACACTGCCATTGTGACCACACTGACCACCAGTATATATTGTGATTGTCTGCTTAGGAGTACTACTTGCAAGTTGCTGATAGTGTGACCAGTGACCTGACCACCAGTTTAATTAATCACCACCAGTTTAATATATATATATATATATAATTGTATATAATATATATATAATTGTATACCACCTACCCGTGTTTTTTTTTTCTTTCTTCTTGATACATACTACTATAGTAGCTTACTGTAGCAGTCTGCGGTGCTGATGAGCTGACAGTGTCCAGCAGGTCCGTCATCAGTCATTACATAATAAATATATATACCTGTCCGGCTGCAGTACTAGTGATATTATATATATATATATTAATTTCATCTCATTATCATCCAGTCTATATTAGCAGCAGACACAGTACGGTAGTCCACGGCTGTAGCTACCTCTGTGTCGGCAGTCGCTGGTCCATCCATAATTGTATACCACCTACCCGTGTTTTTTTTTTGTTCTTTCTTCTTGATACATACTACTATAGTAGCTTACTGTAGCAGTCTGCGGTGCTGCTGAGCTGACAGTGTCCAGCAGGTCCGTCATCAGTCATTACACAATAAATATATATACCTGTCCGGCTGCAGTACTAGTGATATTATATATATATATTAATTTCATCTCATTATCATCCAGTCTATATTAGCAGCAGACACAGTACGGTAGTCCACGGCTGTAGCTACCTCTGTGTCGGCAGTCGCTGGTCCATCCATAATTGTATACCACCTACCCGTGGTTTTTTTTTTTCTTTCTTCTTGATACATACTACTATAGTAGCTTACTGTAGCAGTCTGCGGTGCTGCTGAGCTGACAGTGTCCAGCAGGTCCGTCATCAGTCATTACATAATAAATATATATACCTGTCCGGCTGCAGTACTAGTGATATTATATATATACATATATTAATTTCATCTCATTATCATCCAGTCTATATTAGCAGCAGACACAGTACGGTAGTCCACGGCTGTAGCTACCTCTGTGTCGGCAGTCGCTGGTCCATCCATAACTGTATACCACCTACCCGTGGTTTTTTTTTTTCTTTCTTCTTGATACATACTACTATAGTAGCTTACTGTAGCAGTCTGCGGTGCTGCTGAGCTGACAGTGTCCAGCAGGTCCGTCATCAGTCATTACATAATAAATATATATACCTGTCTGGCTGCAGTACTAGTGATATTATATATATATATTAATTTCATCTCATTATCATCCAGTCTATATTAGCAGCAGACACAGTACGGTAGTCCACGGCTGTAGCTACCTCTGTGTCGGCAGTCGCTCGTCCATCCATAATTGTATACCACCTACCCGTGTTTTTTTTTTTTTTCTTTCTTCTTGATACATACTACTATAGTAGCTTACTGTAGCAGTCTGCGGTGCTGCTGAGCTGACAGTGTCCAGCAGGTCCGTCATCAGTCATTACATAATAAATATATATACCTGTCCGGCTGCAGTACTAGTGATATTATATATATATATATATATATTAATTTCATCTCATTATCATCCAGTCTATATTAGCAGCAGACACAGTACGGTAGTCCACGGCTGTAGCTACCTCTGTGTCGGCAGTCGCTCGTCCATCCATAAGTATACTAGTATCCATCCATCTCCATTGTTTACCTGAGGTGCCTTTTAGTTGTGCCTATTAAAATATGGAGAACAAAAATGTTGAGGTTCCAAAATTAGGGAAAGATCAAGATCCACTTCCACCTCGTGCTGAAGCTGCTGCCACTAGTCATGGCCGAGACGATGAAATGCCAGCAACGTCGTCTGCCAAGGCCGATGCCCAATGTCATAGTACAGAGCATGTAAAATCCAAAACACCAAATATCATTAAAAAAAGGACTCCAAAATCTAAAATAAAATTGTCGGAGGAGAAGCGTAAACTTGCCAATATGCCATTTACCACACGGAGTGGCAAGGAACGGCTGAGGCCCTGGCCTATGTTCATGGCTAGTGGTTCAGCTTCACATGAGGATGGAAGCACTCAGCCTCTCGCTAGAAAAATGAAAAGACTCAAGCTGGCAAAAGCACCGCAAAGAACTGTGCGTTCTTCGAAATCCCAAATCCACAAGGAGAGTCCAATTGTGTCGGTTGCGATGCCTGACCTTCCCAACACTGGACGTGAAGAGCATGCTCCTTCCACCATTTGCACGCCCCCTGCAAGTGCTGGAAGGAGAACCCGCAGTCCAGTTCCTGATAGTCAGATTGAAGATGTCAGTGTTGAAGTACACCAGGATGAGGAGGATATGGGTGTTGCTGGCGCTGGGGAGGAAATTGACAAGGAGGATTCTGATGGTGAGGTGGTTTGTTTAAGTCAGGCACCCGGGGAGACACCTGTTGTCCGTGGGAGGAATAGGGCCGTTGACATGCCTGGTGAAAATACCAAAAAAATCAGCTCTTCGGTGTGGAAGTATTTCACCAGAAATGCGGACAACATTTGTCAAGCCGTGTGTTGCCTTTGTCAAGCTGTAATAAGTAGGGGTAAGGACGTTAACCACCTCGGAACATCCTCCCTTATACGTCACCTGCGGAAGCAGTCCACTGACCAGTAAATCCCTTCCTCTTGTAACCAAGCTCACGCAAACCACCCCCACCAACTCCCTCAGTGTCAATTTCCTCCTTCCCCAGGAATGCCAATAGTCCTGCAGGCCATGTCACTGGCAATTCTGACGAGTCCTCTCCTGCCTGGGATTCCTCCGATGCATCCTTGCGTGTAACGCCTACTGCTGCTGGCGCTGCTGTTGTTGCTGCTGGGAGTCGATGGTCATCCCAGAGGGGAAGTCGTAAGCCCACTTTTACTACTTCCACCAAGCAATTGACTGTCCAACAGTCTTTGCGAGGAAGATGAAATATCACAGCAGTCATCCCTGTTGCAAAGCAGATAACTGAGGCCTTGACAACTATGTTGGTGTTAGACGTGCGTCCGGTATCCGCCGTTAGTTCACAGGGAACTAGACAATTTCTTGAGGTAGTGTGCCCCCGTTACCAAATACCATCTAGGTTCCACTTCTCTAGGCAGGGCGATACCGAGAATGTACACGGACGTCAGAAAAAGACTCACCAATGTCCTAAAAAATGCAGTTGTACCCAATGTCCACTTAACCACGGACATGTGGACAAGTGGAGCAGGGCAGGGTCAGGACTATATGACTGTGACAGCCCACTGGGTAGATGTATGGACTCCCGCCGCAAGAACAGCAGCGGCGGCACCAGTAGCAGCATCTCGCAAACGCCAACTCTTTCCTAGGCAGGCTACGCTTTGTATCACCGGTTTCCAGAATACGCACACAGCTGAAAACCTCTTACGGCAACTGAGGAAGATCATCGCGGAATGGCTTACCCCAATTGGACTCTCCTGTGGATTTGTGACATCGGACAACGCCAGCAATATTGTGTGTGCATTAAATATGGGCAAATTCCAGCACGTCCCATGTTTTGCACATACCTTGAATTTGGTGGTGCAGAATTTTTTAAAAAACGACAGGGGCGTGCAAGAGATGCTGTCGGTGGCCAGAAGAATTGCGGGACACTTTCGGCGTACAGGCACCACGTACAGAAGACTGGAGCACCACCAAAAACGCCTGAACCTGCCCTGCCATCATCTGAAGCAAGAAGTTTTAACGAGGTGGAATTCAACCCTATATATGCTTCAGAGGTTGGAGGAGCAGCAAAAGGCCATTCAAGCCTATACAATTGAGCACGATATAGGAGGTGGAATGTACCTGTCTCAAGCGCAGTGGAGAATGATTTCAACGTTGTGCAAGGTTCTGCAACCTTTTGAACTTGCCACACGTGAAGTCAGTTCAGACACTGCCAGCCTGAGTCAGGTCATTCCCCTCATCAGGCTTTTGCAGAAGAAGCTGGAGGCATTGAAGGAGGAGCTAAAAGGGAGCGATTCCGCTAGGCATGTGGGACTTGTGGATGGAGCCCTTAATTCGCTTAACAAGGATTCACGGGTGGTCAATCTGTTGAAATCAGAGCACTACATTTTGGCCACCGTGCTCGATCCTAGATTTAAAACCTACCTTGGATCTCTCTTTCCGGCAGACACAAGTCTGCTGGGGTTCAAAGACCTGCTGGTGACAAAATTGTCAAGTCAAGCGGAACGCGACCTGTCAACATCTCCTCCTTCACATTCTCCCGCAACTGGGGGTGCGAGGAAAAGGCTCAGAATTCCGAGCCCACCCGCTGGCGGTGATGCAGGGCAGTCTGGAGCGAATGCTGATGCTGACATCTGGTCCGGACTGAAGGACCTGACAACGATTACGGACATGTCGTCTACTGTCACTGCATATGATTCTCTCCCCATTGAAAGAATGGTGGAGGATTATATGAGTGACCGCACCCAAGTAGGCACGTCAGACAGTCCGTACTTATACTGGCAGGAAAAAGAGGCAATTTGGAGGCCCTTGCACAAACTGGCTTTATTCTACCTAAGTTGCCCTCCCACAAGTGTGTACTCCGAAAGAGTGTTTAGTGCCGCCGCTCACCTTGTCAGCAATCGGCGTACGAGGTTACTTCCAGAAAATGTGGAGAAGATGATGTTCATTAAAATGAATTATAATCAATTCCTCCGTGGAGACATTGACCAGCAGCAATTGCCTCCACAAAGTACACAGGGAGCTGAGATGGTGGATTCCAGTGGGGACGAATTGATAATCTGTGAGGAGCGGGATGTACACGGTGATATATCGGAGGATGATGATGAGGTGGACATCTTGCCTCTGTAGAGCCAGTTTGTGCAAGGAGAGATTAATTGCTTCTTTTTCGGTGGGGGTCCAAACCAACCCGTCATTTCAGTCACAGTCGTGTGGCAGACCCTGTCACTGAAATGATGGGTTGGTTAAAGTGTGCATGTCCTGTTTATACAACATAAGGGTGGGTGCGAGGGCCCAAGGACAATTCCATCTTGCACCTCTTTTTTCTTTCATTTTTATTTGCGTCATGTGCTGTTTGGGGAGTGTTTTTTGGAAGGGCCATCCTGCGTGACACTGCAGTGCCACTCCTAGATGGGCCAGGTGTTTGTGTCGGCCACTAGGGTCGCTTAGCTTACTCACACAGCTACCTCATTGCGCCTCTTTTTTTCTTTGCGTCATGTGCTGTTTGGGGAGTGTTTTTTGGAAGGGCCATCCTGCGTGACACTGCAGTGCCACTCCTAGATGGGCCAGGTGTTTGTGTCGGCCACTAGGGTCGCTTATCTTACTCACACAGCTACCTCATTGCGCCTCTTTTTTTCTTTGCGTCATGTGCTGTTTGGGGAGTGTTTTTTGGAAGGGCCATCCTGCGTGACACTGCAGTGCCACTCCTAGATGGGCCAGGTGTTTGTGTCGGCCACTAGGGTCGCTTATCTTACTCACACAGCTACCTCATTGCGCCTCTTTTTTTCTTTGCGTCATGTGCTGTTTGGGGAGTGTTTTTTGGAAGGGCCATCCTGCGTGACACTGCAGTGCCACTCCTAGATGGGCCAGGTGTTTGTGTCGGCCACTAGGGTCGCTTAGCTTAGTCATCCAGCGACCTCGGTGCAAATTTTAGGACTAAAAATAATATTGTGAGGTGTGAGGTATTCAGAATAGACTGAAAATGAGTGGAAATTATGGTTTTTGAGGTTAATAATACTTTGGGATCAAAATGACCCCCAAATTCTATGATTTAAGCTGTTTTTTAGTGTTTTTTGAAAAAAACACCCGAATCCAAAACACACCCGAATCCGACAAAAAAAATTCGGTGAGGTTTTGCCAAAACGCGGTCGAACTCAAAACACGGCCGCGGAACCGAACCCAAAACCAAAACACAAAACCCGAAAAATTTCAAGTGCACATCTCTACTAGAAATTTAAAAAACACAGTACTGCAGTACTCAGGATTAAACCATTAGGTATGTCTCATTACCAAAGACACCTATGGGGGGAATTCAATTCAAAGTAATGGATGCGATGCTGGCATTGCAAGTTTTCCCTCATCTGAAAGAAGTGCGATGAAAAACTTGTGATACTGATATGTGCACATCTTGGCACCATGACGATGTGTGTAAATCAGTGGTCGAAGTGGAAATTTTGAAGTGGGGGTATGGAAAAGTGAAGGCGTGGCCACTCAAAAGGGTGTGTGTCCTTTAGTATAGTTTACCAACCTATATACCCCTTATACACATTAAGCACCACAATAGTAGGACCCCTTATACTATCTAGTACTGCTGCCCCTTTCACATTATACCACACAGTATGAGCCGAAATTCACATTATAGCACACGGTATGAGCTGAAATTCACATTATAGCACACGGAATGAGCCGAAATTCACATTATAGCACACGGAATGAGCCGAACTTCACATTATTGCACACGGAATGAGCCGAAATTCACATTATAGCACACGGTATGAGCCGAAATTCACATTATAGCACACAGTATGATCCGAAATTCACATTATAGCACACGGAATGAACCGAAATTCACATTATAGCACACGGAATGAACCGAAATTCACATTATAGCACACGGTATGAGACAAAATTCACATTATAGCAAACGGTATGAGACGAAATTTGCATTATACCACATGGTATGAGCCGAAATTCACATTATAGCACAAGGTATGAGCCGAAATTCACATTATAGCACAAGGTATGAGCCGAAATTCACACTATAGCACACGGAATGAGCCGAAATTCACATTATACCACATGGAATGAAACAGAATTCAGGGAGAGTGACAGCAGGGACATAGGGACAGTGACAGAAGGGGCAATGACAGAGAGAGGGACAGGGAAAGTGACAGCAGGGACATAGGAACAGGGAGAGTGACAGAGAAAGGGACAGCAAGGGCATACAGTAGGGACTAGGGAGAGAGAAGGGCAGCAGGGTAAGATTACCTATTTAGCAGCGCGGTGCTGAGGATGCTGTGGTCTGCGATGCATGAGGAGGCTGTGGTCGTCGCGAGGCGGAGGAGGCTGTGGTTGTCGCGGGGCGGAGGAGGCTGTGGGCCTCAGAGATAGTGCAGAGAAGGACTAAGGGCAGCAAAGGAGGCTGAGGGCGGCGGCGGTGCAGCGGAGGAGGAGGCAGAGGACGGCGGTGCAGCGGAGGAGGAGGCAGAGCACAGTGGCAGCGGTGCAACAAAGGAGAACGGAGAAGCTGTGGTCGGCGGCCTTTGGTGGTGCGGCACTGCACTGGCTCCTACGACCTGGCGCTACTATTTCAAATCTGCCGCGGACCTGCAGCCAATCAGGAGCGGCGACACGACCGCTGTTGATTGGATGCCGGTCTGCGGCAGATTTGAAATAGTAGCGTCGCGGTCAGCTCGATGCAGCGGCTGCCCAGCGGGGGGACAGTGCTCGAAGAAGTACCAGTATACCATATCGTTGTATACCGGCCCACTTCGAGCACTGCTGTAAATGAAATGTCACTTTGTGCACACAGAAAATCGGTATGCATAATATAAGAGAGTTGTATGACTACTCTGGTCTGGTTCAGAGGTGCACGCTATTGCAGCCGTGACTGCTTATTTCTGCTAATGCTACGGCTGATGGTCTTCCCAGTGAGACACTCACCGGCCGTAGTGCTAATCTGCCACTGTGCACACAAAACAAACATCAGTCTCACCATCGGATATTGCGTCAGCCCTATGGAGTGCAGAATGTTCTTCTGAACATGTGTGCCAGTGCAACTTAGAGATGAGCGGGTTCGGTTCCTCTGAATCCGAACCCGCCCGAACTTCAGGTTTTTTACACGGGTCCGAGCAGGCTCGGATCTTCCCGCCTTGCTCGGCTAACCCGAGCGCGCCCGAACGTCATCATCACGCTGTCGGATTCTCGCGAGGCTCGGATTCTATCGCGAGACTCGGATTCTATATAAGGAGCCGCGCGTCGCCGCCATTTTCACACGTGCATTGAGAGTCATAGGGAGAGGACGTGGCTGGCGTCCTCTCCGTTTAGAGAAGAGAGAGACACAGTATTTTGGGGAGCATTATTAGGAGGAGTACTACTATACTGTATACTACTATACTTACTACTTGCTGAAGTGATATTTATAGATTAGATAGTGTGACTGTAAGTGTATTATCTGACTTGTGGGGGAGACACTGACAGTGGGGAGCAGTTAGAGTCTGAGAGCAGGACTCAGGAGTACATATAACGTACAGTGCACACTTTTGCTGCCAGAGTCAGTGCCACACTGCCATTGTTGTGACCACACTGACCACCAGTATAATAATATATTTTGTGATTGTCTGCTTAGGCCTCGGAGTACTAGTTGCAAGTTGCAACGTGACCTGAAGTGACCACCAGTTTAATAATCAATCACCACCAGTTTAATATATATATATATATATATATAATTGTATATAATATATATATATATATATAATATTGTATACCACCTACCTGTGGTTTTTTTTTTTTTCATTCTTCTTTATACATACTACTATAGTAGCTTACTGTAGCAGTCTGCGGTGCTGTGCTGACCTGACAGTGTCTAGCAGGTTCGTCATCAGTCATTACATAATAAATATATATAGTACCTGTCCGGCTGCAGTACTAGTGATATTATATTGATTTCATCTCATTATCAATAATTTATCATCCAGTCTAGACTCTATATTAGCAGCAGACACAGTACGTTAGTCCACGGCTGTAGCTACCTCTGTGTCGGCACTCGGCAGTCCATCCATAATTGTATACCACCTACCCGTGGTTTTTTTTTTTCTTTCTTCTTTGTACATACTACTATAGAGTATAGTAGCTTACTGTAGCAGTCTGCGGTGCTGCTGAGCTGACAGTGTCCAGCAGGTCCGTCATCAGTCATCATTACCTAATAAATATATTATCTACCTGTCCGGCTGCAGTACTAGTGATATTATATATACATACATATATATATTGATTTCATCTCATTATCAATCATCCAGTCTATATTAGCAGCAGACACAGTACGTTAGTCCACGGCTGTAGCTACCTCTGTGTCGGCACTCAGCAGTCCATCCATAATTGTATACCACCTACCCGTGGTTTTTTTTTTTTCTTTCTTCTTTGTACATACTACTATAGAGTATAGTAGCTTACTGCAGCAGTCTGCGGTGCTGCTGAGCTGACAGTGTCCAGCAGGTCCGTCATCAGTCATCATTACCTAATAAATATATTATCTACCTGTCCGGCTGCAGTACTAGTGATATTATATATACATACATATATATATTGATTTCATCTCATTATCAATCATCCAGTCTATATTAGCAGCAGACACAGTACGTTAGTCCACGGCTGTAGCTACCTCTGTGTCGGCACTCGGCAGTCCATCCATAATTGTATACCACCTACCCGTGGTTTTTTTTTTTCTTTCTTCTTTGTACATACTACTATAGTATAGTAGCTTACTGTAGCAGTCTGCGGTGCTGCTGAGCTGACAATGTCCAGCAGGTCCGTCATCAGTCATCATTACCTAATAAATATATTATCTACCTGTCCGGCTGCAGTACTAGTGATATTATATATACATACATATATATATATTGATTTCATCTCATTATCATCCAGTCTATATTAGCAGCAGACACAGTACGGTAGTCCACGGCTGTAGCTACCTCTGTGTCGGCACTCAGCAGTCCATCCATAAGTATACTAGTATCCATCCATCTCCATTGTTTACCGGAGGTGCCTTTTAGTTGTGCCTATTAAAATATGGAGAACAAAAATGTTGAGGTTCCAAAATTAGGGAAAGATCAAGATCCACTTCCACCTCGTGCTGAAGCTGCTGCCACTAGTCATGGCCGAGACGATGAAATGCCAGCAACGTCGTCTGCCAAGGCCGATGCCCAATGTCATAGTACAGAGCATGTCAAATCCAAAACACCAAATATCAGTAAAAAAAGGACTCCAAAACCTAAAATAAAATTGTCGGAGGAGAAGCGTAAACTTGCCAATATGCCATTTACCACACGGAGTGGCAAGGAACGGCTGAGGCCCTGGCCTATGTTCATGGCTAGTGGTTCAGCTTCACATGAGGATGGAAGCACTCAGCCTCTCGCTAGAAAACTGAAAAGACTCAAGCTGGCAAAAGCACCGCAAAGAACTGTGCGTTCTTCGAAATCCCAAATCCACAAGGAGAGTCCAATTGTGTCGGTTGCGATGCCTGACCTTCCCAACACTGGACGTGAAGAGCATGCGCCTTCCACCATTTGCACGCCCCCTGCAAGTGCTGGAAGGAGCACCCGCAGTCCAGTTCCTGATAGTCAGATTGAAGATGTCAGTGTTGAAGTACACCAGGATGAGGAGGATATGGGTGTTGCTGGCGCTGGGGAGGAAATTGACCAGGAGGATTCTGATGGTGAGGTGGTTTGTTTAAGTCAGGCACCCGGGGAGACACCTGTTGTCCGTGGGAGGAATATGGCCGTTGACATGCCTGGTGAAAATACCAAAAAAATCAGCTCTTCAGTGTGGAGGTATTTCAACAGAAAAGCGGACAACAGGTGTCAAGCCGTGTGTTGCCTTTGTCAAGCTGTAATAAGTAGGGGTAAGGACGTTAACCACCTCGGAACATCCTCCCTTATACGTCACCTGCAGCGCATTCATAATAAGTCAGTGACAAGTTCAAAAACTTTGGGTGACAGCGGAAGCAGTCCACTGACCAGTAAATCCCTTCCTCTTGTAACCAAGCTCACGCAAACCACCCCACCAACTCCCTCAGTGTCAATTTCCTCCTTCCCCAGGAATGCCAATAGTCCTGCAGGCCATGTCACTGGCAATTCTGACGATTCCTCTCCTGCCTGGGATTCCTCCGATGCATCCTTGCGTGTAACGCCTACTGCTGCTGGCGCTGCTGTTGTTGCTGCTGGGAGTCGATGGTCATCCCAGAGGGGAAGTCGGAAGACCACTTGTACTACTTCCAGTAAGCAATTGACTGTCCAACAGTCCTTTGCGAGGAAGATGAAATATCACAGCAGTCATCCTGCTGCAAAGCGGATAACTGAGGCCTTGACAACTATGTTGGTGTTAGACGTGCGTCCGGTATCCGCCGTTAGTTCACAGGGAACTACACAATTTCTTGAGGTAGTGTGCCCCCGTTACCAAATACCATCTAGGTTCCACTTCTCTAGGCAGGCGATACCGAGAATGTACACGGACGTCAGAAAAAGACTCACCAGTGTCCTAAAAAATGCAGCTGTACCCAATGTCCACTTAACCACGGACATGTGGACAAGTGGAGCAGGGCAGGGTCAGGACTATATGACTGTGACAGCCCACTGGGTAGATGTATGGACTCCCGCCGCAAGAACAGCAGCGGCGGCACCAGTAGCAGCATCTCGCAAACGCCAACTCTTTCCTAGGCAGGCTACGCTTTGTATCACCGCTTTCCAGAATACGCACACAGCTGAAAACCTCTTACGGCAACTGAGGAAGATCATCGCGGAATGGCTTACCCCAATTGGACTCTCCTGTGGATTTGTGGCATCGGACAACGCCAGCAATATTGTGTGTGCATTAAATATGGGCAAATTCCAGCACGTCCCATGTTTTGCACATACCTTGAATTTGGTGGTGCAGAATTTTTTAAAAAACGACAGGGGCGTGCAAGAGATGCTGTCGGTGGCCAGAAGAATTGCGGGACACTTTCGGCGTACAGGCACCACGTACAGAAGACTGGAGCACCACCAAAAACTACTGAACCTGCCCTGCCATCATCTGAAGCAAGAAGTGGTAACGAGGTGGAATTCAACCCTCTATATGCTTCAGAGGTTGGAGGAGCAGCAAAAGGCCATTCAAGCCTATACAATTGAGCACGATATAGGAGGTGGAATGCACCTGTCTCAAGCGCAGTGGAGAATGATTTCAACGTTGTGCAAGGTTCTGATGCCCTTTGAACTTGCCACACGTGAAGTCAGTTCAGACACTGCCAGTCTGAGTCAGGTCATTCCCCTCATCAGGCTTTTGCAGAAGAAGCTGGAGACATTGAAGGAGGAGCTAACACGGAGCGATTCCGCTAGGCATGTGGGACTTGTGGATGGAGCCCTTAATTCGCTTAACAAGGATTCACGGGTGGTCAATCTGTTGAAATCAGAGCACTACATTTTGGCCACCGTGCTCGATCCTAGATTTAAAGCCTACCTTGGATCTCTCTTTCCGGCAGACACAAGTCTGCTGGGGTTGAAAGACCTGCTGGTGACAAAATTGTCAAGTCAAGCGGAACGCGACCTGTCAACATCTCCTCCTTCACATTCTCCCGCAACTGGGGGTGCGAGGAAAAGGCTCAGAATTCCGAGCCCACCCGCTGGCGGTGATGCAGGGCAGTCTGGAGCGACTGCTGATGCTGACATCTGGTCCGGACTGAAGGACCTGACAACGATTACGGACATGTCGTCTACTGTCACTGCATATGATTCTCTCACCATTGAAAGAATGGTGGAGGATTATATGAGTGACCGCATCCAAGTAGGCACGTCACACAGTCCGTACTTATACTGGCAGGAAAAAGAGGCAATTTGGAGGCCCTTGCACAAACTGGCTTTATTCTACCTAAGTTGCCCTCCCACAAGTGTGTACTCCGAAAGAGTGTTTAGTGCCGCCGCTCACCTTGTCAGCAATCGGCGTACGAGGTTACATCCAGAAAATGTGGAGAAGATGATGTTCATTAAAATGAATTATAATCAATTCCTCCGTGGAGACATTGACCAGCAGCAATTGCCTCCACAAAGTACACAGGGAGCTGAGATGGTGGATTCCAGTGGGGACGAATTGATAATCTGTGAGGAGGGGGATGTACACGGTGATATATCGGAGGATGATGATGAGGTGGACATCTTGCCTCTGTAGAGCCAGTTTGTGCAAGGAGAGATTAATTGCTTCTTTTTTGGTGGGGGTCCAAACCAACCCGTCATTTCAGTCACAGTCGTGTGGCAGACCCTGTCACTGAAATGATGGGTTGGTTAAAGTGTGCATGTCCTGTTTATACAACATAAGGGTGGGTGGAAGGGCCCAAGGACAATTCCATCTTGCACCTCTTTTTTCTTTAATTTTTCTTTGCGTCATGTGCTGTTTGGGGAGGGTTTTTTGGAAGGGACATCCTGCGTGACACTGCAGTGCCACTCCTAGATGGGCCCGGTGTTTGTGTCGGCCACTAGGGTCGCTTATCTTACTCACACAGCTACCTCATTGCGCCTCTTTTTTTCTTTGCGTCATGTGCTGTTTGGGGAGGGTTTTTTGGAAGGGACATCCTGCGTGACACTGCAGTGACACTCCTAGATGGGCCCGGTGTTTGTGTCGGCCACTAGGGTCGCTTATCTTACTCACACAGCTACCTCATTGCGCCTCTTTTTTTCTTTGCGTCATGTGCTGTTTGGGGAGGGTTTTTTGGAAGGGACATCCTGCGTGACACTGCAGTGCCACTCCTAGATGGGCCCGGTGTTTGTGTCGGCCACTAGGGTCGCTTATCTTACTCACACAGCTACCTCATTGCGCCTCTTTTTTTCTTTGCGTCATGTGCTGTTTGGGGAGGGTTTTTTGGAAGGGACATCCTGCATGACACTGCAGTGACACTCCTAGATGGGCCCGGTGTTTGTGTCGGCCACTAGGGTCGCTTATCTTACTCACACAGCTACCTCATTGCGCCTCTTTTTTTCTTTGCGTCATGTGCTGTTTGGGGAGGGTTTTTTGGAAGGGACATCCTGCGTGACACTGCAGTGACACTCCTAGATGGGCCCGGTGTTTGTGTCGGCCACTAGGGTCGCTTAGCTTAGTCATCCAGCGACCTAGGTGCAAATTTTAGGACTAAAAATAATATTGTGAGGTGTGAGGTATTCAGAATAGACTGAAAATGAGTGTAAATTATGGTTTTTGAGGTTAATAATACTTTGGGATCAAAATGACCCCCAAATTCTATGATTTAAGCTGTTTTTTAGTGTTTTTTGAAAAAAACACCCGAATCCAAAACACACCCGAATCCGACAAAAAAAATTCGGTGAGGTTTTGCCAAAACGCGGTCGAACCCAAAACACGGCAAGTAGTTTAAATACAACAACAAGCTACACTTATAGATTACAAATCTGAATTTAAGGCAGAAAATAGATGTACATGTGCATTAAGATGTACATCATAATGCACTGCATAAAATATTTATTATATGGCGTGTCAGTCTAGTGCAGGCACACTGCCGCCCCCCCCATCTCCTTGGTGGTGACAGCTCACACTGCCATTACAGTGAGGTGTGCACAGGTGACCCTGCAACTAAATTTTCTCACTAGGGGCGGGATTTACTAAAGGGAAAATGCGGTAAAACCCCCGTAACTTATAGTAAATCCCGCCCTAGGCCTGAACAGAGGCTTCTCCACTACACCGGCTGGTGAATGTCACCTAAAAAGAAAAAAAGACAGCAGCGGCCACGAATTGCATCCTGCATGGAATGTCTGTTCAGCTGAACAGTAAGGCTGGGTACACGCTAGTGCGACCAGCAATAGTGCTGATGTGCAGGGTGATTACCCTTTGCCCTGGGCATCGGGAGATTGCCAGTACACACTAGACAGATATTGGTGTGCGACGGAACGTTCACTGTTCCGTCACTCATTAATATTAATTTCATCACATGCAAGGTCGTGTGATTGGCCATGCAGCATGGCCAATCACGTGACCTCGCATGCGACTCACGGGCGTGCACAATCGCCGTACACACTGCACAATACAGCTGATTAACACGGATCGGACAAATCGGAACAATACTGTGCAAGAGTGTACCCAGTTTAAGAGTCGCCAGGAACGGGATGAGACAGGAGGAACACAGGGGGAAGAACAGAGATAGACGGCAGGAAGATAGGGGGAAGAACAGAGGGAAAAGGGAGAAGGAAAGAACACAGGGGAAGAACAGGGAAAGATACAGGTGGAACACAGGGGAAAGGACAAGGGAAGATGGAAGGAAGTCCAAAATACCTACACAAAATAATAGTGAGCACTAGTGTATATATATATATATATATATATATATATATATATATATATCCAACGGTTCCTAGCATGCAGCGGCACTCAGGGACTGACTCATGGATCATTTAAAGCAAACAGTGTTTAATCCATGTCAAAAGCAAAACAGTTCCATTGCTTTTGACATGGATTAAACACTGTTTGCTTTAAATGATCCATGAGTCAGTCCCTGAGTGCCGCTGCATGCTAGGAACCGTTGGATGTGTTATTTTATCCAGAAGGCACCGGGGCCCTAATTCCTAAGGAAGGGTGAGTGCCGATCCGATTTTGTATATATATATATATATATAGATATATATATATAGATATATATGTATATATATATATATATATATATATATACATAGTATATATATATATATATATATATATCTATATATATATATATATATATATACACATACACTCATGAATACAGTGGATCCGGACATACATGCATACAAACACACTTACAAGATACAGTGTGAAGCTGTTATTTTCCTCATTATTTCAAAGGTCCTGGAGGGTGGATTGCTGATGCTGTATCATCCGAACCAGGCGATCAGTTACAGGCAGCACTAGTGCAGTGCACTATGCTCTGCAGTCTGCACAGCCACACAGGTCATCATGGGGGCGGGGCTTGGTGCAGTGTAAGAGAGGAGCTCCAGGAAGTAGGCAGTGACAGTGGCACGCTGTTGTTGTGACTGGTCCCTTTAGCTTCAGGAAGTAAATCTGTATAGGGACAGTCACTAACTGGGACAGCTTTAAGTAAGCCCCCCACGGGGAAGGGGGGCGGGGGACCGTGATCGGGGGGCGGGGCCGCGGGTGGTCGCTGGGCTGGCAGGCTGCTGTAGGAGGAAAAAAACTTTCTTGTCTACAGCAGCACAGGAGATAATGGTGGGCCTATTTTGATGGGGGGCCTGGAGCTGCAGCTCCATCCGCCCCATTGTTAATCCGGCCCTGGGTACAGGACTGTCATTACCAATTCCAGACGTTGCTGTTTGGTCTATCCACGGCACCGAGAGTCTTTACCAAGGTAATGGCGGAGATGATGGTACTTCTCCGGAAGCAAGGAGTTACAGTTATCCCGTACTTGGACGATCTCCTCATAAAGGCGAGGTCCAGAGAGCAGTTGTTGGTCAGCGTAGCGCACTCTCAGGAAGTGTTGCTACGGCACGGCTGGATTCTGAATATTCCAAAGTCGCAGCTGATTCCTACGACGCGTCTGCCCTTCCTGGGCATGATTCTGGACACAGAACAGAAGAAGGTATTTCTCCCGGAGGAGAAGGCTCAGGAGTTAGTGACCATGGTCAGGGATCTCCTGAAACCAAAGCAGGTGTCGGTGCATCACTGCACGCGAGTCCTGGGAAAGATGGTAGCGTCATACGAAGCCATTCCTTTCGGCAGGTTCCATGCCAGGATCTTTCAGTGGGATCTGTTGGACAAGTGGTCCGGATCGCATCTTCAGATGTATCGGCTGATCGCCCTGTCCCCGAGGGCCAGGGTGCCTCTTCTGTGGTGGCTGCAGAGTGCTCATCTTCTCGAGGGCCGCAGGTTCGGCATACAGGACTGGGTCCTGGTGACCACGGATGCAAGCCTCCGCGGATGGGGGGCAGTCACTCAGGGAAGAAACTTCCAGGGGCTGTGGTCAAGTCAGGAGACTCGTCTGCACATAAACATACTGGAATTAAGGGCCATATACAACGCCCTGAGTCAAGCGGAGCCCCTGATTCGAGACCAACCAGTGCTGATTCAGTCAGACAACATCACCGCAGTCGCCCATGTAAACCGACAGGGCGGCACAAGAAGCAGGGTGGCGATGGCGGAAGCCACAAGGATTCTTAGTTGGGCGGAGAATCACGTACAAGCACTGTCAGCAGTGTTCATTCCGGGAGTGGACAACTGGGAAGCAGACTTCCTCAGCAGGCACGACCTCCACCCGGGAGAGTGGGGACTTCATCAATAAGTCTTCGAGCAGATTGCAAATCGGTGGGAACGGCCACAGGTGGACATGATGGCGTCCCGCCTAAACAAAAAGCTAAAAAAATATTGCGCCAGGTCAAGGGACCCTCAGGCGATAGCTGTGGACGCACTGGTAACTCCGTGGGTGTTCCAGTCGGTATATGTGTTTCCTCCTCTTCCTCTCATACACAAGGTACTGAGAATAGTAAGAAAAAGAGGAGTGAGAACAATACTCATTGTTCCGGATTGGCCAAGAAGGACTTGGTACCCAGAACTTCAAGAGATGGTCACGGAGGACCCATGGCCTCTGCCTCTCAGACAGGACCTGTTGCAGCAGGGGCCCTGTCTGTTCCAAGACTTACCGCGGCTGCGTTTGACGGCATGGCGGTTGAACGCCGGATCCTAGCGGAAAAGGGTATACCGGATGAATTAATTCCTACGCTGATAAGAGCTAGGAAGGATGTGACAGCAAAGCATTATCACCGCATATGGCGGAAATATGTTGCTTGGTGTGAGGCCAGGAAGGCCCCTACAGAGGAATTCCAGTTGGGTCGTTTTCTGCATTTCCTACAGTCAGGTATGACTATTGGCCTCAAATTAGGGTCCATAAAGGTTCAGATCTCGGCCCTATCCATTTTCTTTCAAAAAGAACTGGCTTCACTGCCTGAGGTTCAGACGTTTGTAAAGGGAGTGCTGCATATTCAGCCTCCTTTTGTGCCACCAGTGGCACCTTGGGATCTTAACGTTGTGTTGGATTTCCTGAAATCCCACTGGTTTGAGCCACTTAAGACCGTGGAGCTAAAATATCTCACGTGGAAAGTGGTCATGCTATTGGCCTTAGCTTCGGCTAGGCGTGTGTCAGAATTGGCGGCTTTGTCATGGAAAAGCCCCTATCTGATCTTCCATATGGACAGGGCAGAATTGAGGACTCGTCCCCAATTTCTCCCTAAGGTGGTATCATCGTTTCATTTGAACCAACCTATTGTGGTGCCTGCGGCTACTAGGGACTTGGAGGATTCCAAGTTGCTGGACGTAGTCCGGGCTTTGAAAATTTATGTTTCCAGAACAGCGGGAGTCAGAAAGTCTGACTCGCTGTTTATTCTGTATGCAGCCAACAAGGTTGGCGCTCCTGCTTCAAAGCAGACTATTGCTCGCTGGATCTGTAGCACGATTCAGCTGGCTCACTCTGCGGCTGGATTGCCGCATCCAAAATCAGTAAAAGCCCATTCCACAAGGAAGGTGGGCTCTTCTTGGGCGGCTGCCCGAGGGGTCTCGGCTTTACAGCTTTGCCGAGCTGCTACTTGGTCGGGTTCAAACACATTTGCTAAGTTCTACAAGTTTGATACCCTGGCTGAGGAGGACCTTGAGTTTGCTCATTCGGTGCTGCAGAGTCGTCCGCACTCTCCCGCCCGTTTGGGAGCTTTGGTATAATCCCCATGGTCCTTACGGAGTCCCCAGCATCCATTAGGACGTCAGAGAAAATAAGAATTTACTCACCGGTAATTCTATTTCTCGTAGTCCGTAGTGGATGCTGGGCGCCCGTCCCAAGTGCGGACTTCTTCTGCAATACGTGTATATAGTTATTGCTTACTAAAGGGTTATTGTTATGAGCCATCCGTTGATTGATTTTATCTGGCAGCAAGGCCAGTATCCTATTAGATGCGATACTTTTTCGTCCGCTAAAAATGGGCAATGGTCATTAGTGCACTATCCAATTATAGGCCATTTTGATTGGCCGATAAAGGACCCGCGAAGGTGTGATAACACATGTTATCCAGGATAAGCTTAGATCCCATGTGTTATAGTGGCTCCGACAGTTGTATATCGCAGATTATGCTTCGGGTGCCTAAATCATCCGAAGCATAATCTCTGATAATTGCCCCGTATTGGGGCTAATTGGATAACCCCAGCTGAATCCATTAGCTATGGTATATTACCGCTTAATTGGGTACTGGCCAAAGTCTGAAAGCCATAAGTGGAGACGCTGCCATCAGTTTTCTTAAAATGAGCCTGCTGGACAGTTGCCTGTGATGGGTGAGTGTTGATCCTATTTCAGTTGGGCAGAGGGACAGGAACCAATGCAAAATACTAAAAGGGAGGGGGTCTATATCATAATAAATATGGAGGTTATGGCACATTGACTGCACAAAACACGGGATCCGGTCTCTAGGTTGACAGTAACTAGGTCAACAGTAACTAGGTCGACCATTATTGGTCGACAGTAACTAGGTCGACAGGGTCTCTAGGTTGTCAGGGTCTCTAGGCCGACATGTTCTAGGTCAACAAGTTCTAGGTCGACAGGTGAAAAGGTCGACATGAGTTTTTCACAATTTTTTCTTTTTTTTACCTTTTTCATACTTAATGATCCACGCGGACTACGATTAGGACAGTTACCTAGTTACTGTCGACCTTCCATACCACACCCCAAAACACAACACGGGCAATGGATGCTGATACTGGCCACTGACCAGTGGCGGAACTACCGCCAGTGTAAGCGGTGCCTTGCACTGGGGCCCAAAACTAGCGCAGCATGTAATGAGTCAAACTGACTCACTACATGCCGCTGTGTGCTGCGGGCCACCGCCGCCCGCCGAGGAGAGGAGCAGCAGGGACGCAGCGGCCACAGGGGGGAAGGAGGAGGAGGGAGGTGGAGGAGGGAGCCGCAGCAGCGCACTGTAATTGGTGGGGGCGCTGCTGCAGCTTTCCCTTTCCTTTCACATAGGCTGTCTTCCGCCGCTGTGAATGCTGGGATGCGCTTCCCTCATCACAGCGGCGGGCAGCCTATGTGAAAGGAGAGGGACAGCTGTAGCAGTGCCTCCACCAATTACATTGCGCTGCTGCGGCTCCGAAGTCCCCCTCCCTCCTCCTCCTTCTCCCGTGCCCGGGATCTGCCAGAAGCTACTGCACCGAGGAGCCTGACTGCCAGCGGAGACAGTAAGTATAATCTATTCTTTCTTTCTTTCTTTCTTTCTTTCTTTCTTTCTTTCTTTCTTTCTGTCTGTCTGTCTATCTATATATCTATTCTGTCTGTCTTAATGTGTAAAAAGGGGACGCTGTCTGCCGTAATGTGTAAAAAGGGGACACTGTCTGCCATAATGTGTAAAAAAGGGGCGCTGTCTGCCATTATGTGTAAAAAGGGGCACTGTCTGCTGTAATGTGTAAACAAGGGGACTCTATCTGCCGTAATGTGTAAAAAGGGGATGCTGACTGCCGTAATGTGTAAAAAAGGGGATGCCGTCTGCCATAATGTGTAAAAAGGGGCGCTGTCTGCCGTAATGTGTAAAAAGGGGACGCTGTCTGCCGTAATTTGTAAAAAGGGGACGCTGTCTGCCGTAATGTTTAAAAAGGGGGACTGTCTGCTGTAATGTGTAAAAAAGGGGATGCTGTCTGCCGTAATGTGTAAAAAGGGGGATGCTGTCTGCCGTAATGTGTAAAAAAAGGGATGCTGTCTGCCGTAATGTGTAAAAAAGGGGATTCTGTCTGCTGTAATGTATAAAAAGGGGAATCTGTCTGACATAATTTGAATAATGGAGGGCTACTGTGCACCGTTATATGAACTGGTATTATTTTGTGGCCACACCCTTTCCCCATGAAGCCATGCCCCTTATATTTTTTGCACACCCCTACACCGCGCACTGTACCTGTTTTACATGGGGGGGGGGCTCCAATGCCGTTTCTTGGACACAGCACTAAAATGTCTGGTTACGGTACTGTTGCTAGGTATCCATTTCCCTGGCCCTGAGCAGGTCCTCCTCGGGTGGACTTGGACAGGATGAGGGGGAGTGGCCCAAAGCATTTTGTCGCACCTGGGCCCACCACTCACTAGTTCCGCCAAAGCCACTGACCTTCTATCTTCATGTCTGAGCTTACGGTACAAGCACAGTATGCAACATTTTAGACTTACAGGGATTTGGAGCTTGTGCCAGAGGTCACTGACTCTGTGACCAATTGAAATTAATTCCTGTGATCCACACTGTGCACAAACATACAGCCGGAATTGTGGGGATAAACCAGTAACCTGTAGTCTGGTCTTATGCCTGGCACAACTACTGAGAAGATGCTCCTTGCCTACAACCTTGTATTGAACTACATAAACCTGCACCAAATGGCTTACTACATATGTTTTACCGCCAGCAGCCTTCCGAACAGTGGCTTAACTATTTATTTTGCAGGGATGCCAAAAAAGTTTCTGATGAGTTCTGTTGTGAATATTCATATATGGAAAATTTTTAAGAATTAAGAGTAATTCGGTGGGTTCTCAGGAATCAAGAAATGATATAAAGTGTCTCCCAATGAGAGGAGAGTCACCAAAGCCCACGCTAGTTTTACTTTAACACTGCATGAGATTCCTAGCCACAGGTTTTGTACCTCAAGCCCAGAAAGTTCACATACTCAGGGCCAGACTGACGGTAGGGCAGACGGGGCTACAGCCCCAAGCCTCCATATAAAAATAGGCCCATCATCATGACAGCATGATATTGACCAGCTGTGCAGTTTCCAAAGAGTCAGCCATAAGTCATAAGTATTACAATTATATTTCTATTTTCATCTCAAAATGCTGCAGTTTCCTACTTTTATGTATTTAGGCAGACATTGGGGCTGATAGTGTTGGAGAAGTACACGTCCCCCACATAGCTTTGGCCACACCCACACAGCTCTGGTCACACCCACACAGCACATATCACAGCTCCTCCCCCTATCACAATAGTGCCTTAACCATTTTCATTTCCAGGCCCATGTGGCACTTAATCCGACCCTGCGTGTCCGAATCTGAAACCGTATATGAACCGATGGTAAGATTTACATCCAGTCATAAATTGGTTAAGGTCCTGACTATAAAAAGAGATTATCTTTGAAATGTTTCTTATAATTGGAGACAATTGGCACAAAAATGATATATTAGTAAATCAATCCTGTTACCTTCTATTGTAATTTGCTATATTATTATTATTATTATTATTATTGGTATTTAGAATTATAAATCTAGGATGAGATAAGGAATTGGGATATAAAAGCTGCGTAAATGTAAGACAGAAATAGTGCCTGTAATCATTTCTTCTTCCAAAGTTTCCTAGTGAGAATCAATGAGTTACGCTGGTGATGATATCACTTATGTAGATGAATCATTGAAGCAGTTATTTGCCCATAGAGGATTGAACAATTGTACTGATTTGTTTTACATTCAATTGCAATGTTCTCATCTGCTCATGATCAAGGAAGAGAGGGAAAAAAAAGAAGACATTGGCAGTTTTATAAAATGTTAAATTGTTTTGAACAGTCGATTGTTATATCATTCAAATCATAAAACAATAGGCCAAGGGAACATTATTGTGATAGCAGGTTGTACAAATTCCTGCTCACAGACAGGCAGCACGCACATACACACATAGGCGGATCCGGGGGGGGGGGGGATTTTATAAAGAGCCGGCAGGCACTAGGACCCGCCGCGGCTTTAACAGCAAGTCTGTGTGGTATCCAATGGGGAGGCTGGAGCTGCAGCTCCAGCCTCCCCCTGAGCACACCGCAACCTACCTCCCCCACTGCCAGCCGGCCAGAGTCCAGCCCAGGTGCGGGGTTCAAATGCCAGTATCGAGTAAGACTTACTTATGACGGCGCAGAAGGCTTCATTAGCCCTCACTACACCGCACAGTATTCCAGCGCTTCCTCCTCCATTTCCTTTACCACCATGCTAGGTGCAGTCAAACTCAGCCTCAGCTTTGAGGAGGCGGCCCGTGTGATTGTGACAGGGCTGTCCTGCAGATGTCTTATGCTGCTTGTTGGAGATCCAGCTGGCTGCTTCTACTAATCAGAGATGGGCATTCATGTCCTGCAGTCTGAGTCTCAGTGCAGTGCCCAAAACAAGATATGCTGCACCTACCACCACCAAATAAAAACTATAATAATTATACTGTGCTGGGGTGCCTTCCAGGCTCCCATAACTAATGGAACAGGTGACCAACATTTCAAGGCCCAATCAGCCTTTTCATCAGGGTGAAACATTGGCAATAAACCAGGATGCGCTCCTACAGCCAATCATTACCTGATGGCGTATTCTGTGAGGCCACGCCCCCTGTGATACCACACCCCTTATCTGGAAGCACACGTGCCTTAGGTGCATGTAAAATATAACTATTACCGTTCCCCTATCATGGTGCCCCCCCTTTCATTTTCTTCTGGATCCGCCCCTGCATACACTCGTACACAAACATATATACAGATGGGGCAACTGTTTTCAAATTGCTTCACCCAGTCGTCCCCTCAATAACAGTGGAGGTGGAAGCACCTATGGGCAGAGAGGTGAGACCCCCATACAGCTACCAGGAGAAATCAGTAATGACGTAAAAACTTTTATAGGGGAGATCTTTACTAGTGAGAAACAGGGAAAGAAATTAAATTGGAAAGAATTAGAAAGAATAGCAATGATAAGTTGTATAGTTAGTACTATTATGTTTTATTATGATCACACACTCTGAGGCCGCTGCAGATAAAGCTCCGAGCATGACAAAAATGGGGATGTGGCTCATGGTTCAACATTCCCTGCAAGGTCATGCCCCCTTACCTCTAAGCCATGCCCCCTAAATTCAGGCGTTCAGCAGGTGCTTTTGTCCTGGCTTCCACTCCGCACAGGTTGGGAGGTGTGTTAATGTGAGAATCCACCCAGGAAGGTTGGGCACCTATGCATCTGCATTTGCTATGTCATCTGGCACACTGTTTTTCCATCTGTAGCCATAACTTTTATCATTAGTACCTGGACATACAGTCACCCCATTGTGGGTGTAAAATATCCCTCTGACACGGCCGTCCCATCTCTGTCTGCACACCACTGAAGTTAGGATTCACGCACATGATTCTCCTACTAGATGGATGGGCTCTGTGCATCCTCACGGCAGCTGGCCCTGTGTGCAAGTTTCATTTATGTGTTTAACTCAGTCCAGTATTGGTGGGATGTATCAGATGTCTGGGTTCCGATTGGCTGATCCAGGCAGAAGTTGAGCTTTGGCAGTTTAAGCCTCCACTGGCAGTTGGTGACCTTCTGTCATTAGTCACTGGCTCTGCACAATAACTGATTGGGACAGACACAATTACAGGATGCCATTATTTACCCACCATGGGGTATATTTACTAAGGTCCCGATTTTGACCGAGATGGTGTTTTTTCTTCAAAGTGTCATCTTGGGAATTTACTAAACTCAAATCACGGCAGTGATGAGGGCATTCGTATTTTTTTGGAAGTCCATGGAAAAAATTACGAATGAATACACCATCGGTCAAATACGCCTGGAATTTGGTAGAACTCGGTCATTTACTAAAAAGTGCAATTCACAAACACTGCCGACAATAGCCAAACACTGCCGTGAAAAAATACAAATCGTGAAAAAGTGCTAAAATAAAACAGACCTGCTTTTTTTTACCGTGTTCTTATAGGCATGCAGGGATCCATGAGATCCGTGCATGTTTATCAGTGGGAAGGGGTGGTAAATGGTTAAATTTGTTAAAAAAAAAAATGCTGGGGTCCCCCCTCCTAAGCAAAACCAGCCTCGGGCTCTTTGAGCCGGTCCTGGTTGAAAAAATATGGGGAAAAAAGTGACCGGGGTTCCCCCATATTTAATCAACCAGCACCGGGCTCTGCGCCTGGTCCTGGTTCCAAAAATACGGGGGACAAAAAGCGTAGGGGTCCCCCGTATTTCTGAAACCAGCACCGGGCTCCACTAGCCAGATACATAATGCCACAGCCGGGGGACACTTTTATATTGGTCCCTGCGGCCCTGGCATTACATACCCAACTAGTCACCCCTGGCCGGGGTACCCTGGAGGAGTGGGGACCCCTTCAATCAAGGGGTTCCCCCCCCTCCAGCCACCCAAGGGCCAGGGGTGAAGCCCGAGGCTGTCCCCCCCATCCAAGGGCGGCGGATGGGGGGCTGATAGCCATTTTGTAAAAATTTGAATATTGTTTTTAGTAGCAGTACTACAAGTCCCAGCAAGCCTCCCCGCAAGCTGGTACTTGGAGAACCACAAGTACCAGCATGCGGTGGAAAACCGGGCCCGCTGGTACCTGTAGTACTACTAATAAAAAAATACCCCAATAAAAACAGAAGACACACACCTTGAAAGTAAAAGTTCAATTCATACATCCACACCTCCAAACATACATACTTACCTATGTTCACACGAGGGTCGGTCCTCTTCTCCATGTAGAATCCATGGGGTACCTGTTGGAAAAATTATACTCACATAATCCAGTGTAGTTCGGTCCTCTTCTTTTCTATTTGTAATCCACGTACTTTGCAAAATAAAAAAACGGACACCCAACCACGCACTGAAAGGGGCCCCATGTTTTCACATGGGACCCCTTTCCCCGACTGCCAGGAACCCCCCCTGACTTCTGTCTAAGAGGGTTCCTTCAGCCAATCAGGGAGCGCCACGTCATGGCACCCTCCTGATTGGCTGTGTGCTCCTGTAGTGTATGTCAGGCAGCACACGGCAGTGATACAATGTAGCGCCTATGCGCTCCATTGTAACCAATGGTGGGAACTTTGTGGTCAGCGGTTGACCGAAAGTAACCTCACCGCTGACCGCAAAGTTCCCATTTTTATTTTCAGATTTTAACAATGGTTTTTTTTTTACGAAAGGTGCACAATGAAGCCCAGCACGGATCTCACAGATCCAGCCGAGATTCATTGTGTTAAAGTCGGCAGTGTTTTACAATTCACTCACGTAAAACACTGCAAAAAAATACGAATGACATCGACATCGGTAAATACAAAAATGCAGAATACGACAGCTTAGTAAATTAGTCGTAATAAATTCAAAAAGTTGCAATTTTACACTTTCGATGTCATTCGTGAATGAACTTTAACCTCATTCGGAAAAATACGAATTTTAGTAAATATACCCCCATGTGCTGTTGTCCTTTATTGCATGTAAATCTCAGTAACATAATGGGGATTAAACATTTTGCTGCATCTGCTTAATACAAATACTGATACAAAGTCCTTCCCTTGTGTTCATCCATGTGTCCTAAAGTGCAAGGACTGAGACGCCCAGTGCCAGCGCCCGTACATGCAGTAATAGCGATTGGTGCCTCCATAGATGCCACCATCAGTTGCACCACTGAAACTTGCACTATGGCTGGTGCACTGTCTCCGTCCGTGTAAGGCCTCCTATGTGTGCGACTGTGTGCAGCTACTTACACTGTATGCCCGCACGTCCCATACCATGCCCATAATAAGCCACCTCCCTGTCACTGCTCAGGAACGCCCACTACATTTTCATTACACTTCTCCCTGCTGCACTGAAGTGACAACTGTGACTCTGGGCCTACATGTAATTCAGGCCCATCGCAGCAGCAATATTTTTCCTTAATGTGCATAACCATGTGTAGTGGGGGGGAAGGGGGTGGGCAGATATAACATGTGCAGAGAGAGGTGGATTTGGGTGGGGTGTGTTCGAACTGAAATCTAAATTGCAGTGTAAAAATAAAGCAGCCAGTATTTATCCTGCACAGAAACAATATAACCCACCCAAATATAACTCTCTCTGCACATGTTACATCTGCTACCCCCCTCCCCCCCACCCTGCACATGCTTTTGCCCATTAGAGAAAAATGTTGTTGCTTCACGATCAGGTTATTATTAACAGTTTCTTATATAGCGCAGCATATTTCATTGCACTTTACAATTAGAACAACAGTAATAGAACAAAACTGGGCAAAAACAGACATAGAGGTATATGTCCAGTGGTACTGCCGGATAAATCCAGTGGTACTGCCGTATAAATCCAGTACAGTGGTACTGCCGTATAAGTCCAGTCCAGTGGTACTGCCGTATATGTCCAGTGATACTGCCGTATATGTCCAGTGGTACTGCCGTGTAAGTCCAGGGAAACTGCCATATAAGTCCAGTCCAGTGGTGCTGCCATATAATTGAAGTGGTACTGCCATATAAGTCCAGTCCAGTGGTGCTGCCATATAAGTTCAGTGGTGCTGTCCTGTACTGTATATTATTTACTTCAAATAAAGGGTTGTTAATATTTAATTCAAATAATTTTTACAGGGTTTGTTCTGTGTGGTGTAGAGATACACTCTCCTGTGCTGCATTTTGTTATATAACTCCAGAAAAATTATGAAGAACAAAAATTTGGAGGATAAAATAGGGAAAGATCAAGAACCACTTCCTCCTACTGCTGCCGCTGCTGATGTTGCTGTTAGGAGTCGATCGTCATCCCAGAGGGGAAGTCGGAAGACCGCTTGTACTGCTTCAACTAAGTAAATGACTGTCTAACAGTCCTTTGCGAGGAAGATGAAATATGACAGCAGTCATCATGTTGCAAAGCGGATAACTGAGGCCTTGACAGCTATGTTGGTGTTAGACGTGCGTCCAGTATCCGCCATTAGTGCAGTGGGACTGCAGTGCCAACCCTAGATGGATCAGGTGTTTGTGGCACACACTTGTGTCGCTTAGCTTAGTCATACAGCTACCTCATTGCACCTCTTTTACTTCTTTGCATGATGTGCTGTTTGGGGCCTAGTTTTTTTTAAGTGCCATCCTTTCTGCCACTGCAGTGCCACTCCTAGATGGGCCAGGTGTTTGTGCCGCACACTTGTATCGCCTAGCTTAGTCATACAGCCACCTCGGGGCAACTTTTTGGCCTAAAAACAACATTGTGAGGTGTGAGGTGTTCAGAATAGACTGGAAATGAGTGGAAATGAATGTTATTGAGGTTAATAATACCATAGGATCAAAAGTACCCCCAAATTCTGTGATTTTAGCTATTTTTATGTTTTTTTTTTAAATCATCCAGATCCAAAATCAAAACCTGAAAGGGTGGTTTTGGCAAAACCAATCCAGATCCAAAACACAAGCATGGAATCAGAACCAAAACCAAAACACAAAACATGGAAACTAGTGGCTGCCGCACATCTCTAATAAACATGGCATCTCTAATCTCCAAATATCTTATGTATACAGTATAACACTCTGTCTGTGTAAGGAAGAAACTTTCATGATGTTAAAATTCAATTAAGCCAATGCCATTTTATTTAACTATAAATAATATTGTACTCACAATAAATTGATCACTTTGTTCTGTATAACTACCAAGGGTCCTTACCTTACTTTCACTGCAGTCTCTGGCGATGAATTAAGGGCTCTTATAGCCCTTACACCTGCACCCTTGATTCTGTTGCCTCCCGACTCTCTTTCCCATTGCCTATACACATCTTGCCCCCTCCCCCCCCCCTTTATCCTTTATCACACATCAGGCACTATTGTCTCTGTATGCAAGCATACCTATGTCTCTCCCATGCTAAAAGCCCACCCTTGACCCTAACGCTATCCATCATCCCACCTCCCTTCTACTTTATTCCCTAAAATCATATTATGCCACTGTACAGTGCTACCAGATCATATTATGCCAACGTACAGTGCCAAGTCCTATTATTATGCCACAGTATGGTGCCCACCAGGCAATATTATGCCTCAATACAGTGCCCACCAGGCCATATTATGCCACAGTATAGTGCCCACCTGGCCATATTATGCCACAGTACAGTGCCCCCCAGGTCATTTTATGCCACAGTATAGTGCCCGGGTGGGGATCATCAAATCGACAGTGTCTAGGTCGACAATGTTTAGGTCGACAACTATAGGTCGACAGGGTCTGAAGGTCGACAGGGTTTCTAGGTCGGCATGTGCTAGGTCGACAGGTCAAAAGGTCGACATGAGTTTTTCATGTCTTTTTAGTGTCATTTTGTCCGTATAGTGCCCGGGAAGCCCAATTAGTGCACCGCGTCCCCTCGCACGGCTCGCTTCACTCGCCATGCTTCGGGCAGATTACCGTTCCAATCGTAGTCCACGAGGATCGTTAAGTATGAAAAAGTTCAAAAAAAAGAAGAAAAAAAAACGAGAAAAACTCATGTCAACCTTTTGACATGTCGACCTAGCACATGTCGACCTAGAACTCCTGTCGATCTTCAGACCTTGTCAACCTAGTGACTGTCGACCTATAGTGGTCGACCTAAACATTGTCGACCTAGACAGTGTTGATCTTCAGACCGGAACCCATAGTGCCCACCAGGCCATATTATGCCACAGTACAGTGACCCCCAGGCCATAAATGCCAAAGTACAGTGACCCCCAGGTCATATTATGCCACAGTACAGTGCCCCCCCAGGTCACTTTATGCAACAGTACAGTGCCTCCCATGTCATATTATGCCACAGTATAGTGCCTCCAGTGCATTATAACCATAGCTGCCTACCCTCCCTCATTCTGCAGGAGACTCCCTGAAATAGCAGCAATCTCCCTGACTCCATGAATTGTCGATCAAGTTCCCTGATTGCACCTTACCCCCGTTATGTAGCTGTTACAGACATGGGAAAAAAGAAATCAGAGCTACATACATTCAAATTGGATCATCGGTGCCATTTCCCTGTATTGGTTATAAGGCACAATGATTCCTATGGCTACATGCATTTTAAATAAGGTTTCTCGTGGCCACTTACAGTTTATGGAGCCCTTTTGTAAAACACAATACATGAACAAAAAGTTTTGTGCTATATTTTATATACTGTATGTTCTTTTTTCCTTCCTCTCTTTCTATGTTGGATTACACATGTTTCAAGAGATACTCTGGGGTATATTTACTAAGCTCCCGATTTTGACCGAGATGCCGTTTTTTCATCAAAGTGTCATCTCGGTAATTTACTAAGCACTAATCACGGCAGTGATGAGGGCATTCGTAATTTTTTGCAAGTTCAGGTAAAAAATTACGAATGAATACACCATCGGTCAAAACGCGGCTGTTTAAGTATGAATCTCGGTCATTTACTAAGAAGTGCAAAGCAAAAAAAGAACAAACACTGCCGTGAAAAATTACAACTCGTAAAAAAGTGCTAAAAAAAAACAGACCTGCTTTTTTTATTCGTGATTGGATAGGCATGCACGGATCCATGAGATCCGTGCATGTATATCAGTGGGAAGGGGTGGGAAAGTGCTTATTTTTTCAAAAAAAATTGCGTGGGGTCCCCCCTCCTAAGCATAACCAGCCTCGGGCTCTTTGAGCCGATCCTGGTTGCAGAAATATGGGGAAAAAAATGACAGGGGTTCCCCCATATTTAAGCAACCAGCATCGGGCTCTGCGCCTGGTCCTGGTCCCAAAAATACGGGGGACAAAAAGAGTAGGGGTCCCCCGTATTTTTAAAACCAGCACCGGGCTCCACTAGCTGGACAGATAATGCCACAGCCGGGGGTCACTTTTATATAGTGCCCTGCGGCCGTGGCATCAAAAATCCAACTAGTCACCCCTGGCCGGGGTACCCTGGGGGAGTGGGGACCCCTTCAATCAAGGGGTCCCCCCCCCCAGCCACCCAAGGGCCAGGGGTGAAGCCCGAGGCTGTCCCCCCCCATCCAATGGGCTGCGGATGGGGAGGCTGATAGCCTTTGTTGTAAAAGAAAAGATATTGTTTTTAGTAGCAGTACTACAAGGCCCAGCAAGCCTCCCCCGCATGCTGGTACTTGGAGAACCACAAGTACCAGCATGCGACGGAAAAACGGGCCCGCTGGTACCTGTAGTACTACTACTAAAAAAATACCCAAAAAAAGACAAGACACACACACCGTGAAAGTATAATTTTATTACATACATACACACATAAATACATACTTACCTTAAGTTCCCACGCAGGTCGGTCCTCTTCTCCAGTAGAATCCAAGGGGTACCTGTTGAAGAAATTATACTCACGAGATCCAGGGGTCCAGGCTCCTCGGGAAATCCAGGGGTAATCCACGTACTTGACAAAAAAAACAAAACGGTGTCCCGACCACGAACTGAAAGGGGACCCATGTTTGCACATGGGTCACCTTTCCACGAATGCCAGAAAGCCACTCTGACTTCTGTCTAAGTGGGTTTCATCAGCCAATCAGGGAGCGCCACGTTGTAGCACTCTCCTGATCAGCTGTGTGGTCCTGTCCTCACTGACAGGCAGCACACGGCAGTGTTACAATGTAGCGCCTATGCGCTACATTGTAACCAATGATGGGAACTTTCTGCTCAGCGGTGACGTCACTTTAGGTCAACCGCAGGGCAGAAAGTTCCCATCATTGGTTACAATGTAGCGCATAGGCGCTACATTGTAACACTGCCGTGTGCTGCCTGTCAGTGAGGACAAGAGCACACAGCCGATCAGGAGAGTGCTACAACCTGGCACTCCCTGATTGGCTGAAGAAACCCACTTAGACAGAAGTCAGAGTGGCTTTCTGGCATTCGTGGAAAGGAGTCCCATGTGAAAACATGGGGCCCCTTTCAGTTCGTGGCTCGGCTTTCCGTTTTCTTATTTTATGCAAGTACGTGGATTACCCCTGGATTTCCCGAGGAGCCTGGACCCCTGGATCTCGTGAGTATAATTTCTTCAACAGGTACCCCTTGGATTCTACTGGAGAAGAGGACCGACCTGCGTGTGAACATAAGGTAAGTATGTATGTATGTTTGTGTGGATGTATGTAATAAATCTTTACTTTCACGGTGTGTGTGTCTTGTCTTTTTTGGGTATTTTTTTAGTAGTAGTACTACAGGTACCAGCGGGCCCGTTTTTCCATCGCATGCTGGTACTTGTGGTTCTCCAAGTACCAGCATGCGGGGGAGGCTTGCTGGGCCATGTAGTACTGCTACTAAAAACAATATCTTTTCTTTTACAACAAAGGCTATCAGCCTCCCCATCCGCAGCCCATTGGATGGGGGGGGGGACAGCCTCGGGCTTCACCCCTGGCCCTTGGGTGGCTGGGGGGGGGGACCCCTTGATTGAAGGGGTCCCCACTCCCCCAGGGTACCCCGGCCAGGGGTGACTAGTTGGATTTTTGATGCCACGGCCGCAGGGCACTATATAAAAGTGACCCCCGGCTGTGGCATTATCTGTCCAGCTAGTGGAGCCCGGTGCTGGTTTTAAAAATACGGGGGACCCCTACTCTTTTTGTCCCCCGTATTTTTGGGACCAGGACCAGGCGCAGAGCCCGATGCTGGTTGCTTAAATATGGGGGAACCCCTGTCATTTTTTCCCCCATATTTTTGCAACCAGGATCGGCTCAAAGAGCCCGAGGCTGGTTATGCTTAGGAGGGGGGACCCCACGCATTTTTTTTTATTATTTTACAGTGTTTAATTAAAAAAAAAAAAAAAAACCCCAGCACGGATCACCGGCCGAGATTGATTGTAAAAAAAGTCGGCAGTGTTTTGCTAATCACTGCCGTAAAAATAGGTAAAAAACCACGAATGACATCGACATCGGAAGAAAAGAAAAACCCGAATACGACAGCTTAGTAAATCCATCGTAATCAATTCAAAAAGTTGCAGTTTTACACTGTCGATGTCAGTCGTGATTGAACTTGAACATGATTCTGAAAATTACGAATCTTAGTAAATAAACCCCTCTGTATTCATTTACTGAGAAAATGTGTTGCTAGAAGGAAACCCTCAGTACATTTTTCAGAATTTTTTCATCTATAATTTAAAAAGATAGTAACAACATTTGAATAACATGTTCAATTTAGATACAATTTGTGCATGCAGACCTAATGAACAGGCTCTGTATAGACATCTATTTAGCAAGCATGATACCCAGGGTTCGAATCAGGGGTGGACTATGTGGTTTTCTTTTTTTATTTCTTGGTTGTTGTTTTTTTTCCCTCCTTTAAAAGAAACAACTCATAGGCAAACGCAGAGGGGGTTTCTGGTTACCCAGAAACTCCCCTCCTCGTAGCAAGTGGCTCAAATTATGACAATAGCAATGGTATATAATACTATTGCTAGAGCTGCCGCAACATCATGCAGTTTAATAGACAGAGCAGAGCTGCTGTCCATGCCCAGTGGTAGCAGCTTCGTCTACCAAGTTTACTGTGTGTGTGTATCTCAATCAGTGCACTGGGCCAGAGAGTAGCTATCAGGAAGAAGAGACAGGTGCCTTACCATGAGGTGGGAGAATGTGTGTTTAGAAAATGCAGTACAGGTTCTATTATGTTTGTGTATTTATTTATTATGGTATGTTTAACCCTTTTTTTGACCAATTAAGTATATTATTTAAATATGTTTGATACAGCTTTCAGCATGTTGGGAGGTCTGCCTATATCCAAGACCATCTATAACGTTAAATGTTAATACTATATTCCATACAGTATCTGATGTATAAAAAAAACAATGTCCAAGGCTATTCCACCATCCCCCGACTCCCAATGTTCCGCAGACTTGTGAACTGCATTTGGAAACCCCCATCTAGAAATTCTGCGTTAGCCACTGCTACTTAATGTTTACCTCTGTGTCATTAATTGTTTATTGTAATTGAAGATAACTATATTTTCTCACATCCTTTGTACATGTTTTGATTTTCTGTATTGCAATGTGCATATATACATATATTACTTTCCAGTGTCGGACTGGGGCATGTAGGGCCCACTGGGGTAATGCAGTGGTAGGGGCCCATGTTTAGGGGTGTGGCCAGCCTGCTCAGGGTGTGTGGCCTGCCACCTCATTGGTCTGACTAACCATTACAGAGTACAACGTCTGGGCCTCTTCATAAATATATACAGTAAATTCAGCTGCTGTGTGCATGATAATATACCAGAGTAATAACAGCAATGCACTGTAGAAATACACCATAGTACAGTATAAGGTAACATATGTATCATGTATAATTCAGGTGCACAGTCTGGAACCTGATCCTTAGAGCAAGAGGTGGGCCCCCAGGCAGTGGGGCCCACCGGTGGTTTCCCCTATACCCCTGTGGGCCAGTCCAAGCCTGTTACTTTCTCTCCTTGACAAACGAAAAGATGTTTAAATGTATATTTGTAAGTGAACTGTGGAATCATCATTCAGCTGAAATGTAACTGGATACATGCACCCATTGTAACCTAATCAAGCTCTCAATGGACCTCAATCCGAGTTGATTTGTAGCTGCCGTTGTTCGCTGCGTAGCGATCATTTAAAAAAATGGCAAAATTATGCATGCGTATTGGCTGCAATGTGCACGCGCGGCGTACGGGTACAAAGAGCATCGTTGTTTTGCACTGCTTCTAGCGACGATTCCATTCGCACAGCCGATCGCAAGGAGATTGACAGGAAGTGGGAGTTTATGGGTGTCAACTGACCGTTTTCTGGGAGTGTTTGGAAAAACGCAGGCGTGGCCAGGTTTTTTGCAGGGCGGGTATCTGACGTCAATTCCGGGACCTTCGTCGCAGCAATCATCGCACAGAATAAGTAACTACAGGGCTGGTCTTGTTTTGCACAAAATGTTTTTGTACCGCTCGGCTGCACAGGCGTTCGCACTCTTGCAAAGCGAAGATACACTCCCCTGTGGGCGGAGACTATGCGTTTGCACGGCTGCTAAAAGTAGCTAGCGAGCAATCAACTCGCAATGAGGGCCAATATACAAATAAAATGCACCTGAAAATGTTTTTTTTATCAACCAATGGAAGCTTACCAGCTTTGAGGATGATAGGTTTATAAGGATTTCTTTCACTGCTGGGAATCGCTCTTTGAAAAGGCACCCTGAGGTGCCAAACCGGTTGAGGTTTATTCCTATCATCCCGCTCAGTCCGAGGACATCCGGAGGCAACTGCACCTATACTATTTGAGGCAAGAGACCCCTCCTGCATGAGATGCGGACCATCAAAAGGGAATCATCACCGCAGCATTACAGCGGCACCGCAGCATTACAGCGGCACCGCCTATGGTGAGACTATTATTTATTAACAGTTTCTTATATAGCGCAGCAAATTCTGTTGCGCTTTACAATTGGACACAATGATAAAACAAAACTGGGTAATAAACAAACAGTCATAGAGGTAGGAGGGCCCTGCTCGCAAGCTTACAATCTATAGGGAAATAGGCATTGATACACAAGGAAAGGCGCTATCTATTGCATATTTGTCCACCGGATTGTAAAGGTTCTAGTTGGGATGCATGATATCACATCACGGCAATGGTGAACCATGGTCAGAAAGAAGGGAAAGTGAAGAAAAAGAAAATATGTGGAGAATACTGTATGTGCGGACTGTACAGTGGGGATATAGGGGGTCATTCCGAGTTGATCGCTAGCTGCATTCGGTCGCTGTGCAGCGATGAGGCAAAAAAAATGCACTTCTGCGCATGCGTATGCAGCACAATGCGCACGTGCATCGTACTTTTACAACGACCGATGTAGTTTCACACAGGGTTTAGCGGAGTTTTTTAGTCACACTGCTGAGTGATTGACAGGAAGTGTGCATATCTGGGTGTCAACTGACCGTTTTCAGGGAGCGTTCGAAAAAACGCAGGCATGCCAGGAAAAACGTAAGTGTGGCTGGGCGAACGCAGGGCGTGTTTGTGATGTCAAAACAGGAACTGAATAGTCTGAAGTGATCGCAAGCGCAGAGTAGGTTTTGAACAGAGGCGGAACTAGCGCCAGTGCTGGCAGTGCCTTGCACTGGGGCCCGCAACTGTCAAGGGGCCCGCAGCCAGAACGGCATGTAATGAGTCAAACTGACTCATTACATGCCGCCTGGATGCCGCTGTGTTCCGCCGCCACCGAGGAGATGATGCGCGCCCCGGCTACAGGGGGGAGGAGGAGGAGGGGGATGGAGGAGGGAGCCGCAGCAGCGCTGTGTGATTGGTAGAAGCGCTGCTGCTGCTGGCCCTTTCCTTTACCATAGGCTGCCCTCCGCCGCTGTGAATGCTGGGATGCGCATCGCATCCCAGCATTCACAGCGGCGGAGGGCAGCCTATGGTAAAGGAGAGGGCCAGCAGCAGCAGCGCTTCTACCAATGACACAGCGCTGCTGCGGCTCCCTCCTCCATCCCCCCTCCTCCTCCTCCTCCTTCTCCCCTGCCAGAACAGAAGCTGCACGAGAAGCCTGAGCCAGCGGAAACGGTAAGTATACCTATTCTATCTATCTATCTATCTATCTATCTATCTATCTATCTATCTATCCTGTTTGCCGTAATGTGCAAAACATGGGACGCTGTCTGCCGTAATGTATAATAAATGGGACGCTGTCTGCCGTAATATGCAAAAAATGGGACGCTGTCTGCCGTAATGTGTAATAAATGGGACGCTGTCTGCCGTAATGTGCAAAACATGGGACGCTGTCTGCCGTAATGTATAATAAATAGGACACTGTCTGCCGTAATATGCAAAAAATGGGACGCTGTCTGCCGTAATGTGTAATAAATGGGACGCTGTCTGCCGTAATGTGTAATAAATGGGACACTGTCTGCCGTAATGTGCAAAAAATGGGACGCTGTCTGCCGTAATGTGTAAAAAGGGGACGCTGTCTGCCGTAATGTGTAAAAAAGGGGACGCTATCTGTCGTAATGTGTAAAAAGGGCACACTGTCTGTCGTAATGTGTAAAAAGGGGACGCTGTCTGTCGTAATGTGTAAAAAAGGGGACGCTGTCTGTCGTAATGTGTAAAAAAGGGGACGCTGTCTGTCGTAACGTGTAAAAAGGGGACGCTGTCTGCCGTAATGTGTAAAAAGGGGACGCTGTCTGCCGTAATGTGTAAAAAAGGGACGCTGTCTGCCGTAATGTGTAAAAAAGGGATGCTGTCTTCCGTAATGTGTAAAAAAGGGGACGCTATCTGTCGTAATGTGTAAAAAGGGCACACTGTCGTAATGTGTAAAAAGGGGACGCTGTCTGCCGTAATGTGTAAAAAGGGGGACGCCGTTATATGAATTGGTATTATTTTGTGGCCACACCCCCTTCCCCACGAAGCCACGCCCCTATTTTTGTATGCACGCGCCTGCGGCGCGCACTGCCCCTGTTTTACATAGAGGGGCGGGGCTCCGATGCCATTTCTTGCACACAGCACTAAAATGACTAATTACGGCACTGTTGCTAGGTATCCATTTCTCTGGCCCTGAGCAGGTCCCCCTCACCAGATCCTCTCCAGGGGTGAGGCGGTGGACTTAGATGGGGAGGGGGGGGGGGGGGGCAAACCATTTTGTCGCACATGGGCCCACCTCTCGCTAGTTCCGCCACTGATTTTGAACTACCTAAAACTGCACAAAAAACTTTGCCGCCGCCCTGCGATCCATTCGTTCGCACTTCTGCTAAGCTAAAATACACTCCCAGTGGGAGGCGGCACAGCGTTTGCACGGCTGCTAAAAACTGCTAGCGAACGATCAACTCGGAATGACCACCATAATCGGATAGGAAAGCTTATGAAGGTTGAGTGAGTGGTTCTGGAATGTGATAAGCTAGCCCGAAGAGGTGAGTTTTCAGGGAACGCTACACTGACTACACTGGCTAAAGACCTGCTGCCGCAAACTAAATATGTGATGGGCCCGTCACATAGCAGAGGAACGGAGCCGCTATTCAAACATCTTCGACTCAGGAGAGAGAGAGCAGGGAGGTAATCACATCCAGACAGGAGTGAGTGATTGCTTTCACACAATTCAGATAAACGGTACTTTGCGGTAAGCTTCCATAAGGACAGTTACTCTTTCTTTTTATGTATGGACATTGGAATTTCATTCATCTTTTAATACAATAAAAATTGTGGTTGCATTCTATATACACTGTTTTTCCCCTTTTTAAAGGAATATAACAATGGGTGCTTCTAAATGTGATTGTATTTACTTATTTTTATATATATGTGTGACCATTATGCAGGGCCGGTTCTGTGATCTGTGGCGCCCCGGGCAAAATATGGGGGGCGTGGCTTCGATTGGGGGCGTGGTCAGCTCGCTGAAAGAAAAAATAAAAATAAATAAAAACTATACTTACCATCCCCGTTCCTGATCCAGACCCCCTCCGCCGGCGGCGCCGCTCTTCTCCTCTCCTCTGTTCTCTTCGATCTATGGGAGAGACGTTATTACGTCTCTCCCATAGAACAGCATAGACACTAGAGGTCAATTATGACCCCTAGTGTCTGTGCCACTATGCTGTGCGGTGCGCGATGACGTCATCGCGCATCGCACAGCAGAGGTCCTCAAGACGAAGGGAAACTAGACCGTAGCGTCTAGTTTCCCTTCATGGAGAGGACCTTTGCTGTGCGGTGCGCGATGACGTCATCGCGCACCGCACAACTAAGGTCCTCTCCATGAAGGGAAACTAGACGCTACGCGTCTGGTTCCCTTCAAAGCGGGGGGGCACAGCAGGGCACTACGGGGGGCACAGTGGCGGATCTTGCCCTGGTGCGGCGCCCTCCGGATGGCGCCGGCGCCCTCCGGAAGGCGGCGCCCCGGGCAAAAGTACCGCTTGCCCGTGGCAAGAACCGCCACTGCCATTATGTTTAAAAAAAATTTTTGGTGGAAAACCAAAAAAATTTAAACATTGAGATTTTTTTGTCTTAAAGTGTTGTATTTTCATTCAGCTAGCATTTATTGCTTGGTAACAGTAATTTAAATCAGCGCAATAGCCACATCAATTTCTTTTACAATGATCCCTAGGGCTACATGCATTTTAAATAAGGTTTCTCGTGGCCACTTACAGTTTATGGAACCTTTTTGTAAAACACAATACATGAACTAATCCTGAAAAATTTCAGTGCCTTTTCTTCAACAAGTAGATTTGATGAATTTTGGGGCTCATTTACATTTGGATATAAGTAATTTTTATGACACGCCTCCCTGATGTAGCCGTAAACGTCCGCACTGATAAGTGTTACTTTCACATCTCCCTGGAATGCTTTTTCACAAGTAGTTAAGTGTGATTATAACAGCCACGACACTATTGGCGTTTCTGTAATGGGCGCACTTGCACCCATATTTTAATACTTACCTTTCTGGAGTCCAGCGTTGCGCAATGCATTTGCGGTGAACATAGCAGCCAAAATGGCCGCCGCGCATGTGCGGTAGTCAAATTGGTCTCCAGAACCAGGCGGGCACCATGTTTCCAGAGACCTGCGCATACGCAGTAGAGTCTAGCACAGCCGGAGACTACTGCGCCGTGCAAAGGAGGGGGCCCACTGACCCCCTCCTATGTTGAAACGCCCCTGCACAACACACACACCTCTTTATTAGTATAACAGTCATCCACTACACACACATCACTCACTGAAAATGTAACATCACCCCATTAATAGTGAGTGGTTCCTTGGCATGTTGGGACCATAAAGCATTGCAGGGGGCACAGGCAGAGACAATCTGATCAATGTCAGCACTCATAGAAGGCCAAAACTAGTGATGAGCGCCTGAAATTTTTCGGGTTTTGTGTTTTGGTTTTGGGTTCGGTTCCGTGGCCGTGTTTTGGGTTCGACCGCGTTTTGGCAAAACCTCACCGAATTTTTTTTGTCGGATTCGGGTGTGTTTTGGATTCGGGTGTTTTTTTCAAAAAACCCTAAAAAACAGCTTAAATCATAGAATTTGGGGGTCATTTTGATCCCATATTATTATTAACCTCAAAAACCATAATTTCCACTCATTTTCAGTCTATTCTGAATACCTCACACCTCACAATATTATTTTTAGTCCTAAAATTTGCACCGAGGTCGCTGGATGACTAAGCTAAGCGACCCTAGTGGCCGACACAAACACCTGGCCCATCTAGGAGTGGCACTGCAGTGTCACGCAGGATGTCCCTTCCAAAAAACCCTCCCCAAACAGCACATGACGCAAAGAAAAAAAGAGGCGCAATGAGGTAGCTGTGTGAGTAAGATTAGCGACCCTAGTGGCCGACACAAACACCGGGCCCATTTAGGAGTGGCACTGCAGTGTCACGCAGGATGTCCCTTCCAAAAAACCCTCCCCAAACAGCACATGACGCAAAGAAAAAAAGAGGCGCAATGAGGTAGCTGTGTGAGTAAGATTAGCGACCCTAGTGGCCGACACAAACACCGGGCCCATCTAGGAGTGGCACTGCAGTGTCACGTAGGATGTCCCTTCCAAAAAACCCTCCCCAAACAGCACATGACGCAAAGAAAAAAAGAGGCGCAATGAGGTAGCTGTGTGAGTAAGATTAGCGACCGTAGTGGCCGACACAAACACCGGGCCCATTTAGGAGTGGCACTGCAGTGTCACGCAGGATGTCCCTTCCAAAAAACCCTCCCCAAACAGCACATGACGCAAAGAAAAAAAGAGGCGCAATGAGGTAGCTGTGTGAGTAAGATTAGCGACCCTAGTGGCCGACACAAACACCGGGCCCATCTAGGAGTGGCACTGCAGTGTCACGCAGGATGTCCCTTCCAAAAAACCCTCCCCAAACAGCACATGACGCAAAGAAAAAAAGAGGCGCAATGAGGTAGCTGTGTGAGTAAGATTAGCGACCGTAGTGGCCGACACAAACACCGGGCCCATTTAGGAGTGGCACTGCAGTGTCACGCAGGATGTCCCTTCCAAAAAACCCTCCCCAAACAGCACATGATGCAAAGAAAAAAAGAGGCGCAATGAGGTAGCTGTGTGAGTAAGATTAGCGACCCTAGTGGCCGACACAAACACCGGGCCCATCTAGGAGTGGCACTGCAGTGTCACGCAGGATGGCCCTTCCAAAAAACCCTCCCCAAACAGCACATGACGCAAAGAAAAAAAGAGGCGCAATGAGGTAGCTGACTGTGTGAGTAAGATAAGCGACCCTAGTGGCCGACACAAACACCGGGCCCATTTAGGAGTGGCACTGCAGTGTCACGCAGGATGTCCCTTCCAAAAAACCCTCCCCAAACAGCACATGACGCAAAGAAAAATAAAAGAAAAAAGAGGTGCAAGATGGAATTGTCCTTGGGCCCTCCCACCCACCCTTATGTTGTATAAACAAAACAGGACATGCACACTTTAACCAACCCATCATTTCAGTGACAGGGTCTGCCACACGACTGTGACTGATATGACGGGTTGGTTTGGACCCCCCCCAAAAAAGAAGCAATTAATCTCTCCTTGCACAAACTGGCTCTACAGAGGCAAGATGTCCACCTCATCATCATCCTCCGATATATCACCGTGTACATCCCCCTCCTCACAGATTATCAATTCGTCCCCACTGGAATCCACCATCTCAGCTCCCTGTGTACTTTGTGGAGGCAATTGCTGCTGGTCAATGTCTCCGCGGAGGAATTGATTATAATTCATTTTAATGAACATCATCTTCTCCACATTTTCTGGATGTAACCTCGTACGCCGATTGCTGACAAGGTGAGCGGCGGCACTAAACACTCTTTCGGAGTACACACTTGTGGGAGGGCAACTTAGGTAGAATAAAGCCAGTTTGTGCAAGGGCCTCCAAATTGCCTCTTTTTCCTGCCAGTATAAGTATGGACTGTGTGACGTGCCTACTTGGATGCGGTCACTCATATAATCCTCCACCATTCTTTCAATGGTGAGAGAATCATATGCAGTGACAGTAGACGACATGTCCGTAATCGTTGTCAGGTCCTTCAGTCCGGACCAGATGTCAGCATCAGCAGTCGCTCCAGACTGCCCTGCATCACCGCCAGCGGGTGGGCTCGGAATTCTGAGCCTTTTCCTCGCACCCCCAGTTGCGGGAGAATGTGAAGGAGAAGATGTTGACAGGTCGCGTTCCGCTTGACTTGACAATTTTCTCACCAGCAGGTCTTTCAACCCCAGCAGACTTGTGTCTGCCGGAAAGAGAGATCCAAGGTAGGCTTTAAATCTAGGATCGAGCATGGTGGCCAAAATGTAGTGCTCTGATTTCAACAGATTGACCACCCGTGAATCCTTGTTAAGCGAATTAAGGGCTCCATCCACAAGTCCCACATGCCTAGCGGAAACGCTCCTTCAATGTCTCCAGCTTCTTCTGCAAAAGCCTGATGAGGGGAATGACCTGACTCAGGCTGGCAGTGTCTGAACTGACTTCACGTGTGGCAAGTTCAAAGGGCAGCAGAACCTTGCACAACGTTGAAATCATTCTCCACTGCGCTTGAGACAGGTGCATTCCACCTCCTATATCGTGCTCAATTGTATAGGCTTGAATGGCCTTTTGCTGCTCCTCCAACCTCTGAAGCATATAGAGGGTTGAATTCCACCTCGTTACCACTTCTTGCTTCAGATGATGGCAGGGCAGGTTCAGTAGTTTTTGGTGGTGCTCCAGTCTTCTGTACGTGGTGCCTGTACGCCGAAAGTGTCCCGCAATTCTTCTGGCCACCGACAGCATCTCTTGCACGCCCCTGTCGTTTTTTAAATAATTCTGCACCACCAAATTCAAGGTATGTGCAAAACATGGGACGTGCTGGAATTTGCCCATATTTAATGCACACACAATATTGCTGGCGTTGTCCGATGCCACAAATCCACAGGAGAGTCCAATTGGGGTAAGCCATTCCGCGATGATCTTCCTCAGTTGCCGTAAGAGGTTTTCAGCTGTGTGCGTATTCTGGAAAGCGGTGATACAAAGCGTAGCCTGCCTAGGAAAGAGTTGGCGTTTGCGAGATGCTGCTACTGGTGCCGCCGCTGCTGTTCTTGCGGCGGGAGTCCATACATCTACCCAGTGGGCTGTCACAGTCATATAGTCCTGACCCTGCCCTGCTCCACTTGTCCACATGTCCGTGGTTAAGTGGACATTGGGTACAGCTGCATTTTTTAGGACACTGGTGACTCTTTTTCTGAGGTCTGTGTACATTTTCGGTATCGCCTGCCTAGAGAAATGGAACCTAGATGGTATTTGGTACCGGGGACATAGTACCTCCAACAAGTCTCTAGTTGGCTCTGCAGTAATGATGGATACCGGAACCACGTTTCTCACCACCCAGGATGCCAAGGCCTCAGTTATCCGCTTTGCAGTAGGATGACTGCTGTGATATTTCATCTTCCTCGCAAAGGACTGTTGGACAGTCAATTGCTTGGTGGAAGTAGTAAAAGTGGTCTTACGACTTCCCCTCTGGGATGACCATCGACTCCCAGCAGCAACAACAGCAGCGCCAGCAGCAGTAGGCGTTACACGCAAGGATGCATCGGAGGAATCCCAGGCAGGAGAGGAATCATCAGAATTGCCAGTGACATGGCCTGCAGGACTATTGGCATTCCTGGGGAAGGAGGAAATTGACACTGAGGGAGTTGGTGGGGTGGTTTGCGTGAGCTTGGTTACAAGAGGAAGGGATTTACTGGTCAGTGGACTGCTTCCGCTGTCACCCAAAGTTTTTGAACTTGTCACTGACTTATTATGAATGCGCTGCAGGTGACGTATAAGGGAGGATGTTCCGAGGTGGTTAACGTCCTTACCCCTACTTATTACAGCTTGACAAAGGGAACACACGGCTTGACACCTGTTGTCCGCATTTCTGTTGAAATACCTCCACACCGAAGAGCTGATTTTTTTGGTATTTTCACCAGGCATGTCAACGGCCATATTCCTCCCACGGACAACAGGTGTCTCCCCGGGTGCCTGACTTAAACAAACCACCTCACCATCAGAATCCTCCTGGTCAATTTCCTCCCCAGCGCCAGCAACACCCATATCCTCCTCATCCTGGTGTACTTCAACACTGACATCTTCAATCTGACTATCAGGAACTGGACTGCGGGTGCTCCTTCCAGCACTTGCAGGGGGCGTGCAAATGGTGGAAGGCGCATGCTCTTCACGTCCAGTGTTGGAAAGGTCAGGCATCGCAACCGACACAATTGGACTCTCCTTGTGGATTTGGGATTTCGAAGAACGCACAGTTCTTTGCGGTGCTACTGCTTTTGCCAGCTTGAGTCTTTTCATTTTTCTAGCGAGAGGCTGAGTGCCTCCATCCTCATGTGAAGCTGAACCACTAGCCATGAACATAGGCCAGGGCCTCAGCCGTTCCTTGCCACTCCGTGTGGTAAATGGCATATTGGCAAGTTTACGCTTCTCCTCCGACAATTTTATTTTAGGTTTTGGAGTCCTTTTTTTACTGATATTTGGTGTTTTGGATTTGACATGCTCTGTACTATGACATTGGGCATCGGCCTTGGCAGACGACGTTGCTGGCATTTCATCGTCTCGGCCATGACTAGTGGCAGCAGCTTCAGCACGAGGTGGAAGTGGATCTTGATCTTTCCCTAATTTTGGAACCTCAACATTTTTGTTCTCCATATTTTAATAGGCACAACTAAAAGGCACCTCAGGTAAACAATGGAGATGGATGGATACTAGTATACAATTATGGATGGACTGCCGAGTGCCGACACAGAGGTAGCTACAGCCGTGGACTACCGTACTGTACTGTGTCTGCTGCTAATATAGACTGGTTGATAAAGAGATGTAGTAGTATGTATGTATAAAGAAGAAAGAAAAAAAAACCACGGGTAGGTGGTATACAATTATGGACGGACTGCCGAGTGCCGACACAGAGGTAGCTACAGCCGTGAACTACCGTACTGTACTGTGTCTGCTGCTAATATAGACTGGTTGATAAAGAGATGTAGTAGTATGTATCTATAAAGAAGAAAGAAAAAAAAACCACGGGTAGGTGGTATACAATTATGGACGGACTGCCGAGTGCCGACACAGAGGTAGCTACAGCCGTGGACTACCGTACTGTACTGTGTCTGCTGCTAATATAGACTGGTTGATAAAGAGATGTAGTAGTATGTATGTATAAAGAAGAAAGAAAAAAAAACCACGGGTAGGTGGTATACAATTATGGACGGACTGCCGAGTGCCGACACAGAGGTAGCTACAGCCGTGGACTACCGTACTGTACTGTGTCTGCTGCTAATATAGACTGGTTGATAAAGAGATGTAGTAGTATGTATGTATAAAGAAGAAAGAAAAAAAAACCACGGGTAGGTGGTATACAATTATGGACGGACTGCCGAGTGCCGACACAGAGGTAGCTACAGCCGTGGACTACCGTACTGTACTGTGTCTGCTGCTAATATAGACTGGTTGATAAAGAGATGTAGTAGTATGTATGTATAAAGAAGAAAGAAAAAAAAACCACGGGTAGGTGGTATACAATTATGGACGGACTGCCGAGTGCCGACACAGAGGTAGCTACAGCCGTGGACTACCGTACTGTACTGTGTCTGCTGCTAATATAGACTGGTTGATAAAGAGATGTAGTAGTATGTATGTATAAAGAAGAAAGAAAAAAAAACCACGGGTAGGTGGTATACAATTATGGATGGACTGCCGAGTGCCGACACAGAGGTAGCTACAGCCGTGAACTACCGTACTGTGTCTGCTGCGACTGGATGATAAATAATGATATAAAAAATATATATATATCACTACTGCAGCCGGACAGGTATATATTATATAATGACGGACCTGCTGGACACTGTCTGTCAGCAGAATGAGTTTTTTATAGAATAAAAAAAAAAACACCACACAAGTGAAGTCACACGACGAGTGTTTAACTTTTTCAGGCAATCACAATATAGTATACTACTAACTATACTGGTGGTCAGTGTGGTCAGGTCACTGGTCAGTCACACTGGCAGTGGCACTCCTGCAGCAAAAGTGTGCACAGTTTAATTTTAATATAAAATGTACTCCTGGCTCCTGCTATAACCTATAACTGGCACTGCAGTGCTCCCCAGTCTCCCCCACAATTATAAGCTGTGTGAGCTGAGCACAGTCAGATATATATACATAGATGATGCAGCACACTGGGCTGAGCAGTGCACACAGATATGGTATGTGACTGAGTCACTGTGTGTATCGTTTTTTTCAGGCAGAGAACGGATATATTAAATAAAACTGCACTGTCTGGTGGTCACTGTGGTCAGTCACTAGTAAACTCTGCACTCTCTACACTTCTACAGTACTCCTAAGCTCCAGTAAATCAGGTCAATCTCTCTCTCTCTCTCTCTCTCTCTCTTCTAATCTAAATGGAGAGGATGCCAGCCACGTCCTCTCCCTATCAATCTCAATGCACGTGTGAAAATGGCGGCGACGCGCGGCTCCTTATATAGAATCTGAGTCTCGCGAGAATCCGACAGCGTCATGATGACGTTCGGGCGCGCTCGGGTTAACCGAGCAAGGCGGGAGGATCCGAGTCTGCTCGGACCCGTGAAAAAAACCATGAAGTTCGGGCGGGTTCGGATTCAGAGAAACCGAACCCGCTCATCTCTAGCCAAAACAGGGCATACATAGCCCACAGTATAGTGTTTTGACAAAGATTAGAGCTAATAGTCCCTTTTCTATATGAGTGTAACTTGAGCCACGTGTTTGCGATGATATTGTCAAATACTGTACTAGGAAATCTATGCATTGGAGACCTTATGCAATCACAGCCAGACTTCTGACACCATGTAAAGTGGCACATGTACAAATCACCAACGGATTGTTAAGAGCTACAGAAGTTTGTCCTTACTAGCTGCAGTCATGCTGAACAGTGGCCCTCATTCCGAGTTGATCGCACCAAGCAACTTTTTGCTGCTGGTGCGATCAATTAATCTCCGCCTATGGGGGAGTGCATTTTAGCATAGCAGGGCTGCGATCGCTTGTGCAGCCCTGCTAAGCTAAAAAAGTTTCTCACAAATCAAGACCAGCCCTGCAGCTACTTACCCTGTGCGACAGATCTAGCGATGATGGGCTCGGCTTTGACGTCAGACATCCGCCCTCCGTTCGCCTGGACACGCCTGCGTTTTTCTTACCACTCCCTGAAAACGGCCTCCAATGGTCAGTTCGCCCTGTCAAAGTCAGAAAAATATCTCTATACACACTGCCATATTTGCACCTCATTCTGGTCCGCGCTGCGCATGCGTGCGCTCTCCCGTGCGTGCGCATACTCACAGTCGCGGGCACCCGCAGGCGCACGGTATGCGTATTTACGGTAGAGTTTATGTGATCGTAGCGTGCGACTCAATCGTTACATATTTTCAGTAATAATGTATTTTGTAGATCATGGTCCCTTTGATAGATTCTGAAAGTTTAGTTAACATAGCATGTTCCTGAACAGAGAGATCCCTCTTTGTATTGTACGAAGGGTCTAACAGGGGTCATACAGTGGTGTTTGGTACCCATCGGAAGAGTATTTAAATAGCAATATTCCGGTGTTGGTTTGGAGCGGATTAATCGCTCATGCGAATAGTTATGGACATAAGAAGTTTATGTCCATTTACTATTATTTGTTCTTATTTAGTCATGCGGCGGGAAACTCAGTATCCCACCCACCTGAACAGTTGGAAGCAGTCACAACCCACCTGTATGAATCAACCTATGACCTTTTGTTATAATGCAAAGCCGAATTCCTGTGTCCAATGAACAATGAGATTGTAGGGACCATTGAATTGTATTGTGTGTGGGGCATAAATAGGCAGGCCGACCATATCCAGTTCACTCTCTTCAACGGTTCTCATTGCTGATAATCGGGAGCTGGATATCGAGGCGCATGCGATCGTTTCCCCTTGTGCGTAAGTGTTTCTCCGCAATCATATTGATCTTCTTGTTATTCCGAGCCAATCTCTCTCAATTTCTCTCTCTCTCTCTCCTTCTCTTTCTCTCTCATTTTCCCTTAAATTGTATTGTATTGTATTTCCTGTGTAGTTATCTGGTTAGGTAGTCTATGTTATATTGTAGTGTATGACTTGTATTGTGTTTAACTCTTTTGCAAGTATAGCATTCATAATATATATTTTAGGCGTTGGACCCTGAGCACGGTATCTGTGTGTTTCTTATAGTATTAAGTATTCTCAGAGCGTCGGTGACACTCGAACAGCTTTAAAGGTAATAGGGTTATACTGTGTTGCATTTACACTCTAACATTACACTAAGGTTTTACTGCACAATACACTGTTTATGGTTTAGATACAAAGGTTTAATATAGTGAGCGTCAGCGCCGCTGGTGATCTCCTCGTGGTCCCGAGCGTCCGCTACGCTATAGCGAATCATTACGTTAGTTAACAGCCAATAACGTGCCTGCCTGTGATCTCTTGGCCGTGAGTGAACGTGACGCTTGAGCGTCTCGATCACGGCAAAGCGATTGTTACGCAACTAGCGTACCCTTACGGTACTTCATACGTAGATAGCGTACAGTGTTCTTAGACCTCATAAAGGGTATTATATACGATAAATATTTAGCTTTATCAATTGCGGGCTCGTCCTGTCCTTCACATATCTACACTAGGTAATTTCAGCAGACATTATCCAGCAGCAAAGGGCGGGAGATCATATTCCTCGTAGTGCTGTTTGGATAAGCGTCTGCTTCTCTTAGTAAAGGGTGCTGAAGGAATCCGGGAACCGGAGGTAAGAACAAAACAATAGTGTCTTTTTAAAAACTGTTTATTTTTCTGTCTTGCGTACACACGCACGCACACATATACATCTGCATTTCTTTTTTTTTATCTGTGTATTTTCGTATGTCACTCTCCTGTTTGCCAGTTCTATAGTTGATAAACGTGCTTAGAGAGATTTGTCACTATTTCATAGTTTAAGAGTAAAGGTAACATAGTTAAAGTATAGACAAACACACAGCTGTGCCTGAGAGACAAGGCGAAGTCAGTGTGGTGCGCGGTAGATGATAAAGGATCATCTACATTGATAAACGTATAAATTGTGTTACAGTGGATCTTTGCTTTGCGTACACGTGTCTCTAACAAAAGACTGAGACTTGCGTACGCAATCCAAGGGCCGACGCACGCAGCGTATATTACGCAACGGAGCGTACGGGTACGCCCACGTAACTCAAATCACAAGTTTTTTTTCTCTCCTCTCAACGCAATAAGTAGCGCCACGCGGTAAATAACGCCAGGCGATAAATCGCGCAAATTTTTTTTACATTCCAAATTTAAATTAACAGATCCTTCTCCTAATTTGTAACACATCTGGTCTAAAGAAAAATTTCTGCGCAGAAATAGAAATAGAAACAAAAGTGTACAGGTGGTGAGTGAGTGTGTTGTATAAAATTTTACAGGTTGAACCACAAGAAAAGTCGAGTTCTCGTGAGGTACATGCGTGTAAGTGACGTACATGGTGGCTAGGGAGGCATCCCTGGTTAAAACATACAATTTGAGCATTAGAGTGTAGCAGACCAGGAGGTCATACTGTAACAGACCAGGAGGTCATAGCAGACCAACAGGTTCAGGTACAGCAGACAAGGAAGTCCGCTATACAGTCCACAGGCACAACACCAAGAAAGGGTTGGTGCAACACCAATATAGGCCATATAAGCTCTGGCTGAAGGAATTCGCAGCCGCAATTTTCGATTCCACTGGTCGCTCAGTACATAAGATTAGTTGCTTGTGTACTAAACGATTGTACCGCACGTAATTGTGTGCATTAGTAAACCTGACCGGTACTATTTGTGTACGAAGGTCATAAACGCTATTTGTACATTCTAACGTGATTTGTGTAATTTTTTTTATTTTAAGGGAAGTTCGCTGCTCACTCAGGAACTATCCAGCAACCAATAGTTACTGGAAAGAGTAAGTGTTCTTCGGATCACCCTCACAGGTTCCAGTAAATAGAGGTTCAGGTCGCAGGGGCCTTAGGGCGAGTACGCCAGCACCATATCGGTGTGATCAGGTCGTATTGGTCGGCGTGGGCGAGTGAGTGGGGTACTCGGTAAACCGCCACCGTCAGCCTATTTTGGACATTTGGTTTGCGTAAGGGTTGGTTGAATAAAGCAACACCTTCGAACTATGGGGGCCACTTGTTCAGGTAGGGGGCGATCAACCTCGGTTCGGGTTGATTCAGTGAACCGACCAATTGGGTCGGCAAGGTATGTAATGTGTGAGAAATACGGAAGTCACACAGAAGCTTTATGTGATGAATGGGAGAGAATGACAGTACATGACGGGGAGAAATTCCCAAGAGTAGGTAGCTTCAGCACAGAAGTGTTAACGAATTTAAGGAGAAGGATATGTCTCATTAAATCAGCAAAGAGACGAATCAAGCATTATGATTATTTGCAGTTGTGGCAACAGGAGGGTGACATACAGAGAGGATTGGCTCAGGCGGCGGGATCTGGCTCAATCAGAAAACTGATAGCCACGGCCCCACCGCCACCATACATATCAGGAGAGAAATTGGTTGCGGAGAATGACGCACTAAGGTGTAACACACAAACACTTAGCAACTGTGTAAATGTTAAAGATAATGTTAACCAATTAACCAATACAAGTATTAACCCGTGCAAGTTGTACCCTGTTTTGAACTTTCCTCAGGAGTGTGATCAAGAAGACGAATCGGCAACAATTTCAGCGCTCTCTCTAGCAGCCACCATAGCAGAGACCACAGTAGGCACAGCTCCACCCACGAGATTAGTAACAAAGGCCCCTAGCGGAGGGATAGGTGAGGTCGTATCTACAGGTAAGTACGGCACCATACACTATGCTGAAGCCATTTCACCACAGGCTGTAGAACCCACACAGAGTGATGTTGTTAGAGTTACTCCTGTTAGGGTAATAGCTGTTCCAAATGGGAAAACTGACACATCAGGAGTCACCCCTGTGAGGAACATTGCCATGTATAGCCCATTTTCCAGAATGGAATTAAGGACCATAGTGTCAGAATTCCCTGACCCTAGAAAAGACTTAGTTGCCAGTCAAAAATACATCAGAGACTTAGGTAACACTGTAGAGCCCAACAATAAAGACTGGCAGATATTGCTGAGAGCATGTTTACCCTCCAATGTTGACGCAACTCAATTTTTAGCTGATTGCGGATTAGATCAGGATGTACCTCTTACAGATGTGTACAACAAAGATAATGTAAAAAGAATAAACTTACAGTTAAAAGAGTATTTCCCAGCGGTAGTCAGATGGAACAAGATATTCTCCATTAAACAGAAGGAGTCAGAGACAGCTGCAAAGTATTTTCACAGAGCATTATCAGAAATGGCAAAATACACAGGCATAGAGGACATTAAAACAAACATAAACCATCGAGAAGTAGCAGTATCGGTACTGATGGATGGTTTAAAAGAATCATTAAAGACTAGGGTACAGACCACACAACCATGTTGGCGAGGTCTGTCTGTGGCTACTTTGAGAGAGGCTGCTATTGATCACGATAGGAACATCACCAGACACAGGGAACAACAAAGTGATAAGTTAATGGCCGTAAGTATACAGGCCCTGACCACAAGGCAGCCTTTGTTTGTATCACCAAACCCTGTGGGTAAGTCAAGTGTGGTTACTTGTTATTCTTGTCATAAACAGGGACACATGGCACGAGATTGTAGAGTAAAGAATGTACGAAACTCATACCAACCCCCTAGACAACGACACGACACACGACATTGGGATCAGGGTCCACAGAAACGGAGTTATGAGCCACATGCAGGGGAAACAAAAAGATACCCCCGAACAGAGACTGGCAAGCCTCTGGTAGCTCCCAATTAACTCCATCACAAGTAGTTGCTGCCAGCGGGATTCAGGGAGGTCACCATACCCAATAGGGGTGTGGCCATACCTGTAATCTGCAGCCAGTAAAATTGATTGCAAGTCTTGGAAGTGAACCAGAAATTGCAATCAATGTAGCTGGTAAATCATTAAACTTTCTTGTAGACACAGGGGCGGCCAAATCAGTGATAAATTCGACAGTGGGCATGAGGACCACTGGTAGGACAATTCCAGCCGTGGGAGTAACAGGAGTAGTCCAGCATTACCCTGTTAGCAAACCAGCAGAGATTACAATAGGGCCTTTACATACCAAGCATTCCTTTTTGCTGGCTGCATCGGCACCGACCAATCTCCTGGGAAGAGACTTACTGTGTAAAATGGGGTGCGTCATTTATTGTACTCCTGAAGGTGTATTCTTGGACATACCTGAGAATCACGCTCAGGAAGTACGAGACATGTTAGACTCCACGTCAAAATTAATGTCACATACCACTATGACAAATAGGACTCCCTCCCAAGTAGAAGAAATGACATCTCAGATACCAGAGTCACTTTGGACTAAAGATGGACAGGACACTGGATTAATGGCAAACGTAGCTCCGGTAGTTGTACAAGTAAAAGATGGTAGGATAGCTCCAAAAATCCCACAGTACCCTCTGAAGCCAGAGGTGGAGTTAGGAGTGTATCCCGTAATAGAGCGCTTGCTACAACAGGGCATTCTGGTAAGAACGTCCAGCACTGCTAATAGTCCCATCTTCCCTGTGAAAAAGAGTGGGGGGAGGGGTTACCGGCTAGTGCAGGATCTAAGAGGGATTAACAAAATAGTTGAGAGTCAGTTCCCCGTAGTGCCAAATCCAGCTGTCATCCTAATGCAAATCCCTCCCACTGCGAAATTTTTCACTGTTATTGACCTCTGCTCCGCTTTCTTTTCGGTACCTCTGCACCCTGACAGTCAATATTTGTTTGCATTCACATACAGAGGAGTCCAATACACATGGACTCGATTACCACAAGGATTCATAGATAGCCCAAGTATATTTTCTCAGGCTTTGCATGATTGTTTACAGTCTTTCCAACCAGTGAGTGGATCAGTATTAATACAGTACGTGGATGATCTACTACTGTGTTCTGATTCATTGGAGGCATCCCTGAAGGATACGAAACAGCTCCTGTTTCATCTTTCAGACACAGGACACAAGGTTTCCAAAGACAAGTTGCAATTATGCCAAACTAAGGTAAAATATTTGGGACACTGTCTAACACAAGGACTGAGACACCTGACCGCTGATAGAATTCAAGCAATTAGAGACATGACTCTGCCACAAACCCAGCAACAGATCAGAACATTTTTAGGAATGTGTGGGTATTGCCGTAACTGGATCCCAGGGTTTTCCATCCTAGCGTTACCCTTGCAGGAAATGGTCTCCTCAAACAAACCTGATCGGATTTCGCATACAGACAAGTCTGAGGCAGCATTTGAGAGACTTAAACAGTGCCTAACGCAGGCACCAGCATTAGGTATGCCGGACTATGGGAAACCCTTTGAACTATACGGAACAGAAAGTGCTGGTTGCGCGGCAGGCGTACTAACCCAAAAGCACGGTGATGCCAGCAGGCCAGTAGCATATTGCAGCGCTCAGCTAGACACGGTAGCGCGATCCCTCCCCACATGCTTGCGAAGCGTTGCTGCGATAGCATTGCTAGTAACGAAAAGCGAAGACGTCGTGCTAGGTCACAACCTCACAATTCATACACCACATGCAGTGTCAGCCTTGTTAAATTCTGCCCAAACCAGGCACGTCTCATCAGCGCGGTTTACAAGATGGGAATTGGCACTAATGGCCCCCGTAAACATCACCATAGGGAGATGCAGTGCATTAAATCCTGCAACATATCTCCCAGGTGTGTCTGGACAGACCCAAAGGGTGGAGGATGAGAGTACTGGGGAAGGAGGATTTAATACAAAGGAAGACACTCATGATTGTATGGAATATTTGACCCAAAATTTTACCGCAAGGCCTGACATCAGTGACAACCCACTGAAAGATGCAGAACTTACGTTCTACACGGACGGTAGTTGTCATAGACAGTCAGACTCGGGAGACTTGTGTACTGGATACGCAGTCGTAGATGACCAAGGCACCATAGAAGCGGAACCGCTAGGCCCACCTCACTCAGCCCAGGTTGCTGAACTGGTCGCCCTAACCAGAGCATGTGAATTGGCTAAGGGCAAATCAGCCAATATCTACACCGATTCTAGATACGCATTCGGGGTAGTCCATGATTTCGGAGCCCTATGGCGCCTCAGAAATTTCATGACGGCAGCTGGTACACCGGTAGCGCATGCAGCTCACATAAAAAGGCTTCTAACAGCGATACAGGAACCCGACAGAGTGGCTGTTATCAAATGTAAAGCACATACATATAGCCAAGACCCAGTATCGCTTGGAAACAGCCGAGCAGACGAAGCGGCTAAATTAGCAGCTGGTACCCCCAGACAGACAGACACCACACAATTGATGGTATTTAATACCATCAACACACAGAAGTTGTGTGAAATGCAAAATTTGTGTTCCACACAGGAAAAGGCAGTCTGGAAGGCAAAGGGATATGGCCAGGAGTCCTCAGGACTCTGGACGGATGGACAAGGTAAACCGGTGGCCCCCAGAGCATACCTTCCATGTTTAGCTGAGGCAGCTCACGGGCTGACTCATCTGGGCAGGGAAGGGATGTGCAAGTTGGTAAGAGCATATTGGTGTGCCCCAGGATTCTCATCTCATGCGAGTAAAAGGGCAATGTCATGCCTTACCTGTTTGAGAAAGAATATTGGAAAGGCAATACCTACAGAACCATCCCATATCCCACCTGCCGGCGGCCCTTTCCAGGTAATACAGATTGACTTCATTCAATTACCCCCTTGTCGAAATTTGAAATATGTACTTGTTTGTATAGATGTTTTTTCAAATTGGGTCGAAGCATTTCCGGCGGCCACAAATACCGCTATGTTTACTGCTAAGAAAATTGTGCAGGAATTTGTATGTAGATATGGTATCCCTAGAATTATCGAAAGTGATAGGGGTACCCATTTTACAGGTGATGTCTTTCAAGGAATGTGTAAATTGATGGGAATTGATAGCAAGCTGCACACTCCATACCGTCCACAGGCGAGTGCGAAAGTGGAAAGAGTGAACAGCACTATTAAAAATAAACTGAGTAAAGTGATGGCAGAGACAGGATTGACATGGCCAGAAGCTTTACCCATTGTACTGTACAGCATCAGAACCACTCCCAGGTCCCCTCTTAATCTGTCTCCCTTTGAAATCTTGTTTGGTCGACAACCGCATGTTATGATTAACCCTCAGGATGATTTGAAATGTAACAATGAAGTGACTGTAAAATACTTGATTAACATGAGTAAACAGTTAAGGAATCAAAATGATAATCTGAAGTTAGTGATTCCTGATTTACCAGATAGTAATTGTCATGACATTGAACCTGGGGATTATGTAATGATACGGAATTTTCTACGCTCAGGTTGCCTTATTGACAGATGGGAAGGACCATACCAGGTCTTATTGACTAGCACTACAGCATTGAAGGTTGCTGAGAGAGAGACTTGGGTTCATTCGTCCCACTGTAAGAAGGTCGTTGATCCAGAGAAGTCCTGTGATAAGGAACAGACGGTAGAGGTTGTATCACTAGAGTGTCTGTTCCAGGAGGACTAAAGCGGCACCTGAGCATCGAGAACCACGAGATCAAAAGCAGTTGTCGATCCCCTGTTCCCTTTTTTTTGTTTTTCTCCACTTCCCATCCCCTCTCCCTCAAATTATTTTTTCCCCCTTCTCATTCTTCTTCGTCTCCTCCTAAGATGGACTTGCCTCAAGAGACTGTGATCCGGATTTTCCTGTTGACCATGATGTTGACCAGAGCAGTCTGTTCCGGCGAGAGTACCATGGAGTTCGAGAGAGGTTCTGGAATGGGTTCTGATGACAGAAATGGAGGCGTAGTTTTCCGAGAACAACATAATCAACAAGCAAAGGCGAGTATCAGAAAACGATCCGATAGCATTGACCATAGAAGGAATTGTGAAGGATTGTTAGCTGAAGAAAACTGTATCTGTCGGCTCTGTAACAATGTCATTGAGGATGGGTGCATAAAGAAATGCCAATCCAGTTTTAATATCCATATGGACCGGCATCCATTGAGTGACTATCACTCCTTAGTGGGTAGTGTGTTAAATAAAACAGATTGTTGGGTATGCTCTCAAGTACCTCAAGGTCATAGCAAATCAGGGCTAGTACCATTTCCTTTAACGATAGGGGAGGTACTTGAGTTAAGTGGTGGGAGACCGGTGGACAGAAGGTTTAATATCTCCAGTCCTCCTAGTTTGAAGCTCCACCAATACCATGTGGATAGGTCCCTATTATGTTTCAACATCTCCAATCCCCGAAAGCCGGGAAATTGGGAAGTGTCATGGAGTAATCACACCATGACCTTTTCGCATAGAGCAGATAGAATGCCTACAGATACAGAGCTTGTACGCCACATAGCCAGTAGAGGAAAATCTTTCCGGTATAGGTATACCTTAGGAAATAGGATTACTAGAGTTGGAGAGGTATCACCAGGATACTGTGCACATATCATACAACCTGATACGTGTACTAAGCAGATGGAAGAATTAGGGTTAGGAGATTTCACATGGAAGGTGTGTAATATGGTTATGTCCTACTCCGTCCCATATGTTCTCCCCGATGATGCATATTTCATATGCGGGAGAAAGGCGTACAAGTGGCTTGCCCCAAACTCTGAAGGATTGTGTTATATTGGAAAAGTACTGCCCGAAGTAATGACTGTATCACATGACAAAATGAAAGACATACACCGTGGTGCCCAAGCTCCTTATACTCACACCCATTACGAGCACGTTGTTAAAAGGCACCTGATAGAGAAGACAGAGCATCCGGCCTCTGATCTGATAAGTGAATCCACCGGGATTCAATTCTTAATCGCGTTAGATTTCACCCGCACCGCTAGAGGAGTGCTGAATTATAAATACATTTCTGCGCTCGCCAATTTGTTAGATAATATCACTGAAATGTATGATGACACGTTTAGGTATACTGGAAGAGAACTTCAGGCTTACAAAACAGAACTGGTACAGCATAGAATGGTTCTCAATTACCTCACAGCAGTGACAGGCGGATATTGTGTCACACTGGCAACACAATACGGCGTGAAATGTTGCACATATATTACGAATAGCACCGAGGACCCGGTCGAGGTCATAGACCAAAAGATGGACGATATTCTCCAATTGAAGTGGGAATTTCGCAGGAGACACAATCTCACTCTTGCTGCTGTAGGTAATGAGCTGACTGGTTGGGTGTCATGGTTGAACCCGCGAAACTGGTTTTCTGGTTTAGGAGAATGGGCTCAAGGAGTCATAATGGATGTTGGGAAGTTTCTCCTATGTATCTTAGGTGTTGTCATATCGATTGGATTGATATTTAGATGCGGTCAGGCTTTAATGAAGTGCAAACATCGTACAAGGGTAATGAGTTTGAGGAGTGAGGAAACTGTAATTCCAATGGACTTGATTTACGACCCAAATGTAGAAACAATGATGTGATGAAAATGCGATTTCTACGGTCCGTTTCTTTCACCTGTTTTTCCGTTTTCTCCAAGGTAACAAGACCCACTTGGACGAGGAATTTGATGAGCCGATATACAGACAACAGAGGGATTAAAGAAGAAGTTTGACAACCTGATACACAGATTTTTGATGAACTATGCCATGGATCCCCAGTTTCCCTAGAAATTTTAAAATTACGCTAGCCCAACACTTTTGTAAATCTATGGACATTGACAGCTTTTGCTCGCACCTTATGGGCAAAAGCACAAAGAAGACTGCATTCAACAGACACCAAACAAGACCTCAATCGACGAATGTACATTTACCTGACATAGAATACCACCGCATTTACCGTAATTATGTCTTTTCTTCATTTCTACAACCCTCAGGTAATGACACACATAGTCGATAGGGAATACAGGCACAGATATCAGCAATCACATATCTCCCCCATTCATGTATCATCAACTAAAATGTGCTCCCCCATTTTGTTACAACCAAAGCCAAAAAGAGCTCGGTAAAGTTTGACAGCCCATCCACAGACCCGTACCACGGGATAAGAAGGAATTCAAATGTATACTTCGCAATACCTCGAAGCTTGATTTAAAACACGTACGGCACGATGATACATGACCCCCAAGCACGGATTCATACACACATGCTTCTGCTATCTCACTAGGTCATACCCTTTTCCTACCTTCTCCTCTCCTCCCCTACCCAACCATGTAAATGTATTAACCCCTGACATATATTTTTCTCTTTTGAAATGTTTTAGAAGGTGGCAGTTATTATTGACTGCCAAAGGGTGGACTGTCAAAGTCAGAAAAATATCTCTATACACACTGCCATATTTGCACCTCATTCTGGTCCGCGCTGCGCATGCGTGCGCTCTCCCGTGCGTGCGCATACTCACAGTCGCGGGCACCCGCAGGCGCACGGTATGCGTATTTACGGTAGAGTTTATGTGATCGTAGCGTGCGACTCAATCGTTACATATTTTCAGTAATAATGTATTTTGTAGATCATGGTCCCTTTGATAGATTCTGAAAGTTTAGTTAACATAGCATGTTCCTGAACAGAGAGATCCCTCTTTGTATTGTACGAAGGGTCTAACAGGGGTCATACAGTGGTGTTTGGTACCCATCGGAAGAGTATTTAAATAGCAATATTCCGGTGTTGGTTTGGAGCGGATTAATCGCTCATGCGAATAGTTATGGACATAAGAAGTTTATGTCCATTTACTATTATTTGTTCTTATTTAGTCATGCGGCGGGAAACTCAGTATCCCACCCACCTGAACAGTTGGAAGCAGTCACAACCCACCTGTATGAATCAACCTATGACCTTTTGTTATAATGCAAAGCCGAATTCCTGTGTCCAATGAACAATGAGATTGTAGGGACCATTTAATTGTATTGTGTGTGGGGCATAAATAGGCAGGCCGACCATATCCAGTTCACTCTCTTCAACGGTTCTCATTGCTGATAATCGGGAGCTGGATATCGAGGCGCATGCGATCGTTTCCCCTTGTGCGTAAGTGTTTCTCCGCAATCATATTGATCTTCTTGTTATTCCGAGCCAATCTCTCTCAATTTCTCTCTCTCTCTCTCCTCTTTCTCTCTCATTTTCCCTTAAATTGTATTGTATTGTATTTCCTGTGTAGTTATCTGGTTAGGTAGTCTATGTTATATTGTAGTGTATGACTTGTATTGTGTTTAACTCTTTTGCAAGTATAGCATTCATAATATATATTTTAGGCGTTGGACCCTGAGCACGGTATCTGTGTGTTTCTTATAGTATTAAGTATTCTCAGAGCGTCGGTGACGCTCGAACAGCTTTAAAGGTAATAGGGTTATACTGTGTTGCATTTACACTCTAACATTACACTAAGGTTTTACTGCACAATACACTGTTTATGGTTTAGATACAAAGGTTTAATATAGTGAGCGTCAGCGCCGCTGGTGATCTCCTCGTGGTCCCGAGCGTCCGCTACGCTATAGCGAATCATTACGTTAGTTAACAGCCAATAACGTGCCTGCCTGTGATCTCTTGGCCGTGAGTGAACGTGACGCTTGAGCGTCTCGATCACGGCAAAGCGATTGTTACGCAACTAGCGTACCCTTACGGTACTTCATACGTAGATAGCGTACAGTGTTCTTAGACCTCATAAAGGGTATTATATACGATAAATATTTAGCTTTATCAGCCCCGGAACGCCTACCTGCAGTCAATCTTCTTGCGGTCGCCGCTGTGACCGCTTTCTCCGCTGTCAGCGTCGTTGCCCAGCGACGGCTTGCGCATTCCAGACCTGATTGCACCGCTGCGAGGAAGTGCAGCGTGCGATCGGGTCGGAATGAGGGCCAGTGTCACTTCCTGTATGACAAACACATCCTGTATAACAAACACTTCCTGTTTAACAAGTGGATGGCAATGATGCAACTTCCACCACCCACGTACATATACCAGTCTTTTAGAGGATTGGCCTAGGGGGTGTGAAATCAGATGATCCTGCCTCCGGATGCCATGGTTGAACTTCAACTGATCGCGGGGACCCACTAAATTGCTGATTAGTTGGAGTACAGGCAGGAGCGTTTTAAGAGAGGAGGAGGCCCGTGTGCAGCCTTCTGCTTCAGGGGCCCCCTCCTCTCTGACTGATGCACAGGATTTAATACTTACCTCTCCAGAGTCCCCCGGCGGTGCCATCGGTCTCCGCAGCAGCGGCAATAGAGTCTGAGAACAGACTCTATTGCGCATGCGCAAACCTCCGGGAACACGGCGCGGCGCCCATTTTCCCGAAGATTTTGCTAATGCGCATGCGCAAAACTCCAGAAAAATGGCCGCCGTGCCATCATTCCGGAGTTTTCAGCAGGCGCAAAAGAGTTTGTTCCCCCTAGTGCTTAAACTCTATTGCGCTACCGAAAATGGATGGCTTCGACGGGGGACTTCAGAGAGGTAAGTATTAAGCAAATGGGTGCAGTGTGTGCGGGGTGGGCCCCCCAGGACCCTTGGGGGCCCGTGTGCCTCACACACACTGCACCCATTATAGAAACACCAATGAGTACAGGTAAGTACAATTGACTTATTTTATTGTAATTTGCCATTAACTATGTCCAGCTTCTTAAACTCTTCACAGCAGCTCTTATATTAAAAAACAAACAAAAAACATCTGATTCTGCTCAGTTGTCGGAAAAAAAAAAGTCCTTTGTAAACTACTCTACTGTATGTATTAAAATGACATTCTGTGCAGCATTTCTGCAATTATATCATCTGTGGTTTTTACACTCAAAATCTAGACTATATAATTTTTCGAGTAATTGCCTTTTCTTCGGATTTCCACACTTTAGAAGCTGAAGGAAATTATTCTGCATGACATGCGCGAGACAGAAAACAACCAGCGAAATTTTAAATTTACATAACAATATTTGCCATCTACCACCAATTTAAGACCTATTTTGACAAATTGCGCAGGTTGATATTACGCTGCAGACAGAGATGAGATTGTGTGTATACAGATGTACACAGATGACACAGTGTGATGACTTTATCATCAGCATCTCACTAACATCGGAAATTGAGTGAGAGAAATTATACAAGAAAACGCCTGTCAGCGTGATGTGCCGAGTGCCTTTTAGCATGGACCGCGACAGCTTCTGACAAGAAGGAAATATAATAATGGCTGTACAGAACAGTTTTTCTCATGCTGGTAATTCCTTGCAGTTTCCATGTTAACTTGTGGTTGTGCACAGTGTGCAAATGGAAGAACACAACACAACAAAATAACAGGATAGGGGGTTACAAGAGCGCGGCGCCCTACTTTCATCGCTGTATTATTACGGCTCACGGAAAGGTAAAGCAAAAAAAACCCTCAGCGATAAAAAGCCTCATCTTGTTCTCTTCTTCTTACGTTTTGCTCAACAATATTCCACTTGTTTTAAGAACCCTGAATTGTATGAGCCGCCTCTGTCGTCATCGCTAAAGATACTTTACTTTCATGCAATTAAGCATCAGTAATTTTGCACTTTAATAGAATTGATAAAATTGGAGGAAGATGAAAGTAACGGTAAATGTTTCTCAATGTTATATAATAATAATAATAATATAAGAAATAATAATAATAATATGAATATGAATAATAATATGAATATAATTATTATAATAATTAGTAATAATAATGAATAATAATAATAAATAATTAGTATTAATAGTAATAATAATATATTATTTGAAAAAAAACTTTAAGCAAGTTTTATACATTATACAATCTGAACATTTTTATTCACTTAACATTCTGTTTGAAATTTTAGTCACGGCAGATGAGTGTCACATTAAACTCATGAGAAAATGACCTGACAAATGTTCAGATTATTACATATGTTGACAAGAGATATTGTGATACATTTCACCATCCAGGCAAAATGAAAATTAGCAGGCTGAATCAATTTAATCATTTGTTAATATGGAAGACAACAGCTTTTTAACATTGGTTCCCGGATTTCAAAAGAATATAATTGTGTAAGTGAAAAAAACACTGTATTGTAATGTAAAGTTGCATGAAAGCGTAATAATTATAACATCTGACAAATGAGCAGTTTGATGTGACGATGCTTGTAGCCGAATTGAACAGAATACAGCAAATGTGTCAAGTAGTCTGGTCCGTTCAGCGACGGCTCATCACACTTTTCCTATCCTGACATGCTGCAACGCTAAGCTTTCTAAGCGATACGGCTTGTGTATATTTAATAAGACTGCATGTAGACTAAAAAAGATTATAATGTTCTGGCATGAGTCCTTGGCATTGCAGGAATCAAACTGCGCAGGTGCGAGTTGTCGTCAGCCTTTTATGAACCCTGATCCCCTGCTACCTGTACAGTGACCAGGAACCCCAATTAGTGCACCGTGTCCCCTCGCATGGCTCGCATCGCTCGCCATGCTTCGGGCAAGGTGCCTCGCTGCGCTCGGCAGAGGTTACCATTCCCAATCGTAGTCCACGTGGATAGTTAAAAGTTCAAAAAAAGAAAAAAAATGTGAAAAACTCATGTCGACCTTATGACCAGTCAACCAAGAACATATCAGGACATATAAGACCCTGTCGACCTACTTACTGTTGACCAATAGTGGTCACCCTAAACATTGTCAACCTACTTACTGTCGACCTAGAGACCGGATCCCATGAGGAGGGATACCGGCTCCCCTCAACATTAACCACCCCCTCGTCAGACCACACCCCCATTAGGGCTGCTTCCATAAATTTCCCAGGCTGGTTCTCCACCCCAATCCAGCCCTGTCCACAACCATCATCCGAGATCTACCTGAAACAGATTTCCCTTATTCCTACGCACGACTCAGAACAGCACATTGCTCCCACGACACTTCCATAAGATAAAACAGTATTGGAGATCGTGACACTGAAAAGTAGTAAATAAAAAAAAAATGCATTTTATATTTCAGCGAACATTTTGGTATGAAAATCTGTACATAGAATTCTTCTCTTTTTGCATTTTTGGAAAGGTGGATTAAGGATGAAGCAAAAGCAGAGCTGCAACTGGGGGGGGGGGGGCTTCGCGGACAAGTGTAAGAAATTAAGACGGTGCAGATGCAACATAGAAGTTGCGCTGTTTCCTCCTGCAGCTTCCCTCAAGCCAGGACATGTTTACAACCCATCCCCACCACTCCACAACGCTGGGTGCCAGGTAGGTACTCGGCTTCTAGAGCGCCACACTATGAAGAATGCCGCTGTGCTGCAGACAGACAGTGGGGATGTTGTGATGCAGTCATGTCGGCGGCTGCCTTTTTTCAGAACTCCCCCTTTTGCGCGCCTGCTTAGAACCGCCACTGTACACTGTACAGTACATCATGAACAAGGAAGAGGATGAGGATAGGAATGGCCAGCAGGGAGAGGAGCAGCTCTTCTGCCAGTATGAGGAGCTGTGCAGCAGTGTTAATATGGATAAGAGGGCTCGTGTGGTGGCCTGGGAGAGCTATGCTAGGATCAGCCAGAATTATACTTTGGAGGTGAGGGGGTTAATGTGGCTGGCACAAGGGAAAAAGGCAATAGGGAGGTTATACATATTGCCACTGGGTGACTGGGGAATGGAGGAGTAACAGGACATGCATTACTTGCTCCTGATATTGCAGTGGCAACATCTTAGTGGTACCTGCACTGCCTGTCCTGGAACTCCTGTTTTTCCATTGCTGTAACATCTGTGCACCTATAGTACCTGCACCTATATTACTGGCACTAGGATCCTGTACTCTGTGTATGCAGGTGTAGGCATTATGTGCTGGGTGTGAGACAAGGGCCTTTGACAGCCCTTTGCTATCCACTCTGTTTGTGCCGGGTGTTTGTGTGTCACTGTACTGTGTGGCTATGTCTCCCCTCCACTGCGCTGCTGTTATACTCTCTGCTGCTGCTGTTATTGGTTACACCTGTGCATGCTGTCAGTGTCACACTGCTCCCTTATACCCGGGGCGTGCCAAATGACTGCCTTGCCCCGGGTGACAACAACCCCAGTTTTGTCCATGGCAAAATCCCACAGTATTTCTCTGTGGTGTTCAATCAAAATAAAACAAAAATGACATTTGTTTTGAATTCACTTAAAATATTCGAGCCCAAGCTTACTGTTCTCTGTTATACAGACAAACAGTGGCAGTTGCTCTATCATTCCTGGAGATAATTATATCAGGTGCTAGAAAGGGGGAGGGGTCACAGACAAACAGCAGACAGAGTTGGGGGTGCTTCCCCCCCATGGTATCCCCCAGCACACTAAAAAATTACCTGTAACCATACCTGAACCTATATGGTAATAGAATTTCAGAGAATTAGTCACACGTGTTTGCAAAGACATGTTTAGCTGCTGAGCCACGTCAAGGCTTCTCCAATATTAGCAGGCCTAACACTACATAATAGCCGGGCCCACATAGGGCCATGTAATTTGTCTACAGTAGGCCTCATGATAAAGGCTCATACTAAAACTCATCCAGACACAGAGCTAACTTGCCCGGGAGCGACCCCCAGGATCTCCCATTAGCACTTCAAGGAACAGCATGCCTCCCTGTATGCTGTTTGTTTGTGACCCCTCCCCCCTTCTAGCACCTGATATAATTATCTCCAGGAATGATAGAGCAACTGCCATTGTTTGTCTGCATGTGTGAGAAAGGCACTGAATAGGAGCAGTATTTGGAAGGCATGCTGTTCCTTGTAGTGTTAATGGGAGATCCTGGGGGTGGATCCCGGGTAAGTTAGCTCTCTGTCTGGATGTGTAGATGAAGAAACAAAAGGGTGTTACATACAGTACTGTATATAACGCTGTTGTATCCTTCTTCCAATTCAAATTTTTTAAGAATCAGGAGTTCTTTTCCACTTGTGTTACGTTAAGGCAATTGTATATAGAAAAAGAATATTGGTGTTCAGGAAATAGTTGATTCATTTCTGGATCTCTGATGCAAGGGTGTAGTTTCCGACCGCTGATAAGCAGATGGGTGCAACTCGGATGACCAGAAACCCTTGCAGCAGAGCCCATTTACAATCCATTAAAGATGGCATATGGTACAGTACAGTGGAAATATTCTGCAATTACTTGTACATTTCAGGTTGACAGTACCAATACTAGCATCCAAGTGCCGCCCCTAGGTGAATTCACCACTGCCCACACCCCTCCAAGTGATGCCACTGGTGCACAGTTCAAAATCTGGGGAGTGGGTTGTACCGGCAAACATCGGACCTACTGCTCAGCACCCTCCTCTGATTGGCGCTCTAAATATGTAATCCAGGTATCTGCCCGCAGAAACAAAAATATTTTCTTTCATGCCCTCATCCTTATCTCAGAAACTTTCTGTAAATATATATATATATATATATATATATATATATATATAATGTGCGTCGGCTTAAATCATGGGTTTTGGGTCCGTATTTCCTTCGTGTTTCGGATCTGTATTGGTTTTGCCCCAACCACCCTTGTGGGTTTTGGTTTTGTATTTTTAAAAAAACAAACAAACAAACAGACAAACATAAAAACAGCTAAAATCACAGAATTTTGCCCTGTTTTTGTTTCTACAGTATTATTGTCCACCATGAGATTAATTTCCATTCATTTCCAGTCAATTTTAACCACCTCACAGCTCACAATATTGTTGTCATACGTTTTAGGCCAAAGGCTGCAGCTGGCTCGTTACAAACCGACATAGCAGTGGTAGAAACATAGGGCAGTTTATAGCACAGCTATGAAATATTGCCACACAGCAGTGGAGAAATGAAAAGTGGTGAAAGATGGAATTGTCCTTGAGCCCTCCCTCTGGGTTGGGTTCGGGATACCAGTGGTTGGGATCCCGATGGTCAGCATGCCGACGCCGGGATCCCAGCCACCAGAATGCCAGCAGGGGGAGAGCACAACAAAGCCCCTTGCAGGCTCGCTGCGAACTCGGTGGCTCTATGCGCTCACCACTGGTTCTATCCCCACTCTATGAGTGTCATGGACACCCATAAGTGGGAATAGCCCTCGGCCCCCTGCCAGCATTCTGGCGGCCGGGATCCTGGCATCGGTATGCTGACTGCTGGGATCGTGACTACATCCCATCCTTCTCACCCTTATGTTGGACATTAAAAAGAACATGCACTGTGTAACAAACCAAGCACTTCAGTGGCAGGGACTGACACTATTGTGGCTGAAGTGCTTGCTTTGTTTGGGCCCCCACAAAACAATTTTTTGGAAGTACCTCTGCCAATCACTAATGAGGAGGTTGATGATGAGGATGTTAATAACATTATAATCTAGTAAAATAAATTTCATGAATTTGCCACAAATGACGTAACATGGAGGAGGTGCCTAGATGGCTAATGTCCCTACCTCTACTAACTTTGGCCTGACAAATGGAGCGGACACCTTCACAAACATTGTCAGGATTTGTGGAAAAATAATTCCACACCCAAGAGGTGTCTTTTTTAGTCTTATGCCAAGGCATCACAATGGCTTTGTTTTATAATGGGCAAGAACTGCAGACGGTGGTGGCTGACTTACACACACATGTGCAGATGGCGCAGAAATGGTGGAAGGTGGTGAAAGAGGCCAGTGTGAGAAATGTCAGACTCACACATAGCTTACGTGGACACCCCTAAACGTTCCTCAGGAATGTGTGACAGTTCTGAATGCACAGTATGTTCTACTGATTTAGTTGTTTTCATTTTGTGTATCATTGTAAACAAAGGCCAAGGCCTGAGTCTTTCATTGCCACTTTGTGTGTGGTGAATGGCATATTACCAATTTTATCTTTCTCTGCAGCTAACTTTTCTTTTGATGTTTTTTCTTTACCACTGTACAATTATATAGGGGATAATTCAGAGTTGATCGCAGCAGCAAATTTGTTAGCAGTTGGGCAAAACCATGTGCACTGCAGGGGGAGCAGATATAACATGTGCAGAGAGAGTTAGATTTGGGTGTGGTGTATTCAATCTAAAATCTAAATTGCAGTGTAAAAATAAAGCAGACAGTATTTACCCTGCACAGAAACAATATAACCCACCCAAATCTCACTCTCTCTGCACATGTTATATCTGCCCCCCCCCCCTCCTTCAGTGCACATGGTTTTGCCCAACTGCTAACAAATTTGCTGCTGCGATCAACTCTGAATTACTCCCATTGTTTCTTTGATATTACATGCCCTGACTTAAGCCCTCTATGCCCTTGGGAAACGGCCTTAGTCGATGACATTGATGGACTGGTATTGTTCATCCTCCATATCTATCAACAGGGGTTCAGCACACACCACAATTTGTATGAAAAATGTACCACCTACAGTGTCACAATACGTGTATGAGTCACAGATAATCATTAACACTACGGTTTACTTTTACCTACAGTGTCGCACAATACGTGTATGAGTAGGAAATTAAATATATTACTGTGTTACTACCTTCACCCACAGTGTCCCACTATACGTGTGAGTCAGATATAGCAATTGAACTCTGCGGTTTAATTTCACCAACAGTGTCTCACACAGAGGCGGAACTACCGCCAGTGCAACCAGTGCGTTGCACTGGGGCCCGCCACTGTACAGGGGCCCAAAGCATGTAATGAGTCAAACTGACTCATTACATGCCGCTGTGTGCTGCAGGCAACCGCCGCCCGCAGCACACAGGAGAGGAGAAGGAGGAGGAGGGAGCCGCAGCAGAGCTGTGTTATTGGTTGAGGCACTGCTGCTGCTGTCCCTCTGCTTCACCATAGGCTGTCTTCCGACGCTGTGAAGCGCATCCCAGCATTCACAGCGGCGGAGAACAGCCTATGGTGAAGCAGAGGGGCAGCTACGGCTCCCTCCTCCACCTTCCTCCTCTTCCTTCTCTCCTGCCCGGGAATCGGGATCTCTGCCAGAAGCTGCACCGAGGAGCCTGAGCCAGCGGAGACAGTAAGTATAATTCTTTCTTTCTTTCTTTCTTTCTTTCTTTCTTTCTTTCTTTCTTTCTTTCTTCCTTAATGTGTAAAAAGGGGGACGCTGTCTGCCGTAATGTGTAAAAAGGGGGAATCTGCCTGCCATAATGTGTAAAAAGGGCACGCTGTCTGCCGTAATGTGTAAAAAGGGCATGCTGTCTGCCGTAATGTGTAAAAAGGGCACGCTGTCTGCCGTTATGTGTAAAAAGGGGGACGCTGTCTGCCGTAATGTGTAAAAAGGGCACGCTGTCTGCCGTTATGTGTAAAAAGGGGCACGCTGTCTGCCGTTATGTGTAAAAAGGGGGATGCTGTCTGCCGTAAGGTGTAAAAAGGGGGATGCTGTCTGCCGTAATGTGTAAAAAGGGCACGCTGTCTGCAATTATGTGTAAAAAGGAGCACGCTGTCTGCCGTTATGTGTAAAAAGGGCACGCTGTCTGCCGTTATGTGTAAAAAGGGGGATGCTGTCTACCGTTATGTGTAAAAAGGGGGACGCTGTCTGCCTTAATGTGTAAAAAGGGGACGCTGTCTGCCGTAATGTGTAAAAAGGGGACGCTGTCTGCCGTAATGTGTAAAAAGGGGACGCTGTCTTCCATAATGTGTAAAAAGGGGACGCTGTCTTCCTAATGTGTAAAAAGGGGACGCTGTCTGCCGTAATGTGTAAAAAGGGGAATCTGTCTGCCGTAAGGTGTAAAAGGGTCTCTGCCTGGTGTAGTGGTGCTACTGTGCGGCGTAATTTGAATAATGGAGACTACTGTCCACCGTTATATGAATTGGTATTATTTTGTGGCCACACCCCTTCCCCACGAAGCTGCGCCCCTATGTATTTTTGCACGCGCCTGCAGTGCGCACTGCCCCTGTTTTGCATGCAGGAGTGGGGCTCCAATGCCTTTTCTTGCACACAGTGCTAAAATGTCTAGATACGGCACTGTTGCTAGATATCCATTTCTCTGGCCCTGAGCAGGTCCCCCTCACCAGTACCTTTCCGGGGGTGGACTTGAATGGGATGGGGGGGGGGGGGGCAAAGCATTTTGCCGCACCTGGGCCCACCGCTCGCTAGTTCCGTCACTGGTCTCACAATACGTGTGTGAGTACGAAATAAAATATATTACTATGGTACCACCTTCACCCACACTGTCACACAATGTGTGTATGAGTATGAAAATATATTACTGTGGTACCACCTTCACCCACAGTGTTGTACAATATGTGTATGAGTATGAAAATATATTACTGTGGTACTACCTTCACCCACAATGTCGCACAATACATGTATGAGTACGAAATAATAATATACTGTGGTTTGAACGGCAGTGTCACAGTACTTATGAAAATAAAGTATAAATTGTATAGTACAATGAGGTACAGCACAAACAAACAAAAAAAATATATTTTTTTTATAATTTTTTTTTTAGGCTTTTTAGATTTTATTATTTCAATTTTACACAGGGGCGGAGCCCCTAGATTAACAGATAGAGCATACCTGTGCAGACACAGCAGTTCCTGGATGTATACTGGGGTGGGATCCGGTCTCTAGGTCGACAGTAACTAGGTCGACACTATCTAGGTCGACCATTATTGGTCGACAGTAACTAGGTTGACAGGGTTTCTAGGTCAACAGGGTCTCTAGGTCGACATGTTCTAGGTCGACAGGTCAAAAGGTCGACATGAGTTTTTCACAATTTTTTTGAACCTTTTCATACTTAACGATCCACGTGGCCAAAAATTGCTAATGGTAACCTTGCCCGAAACATGGCGAGCGAAGCAAGCCATGCGAGGGGACACGGTGCACTAATTGGGGTTCCCGGTCACTCTAAGAAGAAAACTACACAAACCCCCCCCATAAAAAACTAATGTCGACCTTTTGACTTGTCGACCTAGAACATGTCGACCTAGAGACCCTGTCGACCTAGTTACTGTTGACCAATAGTTGTCGACCTAGACAATGTCGACCTAGTTACTATCTACCTTCCATACCACACCCACTGGGGTACAGCACAAAAAAAAAATGTTTTATTTGAAAATAATAAAATATTAGTTTTTTTTTTTATAACACTGGAGCAGAACCACTGGATGTATGGACAGATCACCCCTAGATGGACAGATCACCCCTTGTCAGATGCAGCAGACGACAGACAGAGCACCCCTGGACTGGAACTGATGGGACACACCAGCTCCTGAATGTACACACAGTATACTGGGTTTTTATTTAACACTGGGGCAGAGCCCCTGGATGTATGGACAGATCACCCCCAGGTGGACAGAGCACCGTTTTTCAGATACAGCAAATGACAGACAGAGCATCCCTGGACTGATACACCAGCCCCACTGCAGCCACCAGCCCCACACCCCACAACCCAGCACTGAGACAGGTCCGTTCAGTACACTCTTCACAGCCGGAGTGAAAATGGAGCAGATCACTGGGACCTTTATAGAATCCAAAACCTGTGAGAATCTGACAGCGTGATGATGACGTTTTGCCTAATTTTGGGATCCGAGTTAGGAGCGAAAACCCGAGCCGGACTAGGATCCCAGCCCGGATCCGGAAGTTCGGGTGGATTTGTTTCTTGGAGAACCAGACCATCTCATCTCTAATATAAGTATATTGACAAAATTGTTCCTTTGTATGTACTATATGTGCAAGGTAATCTCCGCTTGGAAGGTGAGTAATTACAAACTAATTAAGCTTACCAGAAACTCCCAATTGCTAAATTAGTCTTCAGGGGAAAGGGGAGGGCACTGATTTTTCCTAAATATAATGATTTTAGGAAAAATCAGACTTGCTCTGGAGGTGTGAGAAAAAGGATGCCGTGATTTCTATAGGGATCACTAAGTCTCATTTTTTATCCTGTAATTGAATAGCAATCGAATTGTCCCTGATGTCATGCCACATAGCATAGTGGGGGTGGGTTGGGGGAAGGAGCACATTGGTCATGGGGCACATAATAATGAGGACTCTGAACAGACAGCCAGTAGCTACGTGACGGTCACCACCAGTAGCGGATCTTGTTACGGGCACGCAGGATTTTTGCCCGGGCCGCCGCCGCCATGGCAAGATCCACTACTGGTGGTGCCCCCGGTGCTGTGCGGTGCTGACTGTGCGGTGCGCGATGGAATTATTCGCGCACCGCACTGCATTGTGGGAGCAGCACATAGACACTAGAGGTCATGATTGACCTCTAGTGTCTGCGGTGCTATTGGAGAGACGTCATGACGTCTCTCCCATAGATCAGCGGAGCCGGCAGTCGGACACGGAGGGCAGCAGCGGTCGGGAATCAGGAGCGGGGATCGTGAGTATTAATTTATTTTTTTACATTTTTTTTGTAAGCAGCACAAACTAATGGGCACAACTCTACTAGGGGCAAATACTACTGGGGGCAGTACTACTGGGGGCACAAACTAGGGGCACAACAACTCTACTGGGGGCAATACTACTGGGGGCATAACTGACCACGCCCCTTCATGAAGCCACGCCCATATTTTTTAGCCCGGGGCGCCACAAGGGCTAGATCCGGCCCTGGTCACCACCCTCCCCAGACTGCAGCACTGCACTCAGGGTCATGCAGGCGACAGCCAAACGGTATTAGGGGGTTATTCAGACCCAGAGGCATTACTAGGGTTGGTGTCACCCGGTATGGCAACTTATGGTGTCACTCCCATGGACCTCCTTCCGTATCACACCACGTGTGTGTGTGTGTGTGTGTGTGTGTGTGTGTGTGTGTGTGTGTGTGTGTGTGTGTGTGTGTGTGTGTGTGTAAAATCTGGCACTCCAAGCACTTTAAAACAGTATGAATGCTAGTGCCCTTCTTAAAAAGAATTTAAACAAGGAGTGTCGGCCACACAAGTTTCATATATATTCTGTGATTTCCACATGCAGCCAAATCTCTCCCAGGATCTATTCTGTGAGACCTATTGAGGAAGCCACACCACTTATACTTTTGAGATTGTTAAACCAGCTATATAATTCTTGAATTTCGTTGTACGTGGGTCAACATCCGAATCAGAAATAGTCTTGAATTTAAAATTGGACACCACACTTTAGGTAGTTTGCAAAAATGCCGACATATGGTTGTCAGCACTCCTAAGAGATTATAACCAATAGTATTCCTAGGCAACCCTGTAAGGATTTACGCCCAATTAGTTTTAAGGTAGTTTATACAAAACACCATTATCCAACCGATTACACATTTAAGAAGGAATACCTCTTAAGCTCTAATCAGGAGCCCTGATATAAGAGCTTCATCCACTAAGTCCAGATATAGGAGATTCTGAATAATCGTACATTAGAGGTTATGATCCTTTATATTAATTCATCATGAGCAAATTAGCCTTTTCCTATATTCGTTACCCCTGATGAAGTCGATAAGACAAAACGCGTTGAGTTTGTCAGTCTGAGAATCACAACCTAGTCTGTAAAGATACTCCCTGTCGAGCTCGCACCTTGCAAAAGGTGAGGGGATATCTAGATTCCACCTTACAAACGTGTTGGCTGTGTACTCTTTTAGTTGCATTTTATTGACACAATTTTATACTTTGAACTGTGTATACGTTATTAAAATAACTTTTTACTAATTGGCCTGTTGGCCTCTTGTTTGGGTGACTATTTGGTGAGGGGTGTCTGTTTCAGGTCCCCAGATTTAAATACCCTCCAGTCTACATTCCGACGAAAATAACGCTGGAAGAACTGTGTAATTACATTCCACTTTAGCGCACTTGGGAATTTGTGTTTATTCTTGTATGCTTTTGAGGTCTCCCAACAAAGATCTCTCCTGTGGTGCCGCTTCTAGGTTGGCGCGAGATAAAGATACTACTGTGTTTTTTTTATATATATATATATATATATATACACATATATACATATATATCTCTTCGGGAAAGGGGGCATAGCCACTCAAAAGGGGGCATGTCCTTTAGTGTAGTTTACCACACTACATACCCCTTATACACATCATGCACCACAATAGTAGGACCCCTTATACTGGTGCCCCTTTCACATTATACCACAAAGCCAAAATTCACATTAGTGACAGCAAAGACATAGGGACAGGAAGAGTGACAGAGAGAGAGGGACAGCAAGGGCATACAATAGGGACTAGGGAGAGAGAAGGGCAGCAGGGTAAGATTACCTATTTAGCAGCCGGAGCGGAGGATGATGTGGTCCGCGGTGCATGAGGAGGCTGTGGTCGGCACGGGGTGGAGAAGGTTATGGGCAGAGAAGGACTGAGGGTGGCTGAGGAGGCTGAGGGTGGCGGCTGCGCAGCAGAAGAGGCAGAGGGCAGTAGCGGTGCAACGGAGGAGGCTGTGGTCGGCGGCCTTTGGTGGTGCGGCACTGGCTCCTATGACCCGGCGCTACTATTTCCAGATTGGATAGGAGTAATAGGAAATGTTTGGTTAAACAAGAAAGTTGCCTTATTTGAGGCAAGAGCACACGGACTGACTCTGAGTCTGTCTCCACAGTTCCTGTCCCTCCTCCCAGGCAGCATTCAGCGCGCACGAGCAAGGAGAGAGGCAGCTGCTGCGGAGAGGGGAGGGTGACCCTGGCTGGGACACTTACTGGCTGCAATACAGTGAGTCAGTGTGACTCAATGTAATGCCGGCGGCTGTGGGCCCCTTGACAGCTGCGGGTTTCGGTGCAATGCACCGCTGCTAGTTCCGCCGCTCTGTCTCGCCTCTCAGGTTAATTTAATGGGATGCGGGTGCGCGGCTCTATTTGGTGTCACCCCATTGAAGGGTGACACCCGGGTGCGGCCCGCACCCACCGCACCCCCCTCATGACGCCACTGTTCAGACCTGACCGCACGCTAGATTTTTTTCACTGCGGTGCGATTAGGTCAGAACTGCGCATGCGTATGCCCCGCAATGCGCAGGTGCGTCTCATGGCTACAAAGCAGATCGTTGCTGAGCAATGGGTTTTACGAAGAATCCATTTCACAGCCGAACGCAAGTAGAAGGCGTTTGTGGGTGGCAACTGACCGTTTTCTGGGAGTGTTTGGAAAAACGCAGGCGTGTCTAAGCGTTTGCAGGGCAGGTGTCTGACGTCAATTCCGGCCTCCGGACAGGCTGAAGTGAACGCAGCGGCTGAGTAAGGTCAGAGCTACTCAGAAACTGCACAAACTGTTTTTGTACCGCTCGGCTGCACATGCGTTCGCACACTTGCACAGCTAAAATACACTCCCCTATAGGCGGCGACTATTTGATCGCAGCGCTGGAAACAATTGCTAGCGAGCGATCAGTTCTGAATCACCCCCTCAGTTCCATCAGCACACCGCACCCCATGATACTGATTAACGCCCCCTTGCCTCCCCCATAATGGCACGCATTTGTGCACACTGTGTTGCTGCACTTGGCGCCACCCCTCCTTCCTCTGAATTCGCCTTTTGCCAATTGAGTTTAAGTGCTTACAATTTCCCGTTAGGATACTGTATGTTTTGGAGTGACAATAAGCAAAGTGCAAGGCTGGTCCTTTAATGTCATCGTTGTAGACTTGCGCTGTGAGGTCTCCTCATGTGGTCATTTATACGTGGGTCTCTCCCGAATCAGTAATATGCCACCAATTAATCATAACTGATGACAGTAAAATAATAAGACACGTATTGTGGTTTACAATGAGGTGTTTACAGAGTGAAGGAACTGGTAAACAATAACACAATAAAATTACTTTTTACTACAGAAGACAGACAAGTGAACTAAAAAAATGGGAAAGAAATATGTATCATTGCAGAAAATTAACAATCACTTGGCAACGACGTGTAGGCACTGCTACTACAGTATCTATCTATCTATCTATCTATCTATCTATCTATATATATATATATATATATATATATATGGCAAACTCGGAACAAGGAAAAGTTCCAAACGGACACGGCACTCCAGGACTTGAAATAAGCTCACGCATATAAACATAAATATTGTTTATATGCGTGAGCTTATTTTTGCTTTCTGCATGTCTTGTATCTATGGAGATTGCCACCCTGGATATGTATGTATGCAGATTTTACATTGATGGACATTATAAATTGCTGTTGAAATCAAGTCCTGGAGTGCCGTGTCCGTTTGGAACTTTTCCTTGTTCCGAGTTTGCCATGTTTGTGATTTTGGACAAGGGCACACAGGCGGTTGTTTAATTACACTGAGTGCCGGATTATCTAGAGACTATGTATATATATATATATATATATATATATCACTCTCTCTTTCTCTCTCTCTCTCTCTCTCTCTATATATATATATATATGGGAGTATATATATGGGATGCAGTTAATTTACCGACAATCAAAATCCCAATGGTCAAAATACAAACAGCAATTGACCGACGGTCAAAATACAGACAAGGTCAAAATACCGACAAGGTCAAAATACCGACATTTAAAATACCGACAAGGTAAAAATACCGACATATAAAATGTCAACAGGTAAAAATGCCGACAATGGTTTTTCATGATTTTTTCATTGAAACCGACTTGTTCATACTTTACCATCCCAGTGGACCTGGAGGGGGAATATAATAGTGCCCAAAGCCGCGAGCCATGCGAGGGGACGCGGTACACTTATATGGTGTCCATGTCGACCTATGTTGACATACACACAAAAAAATCAATGGAAAGCTCATGTCAGCATGTTGACCTGTCGACATTTTACATGTCTGTATTTTGACCTTGTCGGTATTTTAAATGTCGGTATTTTGACCATGTCAGTATTTTGACCTTGTCGGGATTTTGACCATCGGTCAATTGCTGTCGGTATTTTGACCGTCTGGATTTTGATTGTAGGTATTTCATACCGATCCCATATATATACTGTATGTGTATATATATATATAAATATTGAAATGTTAATTCCAATATTTATATATATATATATATATATATATATATATAATGTTAATTTCTACTGTATTTTAGTGTTAGCGCACCTCTAAGAAGGGAGATCACTGTGACTCTGAAATCCTCATGCCCGTTTTTAAGCACAATCCCATCATCAACAAGACTGCGTTATAATTACGTGATAACGCAACGCTTCTCTTTGAAACATCAAGTCACTTTATATAGCTCTGCATCCAGTTTTTATAGTAACATTCTTGTCATTGGAGGATGAATTTATAAATTAGCATTCTGGCCAAGCATAAGTTATTCAGCTCTAATAAAGGGCTGCGAAGGAAGTGCAAATGCCTACTGTGAGCAAATGTCACATATTATCTTTTCAGTCAAATGTCTTCCAGGAGTCATGACCTTAATGTCAGCGAGTCCTTGCTTAAATGTGTTTACTGAAGACGCTCTAACAGCATGAAGCCAAGTGTCTACACGCTCTGTATTAAATGACATTTCTGTAAATAGGATATTAATCTGCGTAAATGCAAAGTAAAAAATAATATTACATGGCAACTGATTATAATGTCATTTGGCTGGACAACTGTTAGCTTGCTCAGATTTACAGAATCTCATTAAAATGACTGACGGAGGGAAGGACAAACCTCAATATACAGTATTCATGTATATTTATTTTAAAGCAAATGAGATGTGCAAATGAAAATATTGTGGAGTGGATTCTGAGTCTGACGCAGGCGGGGCTGAAGATGAATGTAATACATGCGCTGCCAGTGTATCCGGGAACGGCAACGGCGCTGTGTATAATAGCCGCCATGCAGAACCTGGGACTCTTCATTAGCCTTTACTCTCCCCTAAGCCCGCCCACAAACTCTCATTGGCTAGATTCATAGGAGTCTGGGTGCTGCAGCCGCCGCTGCTGGCGTCATTTGCTGCAGTTGCAGCTGCGACTTTATGTTAATGATGAGTGAGTGCCCGGTATGAGCAGGAGGGGATGTAAACACCTAGGAATAGGCCTGATTGTGGTCTCAGTGCAGGATGCTACAGGGTTAAAACATACTTGTCTACTCAAACGGAAGTTGCGGGAGGCTCCTGATTTTTGGCAGGATGGAGAGATAATCTCCGGCATTTGTGGGTCCGTGGGGTGGGGCTAAAATTATGCAAATTGTGTCATTTTAGCCCCGCCCCCTCCTCATAGACCCGCAAATCATGTTGTTTTCCTGAGGTGGGGAAGGGGCTTGATGATGTCAGAGCCAGGCCTTGCCCCCGAAGTTCCCTGCAGTGCCTCCTCTCCGGGATGTATGGGTTAAAATAGTTTTTGGTTGAGGGCCCAATAGGGAGATTTTAGGGGCATGTGGTTAGGAGGTGCTTGGCATTCATTTTGTGAGGTGATCTGCCTCCTTTTCCTTTGTTTCCCCAGCCTGCCTTCCCTGTTTTTTCCCTTTTTTGTCAATCCGTTTTCGCAGCGGGAAAGAACGGCAGTTCAGTATTGTAGGGGGTTGGATTTCTTTGGGCGCGCTTCATAGCAAAGCTTACATTTAGTAGCTGATTTCATTGGTTGGCTGGCCGTGATCTGGCTGGCATTGTTTAAGGGGTAGGAGACCGTTAAAGTATTCTTGCCTTTGAGAAGGTCAATTGGCCTTGCAAGTTTTATATGTCACTCAGCTAGGTTATTGGCTGTTAGCTGGCAACCGGATATTTGCCCTTCTTTCCTATTGCAACCATATTAATTGGATTTTTTTAGTTCTTTTTTTCTTTGGCTGTTTCCAAAAAAGGAATTTACCATTTTTAAATGCAACATAATGGGGGAATTTAATTGTTTAAAAAGTCTGTCAGTCTTTTTTTTCAGTCTAATAGACAGGAAAAAACAGACACCCAACCGAATTTTCATACAATTGAATACCCCCCAATTTGTCTTTGGCTTTATTTTAAATAAGTATAATAAAGTGAAGGGTTAATGGTTATATCTGCATGGGAAATCAATCAGGCATCTGACCATAGGTAGTTTATGCAGCCCTTCTCAGGTACAGCCATGTGTCTGTATGTGCAAGAACTGAGAGTCTCACTGTTAGCGCCTGTGGATCCTGAAACATTGCTTGGTCTGTAGACGCACCATTGAAACATGCACAAGCCCTATAGGAGGGGCACTTTCTCCATCTGCGAATGTCCTCCTATAGTATGTGCGCAGTTAAGTGTCTATGTACGCAGTTGCTGTTGGCGACAAGCATGTGACACTCCCATAAGATACAAAATCTCTGTTCATCAGTTTAGCCACCCCCTGTTACTGCACAGGAACACCCCTGACATTTCTGTTACTGTACATCAAAATTTATACGGTGACACTGTAAGAACAAAATTCGGTGTGCGACACTGCCACTGTGTCATGGAAATAATCCGTATTAGGAAGTAGAATTTTTCAGTTTTTCGCTCAAAGAATTTGGACTGAACAATCCTACATGGAAGACGCTCTATTAATTTCGTTCCAGCTGGAACTCTCAGTTATACCCATACCACACCGCAGGGCAGAATTAATTGAAACCATCATCACCACCCCAGTTCTGCTAAATTGCGCATGCACTGTAGAATGCCATTCGTCAAAATAATGACACCAAAGTTGGTCGTAGACTATTGTATTGTCGGAATTTTGTGACTTTGCAAATCTACCTAGAACACAGTATACTGTAAATAATTGTTGGAAATTGTGCAGCAACCTCACTCATCTGCTGTATACAATGTTTGACCCACCTGAGCTCTAAGTATAATTTTAAATCACACTACCGATTCCAATACTGCAAAAGGACTAGATCCGAGACACCAGGATTTCCAGTGTTACTGGGATTGGATACGGGATGCCCTAAAACCGCCTTTAGAGCAGCCTGAGCGTAACCTCCCCCTGTAGCCTAACCCAACCCCCCCCCCCCCCCCATTCACGGTGGTGCCTAACCCTAACCTCCCCTGTCCGCTGCCTACAGCTAACCCTCCCCCACAGCCTAACTCTACCCATCCCTGGTGGTGTCTAACCCCTCCCTCCCCCACAGCCTAACTCTACCCATCCCTGGTGGTGTCTAACCCCTCCCTCCCCCACAGCCTAACTCTACCAATCCCTGGTGGTGTCTAACCCCTCCCTCCCCGCAGCCTAACTCTAACCCTCCCTGGTGGTGTCTAACCCCTCCGTCCCCGCAGCCTAACTCTGACCCTCCCTGGTGGTGTCTAACCCCTCCCTCCCCGCAGCCTAACTCTAACCCTCCCTGGTGGTGTCTAACCCTCCCTCCCCGCAGCCTAACTCTAACCCTCCCTGGTGGTGTCTAACCCCTCCCTCCCCCACAGCCTAACTCTACCCATCCCTGGTGGTGTCTAACCCCTCCCTCCCCCACAGCCTAACTCTACCCATCCCTGGTGGTGTCTAACCCCTCCCTCCCCCACAGCCTAACTCTACCAATCCCTGGTGGTGTCTAACCCCTCCCTCCCCGCAGCCTAACTCTAACCCTCCCTGGTGGTGTCTAACCCCTCCCTCCCCGCAGCCTAACTCTAACCCTCCCTGGTGGTGTCTAACCCCTCCCTCCCCGCAGCCTAACTCTAACCCTCCCTGGTGGTGTCTAACCCCTCCCTCCCCGCAGCCTAACTCCAACCTTTCCCACCTGCATCCTAGCTCTAACCCTCCCCCCCACAGCCTAAACCTAACCCACACACACACACACACACACACACACACACACACACACACACACCTTACCAGTGTTGTGTCCTGGGAGTCCTCGTTCAGGATTCTGGTGGTCAGATCCCGGCGCTGGCATTTCAATTAATGATGGGATACCGGCATCGGTACTCTGAGCTGTGTCGGGATTCTGACTGCATCCCTGTTATTATTATACTGCAATGCAATGCCACAAAATTGTATTTACTGACCATGTGCCTATTATTATATGGGCACTAATGGATAAGTGCAGCAAGTGGAGTCAAGTGCAAAGAGGGTACCTCAGTTGAAAAATGTTCATCACAACTACAGGATAAACATAATGATAAATAAGACTATATAAAGAAACCTACATTAAGTTTTTGTTTATCGATCTGAAATATTTAAATCATCACTAAAGAGTCAAAAAAAAGTGAAGACTGTTCATAGTTTGCTATTTCCACATTTTAAAAAATTCATACAGTGAGGGCAGATATTCTATGCAGGCAATAATGACTTTATGGGGGATATTAAAATGTTTGAAAAGTCAGTTGGGTGTTTGTTTTTTCCTATGTAATAGACAGGAAAAAACAGACACCCAACCGACTTTTCAAACATTTGAATTCCACCCTATGACTGTCAACTTATAGTATTCAACAAACCCATCTTGAAAGCATCCACCAACATTTAATAACCCAAAATATTTATATTACTGTATAAACGAGGCAATATTTGGCAAATGCAATTATCACATATAAATAAAGAGCAGTTTCTGCTAATAACAATGAATAAACCTTGTAATAGCTTGGCCTTTATGTAAAGCATGTATAAGGCATATTAGCAGGTACAATGTTATAACACCATTGTCCAATCATCCGTACTATACCGACTCATTGGAAAAACTTGGAACTGTCAGATACAATAGCCTCCTAACTGCTCTCTAATTAATAGTGATTAGAATGATGAGCCACAGAAATATTATTATGCATTGTATATGCATATATTTGCATGTAATTAATTATACATAAAACATTGATTAATTCAGAAGTAGCATGTCGTAGCGTTGAGAAGCTAGGCTATCACATACATACACTGCCTAGAGCTGTCATATCTCTCTGCTTGATCCACTGATATCTCAACAGAGTTGGATGACCTTTACATCTTGATGTGAGATCACAAGGTTAGACAAATAAACAGTAAAGCATACAGTATCCAATCATGCAATAGTACATGCATTTGTTGATCATTGAACAGGGCCGGATTTAGGGGGGGGCGAAGGGGGCGACCGCCCCCCCTAACACAGTCATAGCCATGCCCACTTTTGGGCAGAAGAGAGCTCTCCGGTGAGAGCCTGAGGCAGAACGATGTGCTGCAGCTTATACCACAGCAGCATAGAGGATCCAGGAGAGCAAGGGTTACAGAGCATTTGCCCCTCACTTGCTGGTGTGTGAGTACTAGGGTTAATAAATACAATTACCCCATAGCACAGTCACATGTACATAGAACAATCACAAAGGTCTATCTCAGTCTCACTCAAAAAGTTCAGTCAGAATTGAGAGGAGGAGGAGTTAGGATTGCAGATGGGAGGAGTTGAGACTGTAGAGGGAGGAGTCAAGATTAAACAGTAAACCCCCCCCCCCCCTAAAGAAAAGTCTAGATCCGTCCCTGTCATTGAACAGGATGGTCTTAGTGGAAGGGCCTAAGAATAAGTTCTTAGGGGGACATGTATTAAGCAGTGATAAAAGCTGCTCTGTATACTTTTATTGTATGCAAATTCTAAATGTTACGGCAATGCTGATTGGTTTCCATGGGCAACTTCTCCACTGGCTCACTTTTCCGCTTTTATCACTGTTTAGTACATATCCCCCTAAGAATTTATTAATCAACATTCAAGAAATAAATTGCTGACATCTATTAACACAAACAGCGATCAACAGTATGTAACCCATGACATACTGTATACACATTCAATCAGAGTTTCATCTCTTGAGATAAAGTTTGAGCAAAAAAATATTTAGGCAAGCAAATAGTATGTCCTGTAATAGATACTAGATTTTTCTATTTCACTAAAAACATGAGAGGTCTCATCTGGTGTTTTCTGGGTAAGATTGTCTCAGTCTGTTTGTTGGTACTCAAAAGGAAGGCTCACTCAATGCATTTTTGTATAAATGTAACAGGCACTGATGTAAATGATTGATTACTTATTTTCTGAAATATGATTGGTGCTATATAATTTGATGATAATAATAAGTTTGGATTGTTACAAGTGGCGTAGCTGACAGGATTACATTTCACTTATTATTATCACTTGAAATAGAGATTTAAACTGTTTTAGAAACTCCTTCTGACGACTTCAATCACTGACTTTCTCCTGGATCGCATTCACAAACTACCAAAAGCACATAATGCTCCACCAGATGTACCTAGAGACACCCTAATGCATCTCCATTACTTCCACGTTAAAGAGGCAATTCTTCGTGTGGCTAAATCATCGGACTTCTCCAATTCCACCTTGGGGGATCTCCAAGTCTTTGGCGACCTCTCAGCTGCTATTTTAGCCCTCCGTAGATCTTTTTTGTCAGTCACAAAGGCTTTGCGTAAGGCTTATATTTCATATCGCTGGGGATTTCCAATAAAGTTGCTGATTCAACGTCATGGCTCCACACATGTGGCGTCTACTCTAGTCGACGGCACCCGTCTTCTAGTTTCCTGGAACCTGGAGGACATCTTATCTAAGGTACTGAGCAGCCCTCGAATTGTACAGGATTGATCCGTTGCAGGATGCACCTCCAAATGACCTTCTCAATCTTTATTGTTGTATTCTATATATTTGTTTATTGTGGTTTAACGATCCCATGCAGTTATATTAATGTCTCGTGCAATGGCTTAATTTTCATTGGTTAACTGTTCTCACACCTTATACTATGTCACCAGATACTTTTTTCCACCCCCTATAATGGGTGATTCGCAGTTTCGCTCATACTGTATTACTCATCTGCTGGCACCCAATAATAATATTATTGTATATTATGAGTGTTGGATTTGGATTACACCACACAATGTACCTGGATTCTTCTAGGTGACATTATTCAATAACATGTTTAGTTTTCAGTTCCGCCTGGAGTGATGGAGGAATGTAGCTACCTTCGCACACTCCAATGTGCTGCCTTTGGAGGTGCCCCCCCCCACCCCCCATAGCGCCTCTGTGGTGCTTTTTTTGTTCCCTTGTGTTTATTATTTTTTCAAATTTTTTGCCCCTTTTGTTCACCCCAGTTCTTGTTTGAATTCACATGTAGAAGTTCTCTCTCAATGTTTTTGGTTTTTATGGTGGTACAACTGTCTGATCTTAGTGCTGGACAATTGTCGGGATGTCTGTCTGGCCTGGTTCCTATCATAATACCCTCTTTCAATTATGGTTAATATACTATCTCTGAATGTAAAAGGTTTCAACTCACCTAACAAGAGAAGGTTGGCTCTTCTTACTTTGCAAAACACAGAGCGCATGTTGTCGCCCTACAAGAAATGCATTTCATGCAATCATCTACCCCACAGTTTTCTAATATAAAGTATCCTCATTGTTACATGTCGAATGGTCCTTTGAAAAAAGCCTGGGTTACCATTCTTTTCTCGAGTTCTTGTTCCTTTGTTTTAGACCAACAGATAAATGACCAAGATGGCCACTATTTGATTATTGTTGGTAAACTAGAGGACAGAGCAATAACGATTGCAGTGGCTTATGCACCAAACACTAAACAAACCGCTTTTGCTAGGAAACTCTGCAATGTTCTTCATTCCTGTAGTAAAGGACACCTTTTGATATTAGGAGACTTTAATATGGTCCTAGACCTAATATTGGACAAATCCTCCTCTAGCAATAAATTGCGCAGCTTTCCCGTGCATAATCATTCCACTGTGTTCTGATGCTTATTAAGTGAATATGATCTTTATGATGTCTGGAGAGCCAGAAACCCTATGGTGTGGGATTATACCTTTTTTCCCATGTCCATAGCTCCTACTCCCGTATCGATTTAGCTATTTCAGATAAGTGGACCCTGCAACACATTAAAAGGGGTTCTATCCTGCCAGTGACATGGTTGGACCATGCAGCTTTAAGCTTACATTGGGATATTTCGTCCAATAAAACCCCTCCCAACCCTTGGCGTCTAAGCAACCATTTTCTCATTGATGACGAGGCGGAGCAAACCATTACCCAATCTCTTTCAAATTTTCTAGACACCAATAAACCTGATGTTACCTCTCTCTCTTTAATTTTTGGTGCACTTTAAAAGTGGTGACTCTGGGTTCAGCTATACAAGCAGCGGCCCGACAGCGTAAACTTCAGAAGTCCCGTCAGGATGACATTAACTCCCGATTGAAAATCCTGGAAGTTAATCATAAATCTTCCCCCACTAATCTCAAACTTTATTGTGAACTCCTCCAGCTAAGGGAAGAGTGGAACGTTTTAGCTCTGAGAGAGGTTCATAAATCTTCATTCAAGCTGAAGCAAAAATGTTATGTTCAGGGATACAGAGCAGGCAGACTACTCGCTAGGAAACTCAGGGGCAAAAGAGCTAAGGAACGAATTCGAGTGGTCACCAATTTGAAGGATATCGCTGAGGCCTTTACAATTTATTATTCTGCTTTATATAATCTAGTCAATGACCCTTCAGCTTCACAACCCTCAGAAGTGGAGATTGACCAATTTCTGAAAGAGGTAACTCTCCCCTCTATTGCTGTAGATATGCTCAATTACCTGGAACGTCCGTGGTCCAAAGAAGAAATAGACTCAGTCATTGACTCCCTTCCCTCTGATAAGGTCCCTGGCCCTGATGGATACACTAATACATTTTATAAAACTTTTAAAGATATTTTGTCCTCTATCTTAATTCAAGTATTTAATGAGGCTTCCTTAGGAGGCCACTTCCCGAAGGAAATGCTGGAGGTAAGAATAGTAGCTTTCCCTGAACCAGGTAAAGATCCTGCGCAATTAATGAATTACCGCCCAATTGCCTTGCTAAATACAGATGTAAAAATATATGCGAAACTCATCACAAATAGACTTAACCCTATCCTCCAGAACCAGGTGGGATTTGTTCAGGGTCGTCAATCCCCAGACAATAATAGACAAGTCATAGATGTTGTGGATGCCTTCCCCTCTACTGGTAAATCTTTATTATTACTGTCGTTAGATGCTGGGAAGGCGTTCGACAGACTCTATTGGGGATATCTTCGAGCAGTGCTGAGAAAATTTGGTACACGACAAGGGTGTCCCTTTTCCCCTTTAGTTTTCACTCTAGCTATAGAACCCTTAGCAGAGATGATTAAATCACGGCCAACCATACAAGGCGACCTTTAATGGCACTTCGTATAAAAAATGTCTGTTCGCAGACAATGTATTATTAACCCTTACCGATCACCAATCATCCTTGCCGCACATACATTCAGTCCTTGAACAGTATTCTAGAGTATCATATTATAAATTAAATAATTCTAATACTGAAGCACTACCCATCAACTTAGATCCTGACCTCTTGAGATCTTTGCAATCAGCATATAATTATACCTGGCAGGATAGAAGCCTGAAATACTTGGGAATACAGTTGACCCCTAGCATCGATGGCTTAATTCAACTATTCAAACTATATTCCCCTTCTAAATAAAATGTCCCTATTTACGTCTGACTGGATGATGCAAAATGTCTCCTGGATGAGCAGAATTGCGGCACTGAAAATGGTATCGCTTCCTAAAGTGTTATATTTATTTAGGACTATTAATTCTACTTTTATTAAATATGTTTGGAAAGGAAAAAAACCCAGATTAGCAAGGAAAATTTTGTCCTACCCCAAATCAGACGGGGGCCTATCTTATCCAGACTTGCACCAGTATCAATTGGCTTCTTTCATTTCCCAAATTGAGGCTTGGTTTGATACTGAAAACCCTAAAACGTGGGTCATTTTGGAACGAGACATGACCTCTCCATCCCCTTTAATAGACTGCATATGGCTTCCCCCATTTATAAATATACATTCCATGACCCGGTCAACTTCAGTGTTGTCTACGCGAAAAAGATGGACAGAATTTGTTTCTAGTAATTGAGAATTTCCTTTACCCATCTCCCATCTCTCTATAGTCGGTCTTACACTTCTTATTCCGAACCTCTCCTCCTGATAGGGGCAACCACGTAAGGCATGATTACGGCTTCCTGTTCTCTTCTCTCATGCTCTCAGATTCAAGAACAATACGCTCTATCCTCCAAAGAATTCTACAAATACTTACAGCTACGACACTGTTTGTTCAGTATTACTCGGCCACCACATACTATTTCCTCTATTTCAAAATACATATTAGATAAGCTATACAAAAGGGGTAGTTTATTGTGGTGGTACTCTCTCCTAATCACCCCCTCTAAATTTATCAAGGTAGGTAACCTCTATACAAAGATGGGAAGCAGAACTTTCTTGCCCCATTTCTGAGGACGATTGGCAATTAATCTTCAAAATATGTTTTACACTTTCTAGGTGTATCTCCCATTCGGAACACTTTTATAAATTGCTCTGGAGATGTGCACTGGACATTTTTCGGGTTTTGGTTTTGGATTCGCTTCCGCGGCCGTGTTTTGGATTCGGACACGTTTTGGCAAAACCTCCCTTAAAATTTTTTGTCGGATTCGGGTGTTTTTTTTTTCAAAAAACCCTCAAAAACAGCTTAAATAATAGAATTTGGGGGTAATTTTGATCCCATAGTATTATTAACCTTAATAACCATAATTTCCACTCATTTCCAGTCTATTCTGAACACCTCACACCTCACAATATTATTTTTAGACCTAAAATTTGCACCGAGGTCGCTGAATGACTAAGCTAAGCGACCCAAGTGGCCGGCACAAACACCTGGCCCATCTAGGAGTGGCACTGCAGTGTCAGATAGGATGGCACTTAAAAAAAATGGCCCCAAACATCACATGATGCAAAGATAAATAAAAAAAAGAGGTGCAAGATGGAATTGTCCTTGGGCCCTCCCACCCACCCTTATGTTGTATAAACAGGACATGCACACTTTAACAAACCCATCATTTCAGCGACAGGGTCTACCACACGACTGTGGCTTAAATGACTGGTTGGTTTGGGCCCCCACCAAAAAAGAAGCAATCAATTTCTCCTTGCACAAACTGGCTCTACAGAGGCAAGATGTCCACCTCCTCCTCATCGTCCGATTCCTCACCCCTTTCACTGTGTACATCCCCCTCCTCACAGAGTATTAATTTGTCCCCACTGGAATCCACCGTCACAGGTCCCTGTGTACTTTCTGGAGGCAATTGCTGGTGAATGTCTCCACGGAGGAATTGATTATAATTAATTTTGATGAACATCATCTTCTCCACATTTTGTGGAAGTAACCTCATACGTCGATCGCTGACAAGGTGACCAGCTGCACTAAACACTGTTTCGGAGTACACACTGGAGGGAGGGGGGGGGGGGGGCAACTTAGGTAAAATAAAGCCAGTTTGTGCAAGGGCCTCCAAATTGCCTCTTTTTCCTGCCAGTATATGTCTGACATGCCTACTTGGATGCTGTCACTCATATAATCCTCCACCATTCTTTCAATGGTGACAGAATCATATGCAGTGACAGTAGACGACATGTCAGTAATCGTTGGCAGGTCCTTCAGTCCGGACCAGATGTCAGCCATCGCTCCTGACTACCCTGCATCACCACCAGTGGGTGGTTTTGGAAATTTGATCCTTTTCCTGGCAGCTCCAGTGGCGGTAGAAAATGAAGGAGGAGCTGTTGGCGGGTCACGTTCTGCTTGACTTGACAAGTGTCTCACCAGCAGGTCTTTGAACATTTGCAGACTTGTGTCTGCCGGAAAGAGAGATACAACGTAGGCTTTAAACCTAGGTTTGAGCACGGTGGCCAAAATGTAGTGTTCTGATTTCAACAGATTGACCACCCGTGAATCCTGGTTAAGCGAATGAAGGGCTCCATCCACAAGTCCCACATGCATAGCGGAATCGCTCCGATTTAGCTCCTCCTTCAATCTCTCCAGCTGCTTCTACAAAAGCCTGATGAGGGGAATGACCTGACTCAGGCTGGCAGTGTCTGAACTGACTTCACGTGTGGCAAGTTAAAAGGGTTGCAGAACCTTGCACAACATTGAAATCATTCACTGCGCTTGAGTCAGGTGCATTCCCCCTCCTTTGCCTGTATCATAGGCAGATGTATAGGCTTGAATGGCCTTTTGCTGCCCCTCCATCCTCTGAAGCATATAGAGGGTTGAATTCCACCTTGTTACCACCTCTTGCTTCAGCTGATGGCGGGGCATGTTCAGCAGTGTTTGCTGGTGCTCCAGTCTTCGGCACGCGGTGGCTGAATGCCGAAAGTGGCCCGCAATTCTTCGGGCCACCGACAGCATCTCTTGCACGCCCCTTCATTGTATGTGCAAAACATGGGACGTGCTGGAATTTGCCCACATGTAATGCACGCACAATATTGGTGGCGTTGTCCGATGTCACAAAACCCCAGGAGAGTCCAATTGGGGTAAGCCAATCTGCGATGATGTTCCTCAGTTTCCGTAAGAGGTTGTCAGCTGTGTGCCTCTTATGGAAAGTGGTGATACAAAGCGTAGCCTGCCTAGGAACGAGTTGGCATTTGCGAGATGCTGCTACTGGTGCTGCCGCTGCTGTTGTTGCTGCGGGAGGCAATACATCTACCCAGTGGGCTGTCACAGTCATATAGTCCTTAGTCTGCCCTGCTCCACTTGTCCACATGTCCGTGGTTAAGTGGACATTGGGTACAACTGCATTTTTTAGGACATTGGTGACTCTTTCTGACGTCTATGTACATTCTCGGTATCGCCTGCCTAGAGAAGTGGACCCTAGATGGTATTTGGTACCGGGGACACACTACCTCAAGAAATTCTCTAAGTCCCTGTGAACTAACGGCGGATACCGGACGCACGTCTAACACCAACACAGTTGTCAAGGCCTGAGTTATTCGCTTTGCAACAGGATGACTGCTGTGATAGTTCATCTTCCTCGCAAAGGACTGTTGGACAGTCAATTGCTTACTGGAAGTAGTACAAGTGGTCTTCCGACCTCCCCTCTGGGATGACGATCAACTCCCAGCAGCAACAACAGCAGCGCCAGCAGCAGTAGGCGTTACACTCAAGGATCCATCGGAGGGATCCCAGTTAGGAGAGGACTCGTCAGACTTGCCAGTGACATGGCCTGCAGGACTATTGGCGTTCCTGTCTAAGGAGGAAATTGACACTGAGGGAGTTGGTGGTGTGATTTGCAGGAGCTTGGGTACAAGAGGAAGAAAGGATTTAGCTGTCACTGTCAGTGGACTGCTTCCGCTGTCACCCAAAGATTTTGAACTTGTCAATGACTTCTGATGAATGCGCTCCAGGTGACGTATAAGGGAGGATGTTCCTAGGTGGTTAACGTCCTTACCCCTACTTATTACAGCTTGACAAAGGCAACACATGGCTTGACACCAGTTGTCCGCATTTCTGTTGAAATAATTCCACACCGAAGAGGTGATTTTTGGGGTATTTTGACCAGGCATGTCAATGGCCTTATTCATCCCACGGACAACAGGTGTCTCCCCGGGTGCCTGACTTAAACAAACCACCTCTCCATCAGAATCCTCCTTGTCAATTATCTCCTCAGCGCCAGCAACACCCATATCCTCATCCTGGTGTACTTCAACAGTGACATCTTCAATTTGAATATCAGGAACTGTACTGTGGGTGCTCCTTCCAGCACTTGCAGGGGGCGTGCAAATGGTGGAAGGAGCCACCTCTTCCCGTCCAGTGTTGGGAAGGTCAGGCATCGCAACCGACACAATTGGACTCTCCTTGGGGATTTGTGATTTAGAAGAACCACAGTTCTTTGTTGTGCTTTTGCCAGCTGAACTCTTTTCATTTTTCTAGCGGGTGGATGAGTGCTTCCATCCTCATGTGAAGCTGACCCACTAGTCATGAGTAACATAGGAGAGGGCCTTTGCCGTTCCTTGGCACTCCGTGTCGTAAATGGCATATTGGCAAGTTTACGCTTCTCCTCAGACGCTTTTAATTTAGATTTTTGGGTCATTTTACTGAACTTTTGTTTTTTGGATTTTACATGCTCTCTACTTTGACATTGGGCATCGGCCTTGGCAGACGACGTTGATGGCATTTCATCGTCTCTGCCATGACTAGTGGCAGCAGCTTCAGCACTAGGTGGAAGTGGATCTTGATATTTCCCTATTTTACCCTGCACATTTTTGTTCTCCATTTTTTAATGTGTGGAATTATATGCCAGTAATATATCTGGAATTAGACTGCAGTAATGTCTGGAATTAGATACCACTAGATAGATACCAAATACCACTGTGACTGGAATGATGATGACCTATGCACAGTGACAGGACACTACCACAGCATCCTACAGCAGCAATATGTAGCACAAAACACTGGACTTTTAGTCACCACAATGCAGCACTGATAATAATGAGCACAGATACACTGTGCACTGTTCAGGATAATAGAACTGAGTGACACTGGGCAGCGAGAACAGCACTGGACTACTGTACTGTAATACCATATACTGGTCAGTGGTCACCACAATGCAGCAATGATAATATAATGAGCACAGATACACTGTGCACTGTTCAGGATAATAGAACTGAGTGACACTGGGCAGCGAGAACAGCACTGGACTACTGTACTGTAATACCATATACTGGTCAGTGGTCACCACAATGCAGCACTGATAATGAGCACAGATATTGAGCTGAAATTTGCTGATATTAGGCTATTCGGGCAGAGAACGTAGCCACGTCCTCTCTCTATCTCGACAATGCACGAGTGAAAATGGCGGCGACGCCTTTATATGGAATCCGAATCTCGCGAGAATCCGACAGCGGGATGATGACATTTTCCCCCGTTCGGGTTTTGCGTGTAAGGAAGGAAGAAGCGTGGCTGACTCGGACCCGTGTAAACAACGTGAAGTTCGGGGGGGTTCGGATCTTGACGAACCGAACCCGCTCATCTCTAATTTTGGTCTTGCCCAGTGATCTATAATCTATGGACCCAGGTGTTTGCCCTTATCTCTAAAGTATTAAATATTCCTATCTCCCCCCATCCTCTGTTGGCACTATTTCATGTATACCGTGGAGATCTTCCGTACAATGGGCCTAATTCAGACCTGATCGTAGCCGTGCAAAATTTTGCACAGCTACGATCAGTTACTCAGACATGTGGGGGGATGCCCAGCACAGGGCTAGTCCACCCCACATGTCAGGCCCTACCCCCCCCCCCTCTCTCCCCCCGCACAGGTACAAAAGCATCGCACGACAGCAATGCTTTTGTACCTGGGGAGTAGCTCCCTACCGGCGCAGCTCCTGCGCACTGGCAGGGAGCTGCCCAACGCTGTTCGGGTTACAGCGGCTGTGTCACACAACCACGGCATCCCGCCCCCAGCACCTAAAACAGCGCCCCTAAAACAGCGTCCCAATGCCGCCGGCCCGTCACCTCCCACCCAGCGAACGCCTCTGCCTGTCAATCAGGCAAAGGCGATCGCTGGGCTGAGATGGACATCGACTGTCTGGCATGCGCCGGTGCCGCATGCGCAGTTCAGACCTGATTGCTGCTGTGCAAAAACGCACAGCAGCGATCAGATCTGAATTAGGACCAATGATAATTTTTTTTATGCGACACATACTCACAGCAACGAAAACTTTAATAGCCCTACACTGGCGTTCCTCCCTCATCGCGACTCTGGATTATATTGAAAAGAATGTCCAATCCCATTGCGAATTTGAAACTGCGGGCGCCTCTTACACTTCCTCAACCGCAAACCCACTTATACGTGGGTTTAGTAGGAATGAATATTGGGTTTCTAAAAATTAGAGTCGGTTTGCAGTTTTGCACTCTCTCTTTCCCCTATAATTGAGTCCCAATATATCTACACTCTAGTGTTTAGTTGTAGGTATTACTGGGGGGTGGTCTTCAGTATGCCGACTGACGCGATCCCGGCGCACAGTATACCGGCGCCGGGATCCCGACAGCCGGCATACCGTCACTTATTCTCCCTCGTGGGGGTCCACGACCCCCCTGGAGGGAGAATAAAATAGAGTGTCGCGCGTAGCGCGCCACCGTGCCCGTAGCGTGGCGAGCGCAGCGAGCCCGCAAGGGGCTCATTTGCGCTTGCCACACTGTCGGTAAGCCGGCGGTCGGGCTCCCTTCGCCGGTATGCTGGTCGCCGGGAGCCCGACCGCCAGCATATCGTAGTGAACCCATTACTGGGTTATGATCTTACTTTATGTAGGCTTTGTACTTATAGGTTAGACAGACGTCTCGTCTCACTTCCCATATTGTATTGCTTATTCTAACTTGTGTTATTAATACTCAGAACACCATTTTTATTTTATGATTATTCATTGATTAATTAATGTTAATACAACTACTGTGTATAACTGTACCGCTATAGCGTGTTTCCCCTCGTACCCATCCCCTTGTTTATTTCTGCACCCTTTAACCTTACCCCATAAATGTAATTTAAAAGTTGAATTAAAAGTCATTTTTTTTTTTTTTTTTTAAATTAAAGGTAGTATGGGGGGAAGAAGGTGATTGTCCTAATTAAAAAAATTATTGTGTGCAAAGGTGTGGAAGGTACCACCAAAGTCTAAGCATGTAACATCTCTAGAAGCTGTAGCAGATGTTACTTTATTATACAGAATGGGGGTAAAGATAAAAGCTTATATGAGGATAAAAGACACAAAACACTAGCAGTATATTTAGTATAAGCATTGGTTTTGCTGTCAGTTGGAAAACGATGGGCATCGACGGTGGTTTAGTGTCTAAGAAATCCGTTCTTAGTAAGCATCGTTTTTGACAGTCAATTGAAATTCATTATTGATGCCTATTGATGCCGACCTATTTACTTTTTCCCGGTATAAGCTGCTATCAAATGCACCTGTAAATCCCGCAGAAAACGCAAAGATCTGATGGAAGCTGACAAAAGAACAGCAAACACTTCCCTGTACTTTTCTACAGATTTTAATAACATGCTATTTTGACATCAGAAACCCCTTATAAAACTCCACAAGCCATCTCCCGTACCCCCAAAGTGATGAAAATGGGGGTTGGGCCATGAGGCCACACACCTTCCCTAGAGGCCATGCCCCTTTTTCCACCTTTGTAGTGTGCAGGGGGGACTTATAGTGCACTGGGTTTCACAGGGCATAGGGAAACCCCTGCCCGGGAGAGAGCCACCTGACATTCGGAAGTCTCTTGGACATTCTGAAAGTATAGGTAAGTATGAATTTTGTCTCCCCATAAACATTAACAAATAAGGGATTCCATTGCAAAATGTAGATGGTCCACATTTCACAGCCTTCCATTAACCCAGTGCTTCCCACACTCTCGCTTCAAGGCCCCATTACAGTCCTGATTTTAAGTATATCCATGCTTGAATAGAGATGGTTAAATGAAAACAATTGAGATACTAAGTACTAGGGGCGTAACTAGAGCTTTGTGGGCCTCATAGCAAAATCTTGAATGAGGACCTCCTCCCCCGGCCCCCCAGACTTTGTCACTACAATGTCCCTTAGGGGCAGGAGAGAGGAGGAGTGAGAGAGAAAGAGGGCAGTACAAATGACCTCACAGCACTGAGGTCATAGGTTCGATTCCCATCATGGCCCTAACTGTGCAGAGTTTGTATATTCTCCCCGTACTTGCTTAGGTTTCATCCGTGTACTCCGGTTTCCTATCACAATCCAAAAATATACTGGTAGGTTAATTGGCTCCCAACAAAATTAACCCTAGCGTGAATGTGTGTGTGTGTGTGTGTGTGTGTGTGTGTGTGTGTGTGTGTGTGTGTGTGTGTGTGTGTGTACATGTGATAGGGAATATAGATTGTAAGCTCCACTGGAGTAGGGACTGATGTGAATGGGCAAATATTCTCTGTACAGCGCTGCGGAATATGTGTGCGCTATATAAATAACTGGTAATAAATAAATAAGAGGGTGTCAGGGGAAGAGAGAGGGTTGCGAGTTAGAGAGGGAGAGAAAGAGACTTTTCATGGAAAAAGGGAATGAGAGATGGATGGGTGGGCATGGGTGGAGAGATGGACAGATTACCATATGGGGGTATAGACGGATGGATGGGGGGGGTATAGAAGGACGGATAGAGCACCATATGGGGCATAGGCAGATGGACAGGAGGAGGCATTGACGGACGGGAGGGACGGTATCCTGAAGCGTGGTTGCACCTGCAGAAGTTGATGGACATGCACTGATTTTGCTTATAAAGTGCCACATCCGTCAGCCGGCACCGCTTCTGCAGGCGCAGCCACACTTCCGGATTCTTATTATTTGTGTGGCTACAGTGGGGTTGCCTTTGGGGCCCTCCCAAGCCTGTGGGCCCCATAGCAGCTGCAACCCCTGCATCCTCTATAGTTACGTCACTGCTAAGTAAGTTACTTGTGCTCAAAAATGGATATCCTTAAAACCAAGACTTGCGGGGGGCTCTGATTTGAGTTTAGGAAACATTACACATTAAAAGCTTCATCCTTTTCAGGGGAATGTAAGAAAGGGGTGTAGCTTTCTTAAGGGCCAGCACCAGAAAGCTTAACTGTAGACAACCCAGAAAGAGGGATGACATCAGTAATACTAACTCAGACCTAGAGTCGGACTGGCTCACCAGGGTATTGCCAGGATCCACTGCCAGTGTATGCCAGGACAATGTTTAAATGGACCTATCTCTCTACACTCAATTGGCATTGCCAGTGATGCTGATTGTATGTGCAGGAGCAGGTTTAGGGAGCCTGGGCATCTAGACATTGTCAGAGCATACAACGGATCCTGGCAAATACTCTGGTGAGCTGCTCTGACTGTTCACACCCACCAAGATAAGAAGAGCACCATGGCTTGCTAGAGAGGTAACAACAGGCAGAATGGCCAGTGCCAACACATTGTAGTTTCATGCAGATAAGCAGCATAACTAGAAGATGTGAGACCTGGCACTCTTGGGACCACCTGGGTGAACAATCTCACTAACGAGCCTTTGAAAAATGACGCTGTTTGGCCATTAAGACCAGTGGGTGCATGTTAATCTTAGACACGCATTTCTCTAAGTGACCACTAGTATTATGGAAATGACCAGGACACATGGAAGTAATTATAAGGAGGGCAAAGGCAGGCCTGATTCATGTTTGTACGCAATGCCGATGTTTACACAAGTGAGCGACTATCGGCAGACTGCAAGATTCTATTTATATTTTATTAAATACTTTTTAGATCAACGGTACTCTGTATGAATAACCGATTACTAAACAGATTTCTTGATCAGCCTGGATGAGAGAATGAGGCAGAATGGGAGGTGCTCTAATGTAAGCCAATCACACACGCAATGGTGAACACATCCACACCGAAATAAAAAGGTACAGTAGCATGTGATACGATGGTACGCAGGAGGAGGCAGGGCTAAATGCTGCAAATTTGCATCATTTAGCCCTGCCCCCTCCATTCAGCGCCACAATTTCAGGTGTAATCTCTTTTTGCTCGCTTCGCTAAGCAGCAGGTGGGATGGGGGAGATGTGAATGTATTTGTTTTATAAGATAAATGGTTTTCAAAACGGGAGCAAGAGGGACACCGGGTCTATGACGTGTGCCTAGCGTAAGACAGATGCACTTGCAACCGTTGCCGACCAGAACACAAATCTAGCTCAGCATGTCGGCAGAAATACTCTATTTATCATGACCTTTATTTTAGTTTGCATCAGATCTCCTGGCTGCTGAATGCATAAGGTACAGGACTACAGGAGAGAAAGCAATGGGAGATACACACTTTCAATAGTTCATTTATACAAAAATCAGACACTAAATATTCCGCATTTGAAATTATGAGCCTGACTCAGAGGTGTAGACAAATACATTCTCAGCTGTGAGTATGTACGCAGCTGTCGGGATTTGTACTGGGACACCCACCGGCAGTTTTGCAAATCCTAGCGACTGGGTGCAAATATGCAGCGTCAGTCACAGGTCAGTCGATTATTATCGAAGTTCTGCCAATACCTATGATTGCGCAGCATGGCCGCATGAAGTAACAACCCGGAGCCATTGCAGGTGCGTATGGGATCAGTACACGCCCCAAAAATGACACACCTGCTTTTTTCCCATCATTCCCCGTAATAGCCCCCAAATAGTCCCTGACTGTCAATCACTGTGTAAATACGTGGTCTATGTACTTAGCCTTGGAGAAAGATAAAGTGGAGAGAGATAAAGGGGTCTATTTACTAAGCTTAGATGGAGATAAAGTACTAGCCAATCAGCTCCTAACTGTCATTTTTTAAACACATCCTGTAACATGGCAGTTAGGAGCTGGTTGGTTGGTACTGAGGGGACTATCCATGAAGCAGTGAAAAGTGTGGAGAAGTGAGCCAGTGGAAAATGTATCCAAGGCAACCAATCAGCTGCTCTGTATAATTTTACAGAATGCATTTTATAAATTTTACCTCAGCTCTGGTCGCCATGGGTCACTTCTCCACAATTTTCACTGCTTCATGAATAGACCTCTTTATCTCTCTCCACTTAGTACATACAATAGACCCCTTAATCCTCCCTGCAACCGTTGATGCAAGGCCAATGCAGCACATACACAGTGCAATTTAGACGCATGCGCAGTCAACTGATACGTGCTCAACTGCATAAAAAAACGGGTTTGCATGCATCTCTGAAGCAAGCCCTGTATTAGACCACAGAATACACAAAGCCAGGGGCTACCAGAATGAGACTATCCCAGCAGGCATAACAGACGTTACAGGCCACCTGCAGAGAAACACAATGTAGCCCCCCTTGGGCTAAGATATATTTTTTGACAAGGGGGCTGCCTGTGCGGCGGTCCAGATGGGGGCTGCTCATGCTGCTGTGTACCATGGCCTGCCAGGTCCACAGGTACAAAGACCAGCGCCAGACAACAGCAGATCGGCATATGCACTGGCTGCTAGGGAATGTTTCGTCTGCAGCCCCTAGAAGCCAGGTAGGGCTGACAGAAAGGCAGGGGAGTGGCTTCCCATTGGCACTGCCTCCCCCTGGGACTGCCTGTCTTTTGTGGGATTACCAGACAGTGCCTTCCATGGCAAGCCATTGCCACTTAAAACCATTGACAACAGAGCACAGACTCCAACTGGCTCAATGGAGCTGATGGATTTTACTGAAGGGGGGGCATAAGTAAAATAGTGTGTCACTTAGATTTAATTAAAAATCGTTATTAATACTACTACGACTAAATAATAATAGCAGTTATAATAATAGTAGTAGTAATAATAATAATAATAATAATAATAATAATAATAATTATTATTATAATAAGAGTGGGTATATTAATATTTGTAATTGTTTTTTTTGTTTTTTTTTGCATTATTTCAATATTTTCTCTGTGTTTTTCTTTCAGAGTGAGGGCCAGATGCATCATCACTTGGAAAGTGATAATATGGAGAGTGATAAAGTACCAGCCAATCAGCTCCTAACTGCCATTTTTCGTGTGTGTGTGTGTGTGTGTGTGTGTGTGTGTGTGTGTGTGTGCTTTCAGCGCAGATGACAGATCTTATCACACCTTCCGTATAAGCCCATTTTCGTTAGCCTGGGTGCTTGTGCCTCCTGTAATAAAAGCGAGGCAGCATGTGACAGTCTGCAGGTCGGATTATGTCTGATGGAAATGATGTCTTCTTATCTATAGCACAGACTTATTTTATGATTTGTAGGAAAAGCAGGCTCTACCGAAAAGGTCAGATCCTAATTAGCTAGTGGCTGTGCTGACAATACCAGACCGGTCACCAAGTGTGTTTTCAGATATTAATCTCCAGGCTCCATGGATTTATTATTTTATATCTTTATATCAGCTTTACAGCAAGGAAAGGAAAATACTGCAGCAAGTATCATTCAGTCTTCTGTACTACAGCAATTGGTGTAATGTATCTGAATTCATTTTGCATGGGCCTGCTACAAGGCATGCACATGTATGAGCCGGATGTGGTGTGAGTTGCCGGCGCTTGGGATCCCGGCATCAGGATCCCGACCACCAGAATGCCGGCAGCGTGGCGAGTGCACTGCGCTCGCCATGCGTGCCACGCTATTTATTCTCCCCCCATGGGTGTCGTGAACACCCCAAGAGGGAGAATACTTGTCGGTATACCGGCGGTCGGGATTCCGGCGTCAGTATGCTGAGCGCCGGGATCCCGACAGCCGGTATATTAAGTGCCACCCGTATGAGCCCATAGATGGATAGATGGGGCAGGGCAAGCTAACATAAGCGGCATACAGTAATTGCAAGTGCTCAGAAGCAATACAGATTTGTCTTCATACAGCTGGTGTCTATACACTATAAGGAGCAAGCAGTGTCGGACTGGGGCATGATGGGCCCACCGGGGGAATACAGTGGTGGGGGCCCATGTTTAGGGGTGTAGCTGGTCTCCAGAGGGGGTGTGTCCAGCTGCCAGAGAGGCTTGGTTAACCATTAGAGACTGCATGGGCTGGTCCCCTTGATAGATAGATAGATAGATAGATAGATAGATAGATAGATAGATAGATAGATAGATAGATAGATAGATAGATAGATAGATAGATAGATAGATAGATAGATAGATAGATAGTATATACTGCTAATGCATACATGATAATGTACCAGATTAGTAATGTACTGTAGAGAATACACCATAGTCCTGTGCAGTATAAGGAAACTTTCGTCCTGGGCGCCACAAGGTCTAGTACCAATCCTGGTTTAATGTATAGTTTAAGTGCAAAGTCAGGAACCTGATCCCTAGAGGAGAAGGTGGACCCCCAGTCAGTGGGGCCCACCAGGGCTTTCCCCTGTACCCCTGTGGTCCAGTCCAACCCTAGGTGCAAGAGATGAGGAGCAGCGTACCAGTTTTTTGTTTCAATTTTGCATCTTATTTGCATCACAGACGCAGCAAAACACCATTCACATGGACAGCTGTACTATGCCTTGGAGAGTGATAAAGTGGAGAGAGATAAAATGACATTTTTTCAAACACAGCCTGTAACATGGCAGTTAGGAGCTGATTGGCTGGTACTTTATCGCTCTCTAAGGCTTAGAATGTTTCCCCCACAGTGTACTAGGGACGCTGGTCTGCAACTTTAGCTGCACAGGAATTAGGAGCCCATTTATCAATGAGTGATAAAACATGTTGTGAATAATAAAACTCATTACATAAGAGAAATGGTGTTCCAGCCAATTAGCGCCCAACTGTCATTTTTCAAACACATGACAGGAGCTGAACACATGATAGTTAGGAGCTGAACATATGACAGTTGGGAGCTGATTGGCTGGAGTACCATTTATCATACAAAACAAGTTTTATCATTCACAATAAATGTTGACAAATGAGCTCCTTAGGCTACATAGAGTTTTAGCGGGTCCTGTTCAGCAGGACCCGCTTAGCAGGAAGGCACCGCCGCATATGTGTAGACGGCCGCATAGGAGTCCATGTGCAGGCTCCTTCCTGCCAAGCTGGTCCCACTGAACGTGACCCGATAAAACGCTATGTATGGCCCTAGCCTTAGTGTTAACCCCCTACACAGTCGCAGATGAAGCACAATGGAACTTGGCATGAGAAAAAGCTGCAGCTTCTGCATCAGAGGACTTCATACACAGATCCACACTCAGTCGCACACGGATATACAAATGTCGCACAACAAATTGATCAGTGTGCAATCTTGCAAAGCAGTTTTGTTGCAGTTGTTTTATTTATAAGATGCATATCTTAAGCAAAAAAGATGCTCAACGCAGCTGAGGGAAACATCTGGTATCTTATTTAAAATAGTATGGCCCAGATCTATGAAGCCTTGGGAGTGATAAATTGGAAGGTGATAAAGTACCAACCAACCAGCTCCTAACTGTCATGCTACAGCCTGTGTTTGAAAAATGACAGTTAGGAGCTGATTGGCTGGTAGTTTATCTCTCTCCAAGGCTTGATAAATCTGGGCCTATGTATTTTACTGTTTCCCAGGCTCTATTTCTACGTGGGTTCTATTGCCACAGTTCCTTTGATTTTTCTGATCCTACCATCACAGTATAAAACCTAAATTCTGGAGAACAACTTCCAAAACCTCATCAGAATGACTCATCAGTGATTTTCTCAGCATGTTGTCCTCAGCCCAAAGAACACTGAGTGGCGCATTAAGGGGGTAACATACTGGGAAGGGGAGACATTCAGTTTTGATGCACAATCAAGAAGGAGAGACGGAGCTAGGCATTTATGTTTCCTGATAGGCGGCACATTTCCTCTGAGAGTGCAATTAGTCCCTTTCGGGAAAAAATGGATGGTTGTGCCAATCATCCTAATAACATGGTACGTCAGCTCTTAGAGGCTTCATAGGAAGCAGCTAGAACACACATTCTCAAGCATGATATAAGTAAGACAGTAGTGGCTTATTATACATAAGAATGCTTTTATACAGCCAATTTGCATTTCTCTTCTAGCCAACATGCTTTGTTATTATTCAGATAAAATGTGGCCAGGTTTTTAGGCTTAATTTAAGCCGAAAAACAAAAACAAATGCAATGTTATATGACATTCCTGTATTGCATTTTAAGATTTAATTTACAAATACCTACAAGGGACAGTAATCCTGGCATTTCGCAATATGCAAAAATAATCTATTCTGAAATTGGCATGTTTTATTTCTGAAGGACAGCATCAGAGTTTACGGCACAATGTGAATATTTTCTATGCAAAACTGTACCCCTTCTAATGTACCTTGCATACATAGACCTATTTCCCAATATTACCAGTACCTACCTGCACAGATATTTTGCAAAAAGATTATGGATATCTCACTGTTACTAAGTGCCCGGGACGTAATGTGCCCTACTAGAAGACATTTTCGCCGCCTCTAACAAGCTGTCCAAAGGGATGTTTAAAATTAATTTATTAATTATTGGGTTTTCGACTCGATAATTACAATTTCATATAGTTGCTTATGGCAGCAATAAGAAAAGAAGGTTTGCCTAGATGCATTAAGAAACACATGCAGGCAGAGCCGGCCCTAACCAATATGATGCCCTAGGCAAGATTTTGTCTGGTGCCCCCTAGCACCGCACTAGTTCTGCCTCTGACCCTGTACCCCTTTTCCAGCACCATCACCCCTCACCCATAGCAGTCCTCATTTTGGTGATCCTACCCCCTATATTTCATATAGGAACAGTGTGCACATTCAGTGCGCAGCTCAAACCGGTGCGGTTCTTGCTGGGAAGGGGCATGGCCACACAATAATACCCCCAGTTGAAATTACGCCACACAGTACTGCAACTTTATTCACATTATATCATGCAATAGTGTCTCTTATTCTCGTTACATCACACAGTAGTACCATGTTACTCCTCACAGTAGTGCCCCTTATTCACATTACACCATACCACATTGCTCTTTCTTCACATTAGACCACACAGTAGAGCCCCTTATTCACATTACACCACACCATATTGCTCTTTATTCACATTAGACCACACAGTAGTGCCCCTTATTCACATTACACCACACCATATTGCTCTTTATTCACATTAGACCACACAGTAGTTCCCCTTATTCACATTACACCACACAGTAGTGCCCAATACGTTACGCCACAAAGTACTGTAGTACACCTTATACACATAATGCCGCACATTAGTAATGCATTTAGTATGCAGATAGAGCCACAGTCACACACAGAATATAGGCATGCTGCATATCATTTGAATCAGCAGAAGCTGCTTGTGCCCCTAGGCATTTGCCTAGTTTGCCTATGCCTAGGGCCGGCTCTGCATGCAGGGTCAGAGGCTCCAATGTTAGCCTGTCAATGCGATGTTCAAAAGTAAAGTTATCACTTTGTTTGCATATGATGTGCTCCAAGCCCTTACCCCTGACGTCTCTTCCTAAATTGCTGGCTGAACGGAATGCTTACGGTGAATGCTCAGGGCACAAGGTAAATGGTACTAAATCTGAGGCTTTAGCATTTTATCTTCCCCCTGCCAGGAAAAAAACGGGATTCGGTCAGGATCCCGGCAGAATCCCGACACTGGTCAGAATGCTGGCACTGTCATCCCAACTAGAATCACAAACCCAGCGCTGGAGTTGCCAGGCCGCTGGAGAGGTAAGTCACGGGGGGGGAGGGGGGTTAGGGTTAGGCTGCGTGGGGAGTGTTAGGGTTGGGCTGCGGAGGGGGGGGGTTAGGTTTAGGCTATGGGAAGGGAGGGTTACGGAGGCTGGTAAGTCTACTTACCTTGCCCCGTTGGGATTCTCATCATCGGGATGTCACGGTTGGTATTCTGACCGCTGGTATTCCCGACCGTTGACATATCAGACCCAACCTGAAAAATGTCTAGAGCTAAACTTCTAATTCATTTGGTGCGCTAAGTCTTTTAAGTATTGAGGAACAACCATCACAAAGTCTTATGATCAATTATACATGGCTAATGACGTCCCTCTACTTCACCCATTTAAAAAGGATTTACTGCAGTGGGCCCCCCTGTGCATATCAGCCGTGTAAACTCGGTCAAGATGAATATCTTACCTAGACTGCTATAGCTTTTTTAGGCAATTCCAATTATGGTTCCGGTCTGAAATCTAGTCATTGTGGTCTAACAAAAAAAACCTAGACACCGCAGGTCTTATTTTTTCTGTTTGTCCTTTTCTTCAATACCACCTATATACTGCAATACGCAACTATACCTCTCCTCTCCTGACCTTTCCTCCTCCGTCCTCTCTCAGACATCCAGCAGCTCCTCCTCCATCTACTCCTGGATATCTGAGCACTCCCCTGAAGCTCAACATGAACAAAATTGAACTCATAATCTTTCCCCCATCCAGAGTCTCCACCCTCCCCCAAAATCTCTATCACTGTTGACAACACCATAATATACTGATTCCCCAACTGCGCTGCTTGGGCATCACTCTTCACTACTCCCTCTCCTTCACTTCCCCATGTCCAATCTCTGGCTCAATCCTGTAGGTTCCAGCTACGCAACATCTCTTGCATCAGGCTGTTCCTCTCCCAGTTATTATCCACTCACTGGTCATCTCACGGCTCAACTATTGCAACATTCTCTTCACTGGCCCCCATGCTCCCATCTCGCTTCACTCCAATCTGTTTTCAACTCCACAGCTACTTATCAGCTTAGACACCCGCTGCTCCACATCTGCAACATCCCTTCGACAAAACCTGCACTGGCTCTCATTCCCCTACAGAATCCTCTTCAAACTCCTCACCCTCACATATAAGGCCCTCTCTAACTCCACTGCTGCCTACATCTCCAACCTCATCTCCCTAGATACTCCCTCCCGCCCCCTCCGGTCAGCCAATGACCGTTGCCTCCCCTCTACCCTGTTCACTGCATCCCATGCGCGAATCCAAGATTCTGCCTGTGCTGCCCCCTTCACTGGAATGAGCTCCCTTGCTCTATTAGATGCTCCTTGACTCTGCCAACCTTGCAAAGCTTTAAACAGGCACTGAAAACCCACCTGGCGCCGCTCTCCCAACCCCCTGTCTCATGCCTTCGCCATCTCTGCCTCGCTTACTTCCTGCCATCGGGCCACCTTCTGCTTACTTGCATCTCACGTCACCTGTCTGTCTCCCCCTAGATAGTAAGCTCCTTGGAGCAGGGCCCACTGCGCTACTGTTCTCACAGCTCTCTTCTCTCACACCTCAATTACAGCTCTCTCTCCTACTCAGCGACTGCCTATACTCGCATCGTCTCACAACCATTCATCTCTTCCAGCGGCTCCCCGTCCCTAGTGTTATGCACACCAGTGCCTGCAGGAATGTACTGGTGTTTGAACTGTTATACACACCAGTGCCTGCAGGAATGTACTGGTGTCTGAACAGAGAGGGATGCAAAACAAATGAACTCACAGACAGACTGGGAAATATGACATAACGTACACAGAAGGTGATAGGGTAACAAAACCAACACAGAGTGAACAGAGAAGCCCAGAGGCTAAGAAACTGGGTGTCTCCCTAGTATTAGAAATGCTCAGATGGAAAAAGCAAGATGTTGTGTTTTAATACGTAGAGAACCCGAAATGCTGTTGCTAAGGGCAACAGCAAAACCCTAAAGGGTTACCAACGGGTGTGGCAGTAAACTCCTTGGTCAGAGATGGAATAATAGACACAAGGAGAGTCTCCACAATCCTAATTCTCACTTGCAGGGCCCAGGTTCAGCTTACTGCCACTAAAGTGACACATGGACGCCCTGCACAGTGAGAGAGGATTATGCAGGCAGGTCTGAAAGTACAGCCACAAACCTGCTGGGTTCACAGAATAGCAAAAGAACCTCAGCAGGCTAAACGACTGACTCCAGTCTTACTGCTAGGTCTGGATTGGCAGAGTGTAGTACCAAATGACCAGGCCTATTTGCAGTAAGCAACAACAAAATACAAAGCTACACAGTACTGGCTAACTTTCAGGAACTGACTAACCAACAAAGATTCAGCAGCATCTGCTTAACCTGAGAAGAGGCCTTATAAAGCAGGTGCTGTCCACGCCCCCCTCAGACCTCACAGACTGTGAGCACAAAAACTAGCACCGGATCCCATGCCTGTAACCACTGCACAGCAAAAGACCCGAACCGGAGTATCAGCTGCGCTCAGGTTACTCCGCTAGCACTTGTCTCCCGGTTGCCATGACGACGTGGCAGCACAGGGCAGGAGACCCTAACAGTACCCCCCCTCTGACGAGGGGTCAAAGAACCCCTACCACCGGGTTTATCGGGGAACTGCGAGAAGAAAGAGCGTATCAGTCTGGGGGCATGAAGATCACAACTGCGCACCCACGACCGCTCCTCCGGGCCATACCCCTTCCAGTGCACCAAAAATGACAGCCGACCCCGAACCATCTTGGAGTCAAGAATCCTTTCAACAACAAACTCCCTCTGGCCACGTATCAGAAGAGGGGAAGGTCTTCCTCTGGAAGAAGGATTACTAATCGCCCGTTTTAAAAGGGAACAATGAAATGTTTTATTGATACCCAAAGAACGGCGCAGATCTAACTGAAATGCCACCGGATTGATAACCCTGGTGATCTTATAAGGGCCGATGAACCGGGGGCCTAACTTATGAGATGGCTGTTTCAACTTCAAATTCTTGGTAGACAACCAGACGAAGTCTCCTAATTTGAAGCTGCAGGGTCTTTTCCGCTTATCAAAAACCCTTTTGGTCACTAATGACACAGACACAAGGGCTTTCTTCACTTTCCTCCAAATACCTCTAAGGACCGAAACGACAGAGGAACCACCAGGCGTGGAGTCCAGGGGGTCAAAAGAATTGGCCTTAGGATGATGCCCATACACACAAAGGAAGGGAAAGATCCCTGTAGCAGAGTGAGCCGCGTTGTTATAGGCAAACTCCGCCATTGACAGATGAGCAACCCAGTCAGTCTGACACTTGGAGACATAACACCTGAGGAACTGCTCCAAGGTCTGGTTCACCCTTTCAGTCTGCCCATTAGACTGCGGATGGTAGCCTGACGACAAGCTGACAGAAATCTGGAGATCGGAACAAAATGCCCTCCAGAATTTGGCCACAAACTGGGATCCGCGGTCAGAGACCACATCAAGTGGCAACCCGTGGAGGCGCACAACATGCAGCATAAATAATTCAGACAGGCGTCTGGCCGATGGCAGCCCAACCAGTGGAACGAAGTGCGCCATCTTCGAAAACCTGTCAACGACAACCCAGATGGCTGTCATCCCAGAGGATTTGGGCAAGTCCACAACAAAATCCATTGAAATGTGGGTCCATGGCTTAGATGGAATAGAGAGTGGATGTAATGGGCCAACAGGAACCCCTCTAGGAGTCTTATTTCGGGCACAGATGTCACATGCCCGAACCCACTGATCCACATCCTTAGCCACCGAGGGCCACCACACCGCCCTAGATAGCAACTCCCGAGTTCTGGCAATACCCGGGTGACCTGCCGACTTCTTGGCATGGAATTCCAGGAACACTCGCTGTCTTAACCTAGGAGGCACAAACAAAAGACCTACCGGAAGGTCTGGAGGAGCCTGCTCCTGTGCTCTAAGGACTAATGACAAGAGGTCCTGGGTAATGCCCACTTTAATACATGATGGGGACACAATGGGCAACGGCTCCTCGGTGGTCTCCTGGATTGGAGCAAAACTCTGCGAGAGCGCATCAGCCTTGATGTTTTTTGACCCAGGGCGATATGTTATCAAAAAATTAAAGCGAGCAAAAAACAAAGCCCATCGTGCCTGCCTGGCATTGAGACGCTTCGCTGACTCTAAATATGCCAAATTCTTATGGTCGGTGAGAATTGAGACCACAAACTTAGCCCCCTCAAGCCAGTGTCTCCCCTCCTCGAGTGCATCCTTAATAGCCAACAATTCCCGGTTACCCACGTCATAATTCATCTCGGCAGGCGAAAATTTACGGGAAAAGTAAGCACAGGGATGAAGGCGATTATCAGACACTCCCATCTGAGAGAGCACTGCCCCAATACCCATCTCAGAGGCATCCACCTCCACCACAAAAGGACGCTCTGGATCTGGGTGTCGCAGCACCTTGGCCGAGACAAATGCCCTTTTGAGACGGGCAAAAGCCGCTTTGGCCTCACGAGACCAGTGAGCAACATCCGCCCCTTTCTTAGTGAGTGCCACCAAGGGCGCCACTATAGACGAAAATCCAGCGATAAATCGTCTATAAAAATTTGCAAAGCCCAGGAAACGCTGAAGCGCCTTCAAACTAGTGGGCTGCACCCAATCCAGGACTGCCTGTACCTTGGAACCCTCCATTTGGAAACCTTCTGGGGAGATAATATATCCTAGAAATGCGATTTGCTGAACTTCAAATTCGCACTTCTCCAGCTTCGCCCCAAGCCGGTGGTCTCTGAGTTTCTGGAGGACTAAGCGTACATGCTTCCGATGTTCCTCCAGGGAATGGGAGAAGATTAGGATGTCATCTAAGTATACAACTAAGAATCTATCCAAATATTCCCTGAGCACATCGTTCATGAAATCCTGGAAGACTGCCGGGGCATTACAGAGCCCAAAAGGCATCACCAAATATTCATAATGCCCTGAGTGGGTATTAAAGGCAGTCTTCCATTCATCCCCCTCTCTTATTCGGATTAGATTGTACGCACCGCGTAGGTCAATCTTAGAAAAAATGGTGGCAGTACGAAGCTGGTCAAACAAGACCGAAATGAGAGGCAGTGGGTATGAGTTTTTAATCGTGATACGGTTCAATTCCCTGAAGTCGATGCAGGGTCGCAATGAACCGTCCTTTTTACCCACGAAGAAGAACCCCGACCCAACTGGAGACTGTGAAGGTCTGATAAATCCTTTAGCCAAGTTCTCCTTAATGTACTCTGCCATAGCCTGAGTCTCAGGACGTGACAGGGAGTACAACCTGCTCTTGGGAAGCTTAGCATTCGGCAACAAATCAATGGCACAGTCATAGGGGCGATGGGGAGGTAGTACCTCTGCAACTTTTTTGGAGAACACGTCCGCAAAATCTGCATAACACCCTGGCAATCCTGGCAAACTTAGCTGCGAGAGCCTGACTGGAAGGCTCAAGCAACTCCTGAAACAATCAGTACCCCAACTAAGAATCTCCCCAGAGACCCAGTCAAATTGAGGATTGTGGGCCCTTAACCAGGGTAACCCCAACACCAATGGGGCAAAAGTACAGACAGTCACATAAAAGGACAATTTTTCAGAGTGTGTGGCTCCAATAAACAAAGAAATCTGGCTAGTGCAAGAGGTAATTTTACCCTGGGATAATGGTTCCCCGTTTAACCCACAAATCTCAATTTCCGACGCCAAGGGTACTAAGGAAACAGAGTGTTTCAGGGCGAATTGGCGGTCCATAAAAACCCCGTCGGCCCCACTGTCCACAAAGGCCTCAGTCTTGACAGTTTGACCGAGGATCTTCAAGGTCACCGGAATGATAAAAGTCTTCTTGGGAAATTCTGACTTCTGGCCTGACAGGATATTTCCCATCACCCTCAGGCCCTGAAGTTTTCCGGCTTTTCTGGGCATGATACTACCACATGACCCTTATTCCCACAGTACAAACATAACCCCTGCTGTCTCCTCCGCGTCTTCTCACGCGAGGAGAGGCGGGTAGCCCCAATCTGCATAGGCTCCTCGGAAAATTCCTCATAGTCTGAGGTTCCCTTGGGAAAGAAGGAAACCTCGGTCTCCCTTTCAAGCCTACGCTCTCTCAGCCGTCTATCCACCCGGATGGATAACTGCATGAGCTGATCCAAGCTATCAGGCAAGGGATATTGTACCAGTTGGTCTTTTATCTGGTTAGAAAGACCTCTTCGGTACTGGTGTCTCAGGGCTGGGTCATTCCACTGGGTATCATGGGCCAACCTCCGAAACTCCGTACAGTAAACCTCAACTGGCCTTCGCCCTTGCTTAAGGATCGAAATCTGAGCCTCGGCTGAGGCCGTCTTGTCAGGGTCATCATACAACATGCCCAGTGCCGTAAAAAAAGCATCAACACTTTTAAGCGACGGACAGTCAGGCTGCAACCCATATGCCCAGACCTGTGGGTCTCCTTGTAGCAAGGAAATCACTATGCCCACCCGCTGAATCTCTGACCCAGAAGACTGAGGCCTAAGCTGGAAATATAACTTGCAGCTCTCCTTGAAACAAAAGAACTGCGAGCGATCTCCAGAAAAACGATCCGGAAGATTTACTTTCGGCTCCTTAACCCCTGAAGGTGCTGCTGCTGCGGGAGCTCCGCCAGCGGCCTGGGAGGTGTTCATTTTAATGGACAAATCATTAAATTGACGAGTCAGGACCTGCACCTGATCGACCACCTGTTGCAACGTATTTTGAGGGGTATGCTCCATATTCCCACAAAATTTCAACAGGAGTATTGGGCTGCTGAATATGTTATGCACACCAGTGCCTGCAGGAATGTACTGGTGTTTGAACTGTTATACACACCAGTGCCTGCAGGAATGTACTGGTGTCTGAACAGAGAGGGATGCAAAACAAATGAACTCACAGACAGACTGGGAAATATGACATAACGTACACAGAAGGTGATAGGGTAACAAAACCAACACAGAGTGAACAGAGAAGCCCAGAGGCTAAGAAACTGGGTGTCTCCCTAGTATTAGAAATGCTCAGATGGAAAAAGCAAGATGTTGTGTTTTAATACGTAGAGAACCCGAAATGCTGTTGCTAAGGGCAACAGCAAAACCCTAAAGGGTTACCAACGGGTGTGGCAGTAAACTCCTTGGTCAGAGATGGAATAATAGACACAAGGAGAGTCTCCACAATCCTAATTCTCACTTGCAGGGCCCAGGTTCAGCTTACTGCCACTAAACTGACACATGGACGCCCTGCACAGTGAGAGAGGATTATGCAGGCAGGTCTGAAAGTACAGCCACAAACCTGCTGGGTTCACAGAATAGCAAAAGAACCTCAGCAGGCTAAACGACTGACTCCAGTCTTACTGCTAGGTCTGGATTGGCAGAGTGTAGTACCAAATGACCAGGCCTATTTGCAGTAAGCAACAACAAAATACAAAGCTACACAGTACTGGCTAACTTTCAGGAACTGACTAACCAACAAAGATTCAGCAGCATCTGCTTAACCTGAGAAGAGGCCTTATAAAGCAGGTGCTGTCCACGCCCCCCTCAGACCTCACAGACTGTGAGCACAAAAACTAGCACCGGATCCCATGCCTGTAACCACTGCACAGCAAAAGACCCGAACCGGAATATCAGCTGCGCTCAGGTTACTCCGCTAGCACTTGTCTCCCGGTTGCCATGATGACGTGGCAGCACAGGGCAGGAGACCCTAACACCTAGTAGTACTCTGATTACTCCTTTCCTTCCTTACATCGTAGCTGTATTGTGTACTGAGAATTGTGGTGCTAATTGTTACCGGTGCTCTGTTTCAGTTTTTCAGTTACTGTAATGTTAAGTTCTGTATACTCTGTATTGTGTTAATATGTGCCGTATGTACAGTGCTGCGAACCACTTGTGGCGGCTTGTAAATGACATGCAATAATAATAATAATGGCAGCCTGGGGCTTCCCATTTTTGATAGGTATGTCTCAGCAATGCATGAGCCACATAATGTCTTGGCATATGGAGGAGGGGTGTAAAAAATTGGTAAAGCTTGAAAGGGACCCGGTGAGTGACCATTTAGTTTCCTTCCATGGCTCCCAACTGAAAATGAGACCAGCCTTGGTTCAAGAATTCTAAAATTAATCTAAGAAGCCTAAAATTGACACCTTATCCAGTGCTGCAAGTATGGCGGAATTGGGCAGTACTGCATACCGGTAAGAAATTGACAGCCGATACGCAGTACCGCCGGCCCGACCGTCATGCTTGCAGCTGCTGCTGTATGTGCGGGGAGGAGAGCACAGCGCGCGCCTCTCCTACACCTCAGTGCTCAATGCAGTCTCCGGCGGAGGCAGTGTGTATCTCAAATGAGGTGCCAGTTCGTTAGCCTATCAGAGCTCGTGGACCAGCAGCTTTGGCTCCTGACCGGCTGCCAGAGCGTGAGCTTTGATTGGCTCACGAACCGGCGCCTGATTTGAGATACACGCCACCACCAGAGACCGGACTGAAGGGCTGGAGATGCACGCGCTGCGCTCTCCTCCCCTCACACACACAGCAGCAACAGCAGCAGTATCGGTGATCAGCACTGGGGGGAGCATGTGTGTACCTGGAACTATGGGGGCATATAGGCACTGTGGGAGCATATGATTATCTGGCACTGTGGGGGCACATGTGTAACTGACACTGTGGGGGCCTATTTGGCACTGTGGGGGCATATGTGTAACTGGCACTGTGGGGGCATATCTGGCACCATAGGGGCATATGTGTATCTGGCACTGTGGGGGCATATCTGGCACTTTGAGGGCATATGTGTATTTGGCATTGCACTACTAGGGGCATATGTGTATTTGGCACTATTGGGGCATATGTGTATCTGGCACTCCACTACTGGGGGCAGTGGCGGATCCAGGGGGGGCACTCGGGCCCGTGACCCCCCTGTCATTTGTGGCAGTTTATTTTCCGAACTCCCACTAACTGAGCATGGTACACTAGTGAAATCGGAGCACAGCATGATTCCGCAGCGCTGTGTCTCCGATTTCACAAGTACACATCTTCCGCCAGCCAGCGCTTGCCTGCCGAGGAGTTCCTGCAGTGAGGGACTCTCGCGGGATTTCATCTGTCTTCTCACCGCTGCGGCCGCTGGGATTTCTGTGACGTGCAGGAGCTGAGAGTTTAGGCGGCGCCATTTTCACTCTCAGATCCTTCCTCAGATTCTCCGTAGCAGTGAGTGAGGCTCTGACTGGCAGCTGGCTGGCTGGACATACTAATTATTATATCACACAATAATATATATATATATATATATTATACAAACACTGAACTGTGTCTAACTGCTGTGCTGCAGGTGAGGTGACAGTATCACCTGCAGCACCCAGCAACCAGACACAGTGCTGTGTTTGTATACTATATAGTAATATATATATATATATATATGTAAAATATATATTATTATACTATATATATTGTTACGGTATACTATAATATATATATATATATATTATTATTATATATATATATATATATATATATATATATTAGTGATGAGCGGGTTCGGATCCTCGGGATCCGAACCCCCCCGAACTTCACCCATTTTACACGGGTCCGAGGCAGACTCGGATCCTCCCGCCTTGCTCGGTTAACCCGAGGGCGCCCGAACGTCATCATCCCGCGGTCGGATTCTCGCGAGATTCGTATTCTATATAAGGAGCCGCGCGTCGCCGCCATTTTTCACTCGTGCATTGGAGATGATCGTGAGAGGATGTGGCTGGCGTCCTCTCAGTTTCTATGTTCAGTGGGCTGCAAATTGTGCTGCAAATATCTGTGCTCAGTGTGCTGCAAATATCTGTGCTCAGTGTGCTGCAAGTGCAAATATCTCCGTTCTCTGCCTGAAAAACGCTCCATATCTGACTGTGCTCAGTGTGCTGCAAATATCTGTGCTCAGTGTGCTAATTGCTTTATTGTGGGGACTGGGGACCAGCAGTATTATATAGTAGGAGGACAGTGCAGAGTTTTGCTGACCAGTGACCAGCGACCACCAGTATTATACGTTCTCTGCCTGAAAAACGCTCCATATCTGTGCTGCATTGTAGTATATAGTAGGAGGACAGTGCAGAATTTTGCTGACCACCAGTATAACTATATATATAGCAGTACGGTACAGTAGTCCACTGCTCTACCTACCTCTGTGTCGTCAAGTATACTATCCAACCATACCTGTGGTGCATTTCAGTTTTGCACAGTTTGCTGACCACCAGTATATACTATATAGCAGTACGGTACAGAAGGCCACTGCTCTACCTACCTCTGTGTCGTCAAGTATACTATCCATCCATGCCTGTGGTGCATTTCAGTTTTGCACAGTTTGTTGACCACCAGTATATACTATATAGCAGTACGGTACAGAAGGCCACTGCTCTACCTACCTCTGTGTCGTCATGTATACTATCCATCCATACCTGTGGTGCATTTCAGTTTTGCACAGTTTGCTGACCACCAGTATAACTATATATATATAGCAGTACGGTACAGTAGTCCACTGCTCTACCTACCTCTGTGTCGTCAAGTATACTATCCATCCATACCTGTGGTGCATTTCAGTTTTGCACAGTTTGCTGACCACCAGTATATACTATATAGCAGTACGGTACAGAAGGCCACTGCTCTACCTACCTCTGTGTCATCAAGTATACTATCCATCCATACCTGTGGTGCATTTCAGTTTTGCACAGTTTGCTGACCACCAGTATATAATATATAGCAGTATGGTACAGTAGGCCACTGCTCTACCTACCTCTGTGTCGTCAAGTATACTATCCATCCATACCTGTGGTGCATTTCAGTTTTGCACAGTTTGCTGACCACCAGTATATAATATATAGCAGTACGGTACAGTAGGCCACTGCTCTACCTACCTCTGTGTCGTCAAGTATACTATCCATCCATACCTGTGGTGCATTTCAGTTTTGCACAGTTTGCTGACCACCAGTATATACTATATAGCAGTACGGTACAGTAGGCCACTGCTCTACCTACCTCTATGTCGTCAAGTATACTATCCAACCATACCTGTGGTGCATTTCAGATTTGCACAGTTTGCTGACCACCAGTATATAATATATAGCAGTACGGTACAGTAGGCCACTGCTCTACCTACCTCTGTGTCGTCAAGTATACTATCCATCCATACCTGTGGTGCATTTCAGTTTTGCACAGTTTGCTGACCACCAGTATATACTATATAGCAGTATGGTACAGTAGGCCACTGCTCTACCTACCTCTGTGTCGTCAAGTATACTATCCATCCATACCTGTGGTGCATTTCAGTTGTGCGCAGTATATATAGTAGTAGGCCATTGCTATTGATATATTACTGGCATATAATTCCACACATTAGAAAATGGAGAACAAAAATTTGGAGGGTAAAATAGGGAAAGATCAAGATCCACTTCCACCTCGTGCTGAAGCTGCTGCCACTAGTCATGGCCGAGACGATGAAATGCCATCAACGTCGTCTGCCAAGGCCGATGCCCAATGTCATAGTAGAGAGCATGTAAAATCCCAAAAAATAAAGCTCAGTAGAATGACCCAAAAATCTAAATCAAAATCGTCTGAGGAGAAGGGTAAACTTGCGATTGTGCCATTTACGACACGGAGTGGCAAGGAACGGCTGAGGGCCTGGCCTATGTTCAAGGCTAGTGGTTCAGCTTCACATGAGGATGGAAGCACTCATCCTCCTGCTAGAAAACTTAAAAGAGTTAAGATGGCAAAAGCACAGCAAAGAACTGTGCGTTCTTCTAAATCACAAATCCCCAAGGAGAGTCCAATTGTGTCGGTTGCGATGCCTGCACCGCTTTTTTCTTTCCTTTTTCTTTGCATCATGTGCTGTTTGGGGACTATTTTTGGAAATGCCATCCTGTCTGACACTGCAGTGCCACTCCTAGATGGGCCAGGTGTTTGCGTCGGCCTTTTGGGTCGCTTAGCTTAGTCACACAGCTACCTCATTGCGCCTCTTTTTTTCTTTCCATCATGTGCTGTTTGGGGACTATTTTTTTGAAGTGCCATCCTGTCTGACACTGCAGTGCCACTCCTAGATGGGCCAGGTGTTTGTGTCGGCCACTTGTGTCACTTAGCTTAGTCACACAGCTACCTCATTGCGCCTCTTTTTTTTTTTTTTTTGCATCATGTGCTGTTTGGGGACTATTTTTTAAATCTGCCATCCTGTCTGACACTGCAGTGCCACTCCTAGACGGGCCAGGTGTTTGTGTCGGCCACTTGGGTCGCTTAGCTTAGTCACACAGCTACCTCATTGCACCTCTTTTTTTCTTTGCATCATGTGCTGTTTGGGGCCTATTTTTTAAATCTGCCATCCTGTCTGCCACTGCAGTGCCACTCCTAGATGGGCCAGGTGTTTGTGCCGGCCACTTGGGTCGCTTGGCTTAGCCATCCAGCGACCTTGGTGCACCTCTTTTTTTCTTTGCATCATGTGCTGTTTGGGGACTATTTTTTAAATCTGCCATCCTGTCTGACACTGCAGTGCCACTCCTAGATGGGCCAGGTGTTTGTGTCGGCCACTTGGGTCGCTTAGCTTAATCATCCAGCGACCTCGGTGCAAATTTTAGGACTAAAAATAATATTGTGAGGTGTGAGGTGTTCAGAATAGACTGGAAATGAGTGGAAATTATGGTTATTGAGGTTAATAATACTATGGGATCAAAATGACCCCCAAATTCTATGATTTAAGCTGTTTTTGAGGGTTTTTTGTAAAAAAAAACCACCCGAATCCGGCAAAAAAATTTCAGGGGGGTTTTGCCAAAACGCGTCCGAATCCAAAACACGGCAGCGGAACCGAATCCAAAACCAAAACACAAAACCCGAAAAATTTCCGGTACACATCACTAATATATATATAAATATATATAATATATATATAATATATATAAATCTTGCTAATATGCCTTCCAATCCCATAAGGGATAAATAATATGATATATATACACACACACACACGCAAAGTGACAGGCACTCCAAAAGATCACAACAAAAACGCTGCCCAGGTGCCAGCAGAGAATTTCCGTGTAGGAAGAAAGAGGTGCGGCACTCACGGGTCTTCAAATGTCAGCAAAGCTGTTTAAATACTCAGCATCCCGCAAGTTTATTGACCAGGGCCCCCACAAACCTTAATCCGGCCATGGTGGGAACACACCCCTTTTCTGGAAGAGCATGCGCCGAAGGTGAACGCAAATGTACTTGCCCCTTCCATGGTGCCCCCCCTGTCATTATCCCCTGGATCCGCCCCTGATTGGGGGCATACGTGTATCTGGCCCCCCATATGTGTATTACGCCCACATTTTCATTGGCTGCGCCCTGTGGCATTTTTTACATGCACGCACACAGAACCACTAAGAATTTTTTTCTATTTGCACCACTGATCTTATCTGACCCCATTGCGGCGCCACCCTGGTTTTTCACTAGGCTGCATGTCTTCTTACATGGACCCTTGGGTGTCACTCGGGATAATTAAAATGTTACATATCCAGGGTGAATTTGCTCCCCGCACTTATGTAGACCTGTGCGAGAAATATGGCACATCCTCCAGCCACCAATTTGCAAATTTTTAGTTTCATTCGTTCTCATAGTAAGGCTCTTGAATGCAGGGCCGGCCCTATAGATAGGCAAACTATGCGGCTGAGTAAGGTGCCACACATAGAGGGCGCTCTTGCCGCCTGTCTCACTTATTCACTGACTTCACTACAGTCAGTAATACTGCTGCTGCCTGCCGCGGACCCTGCTCCCACGTCAGTGGCCGATCGCCTAGAGGCAAGCCACGCTACGCCTCCCCCCCCCACCTTCCTCCCAACCCTTAGCCATATGTACAGTGAAGCAGAGCAGTGGACCCAGCCGGCAGTCAGGGCTTTGCATTAGGGCTGTAACACACGAGCCGGGTTCTCCCAGATGGCAAAAAGCTGGACAAACTTTGTCCGGCTTTTTGCCATCCGGGAGAAACCGGCAGAGTCTCTCACACATAACGGCTCTGAGCCGTGTGTGATGCTGTGCGCATGCGCAGCATTAGTCACGGCTTGGAAAAAAAAACGTTGTGTGTGAAAGCTTCCCTTCACACACACGGTTCACTGGCTGCAAAGACGGCCCGGCAGCCAGACCTTCCAGTGGATAGTTCCGGCTGCAACCCGGCAGCCGGGCCGGGGCCGTGCAGTGTGTAAGGACACTACACCTAACACTGTTCATTACAATGCCGGCACGGGAAAAAGCCATCCGGCTTTCTCACGGCCGGCAAAAGCCGGCTCGTGTTTTTTAGCCCTTACAGTGTCTAGCTGGCCCCTCCCACCAGGCTCAGAGTGGACTGCGTGTGTCAGCCCTCCCCTCTCTCCCTGCTCCTCGGCTGCATACACTTCCTGGCTGCTGGCTTCTGCTATTCACAGTAATAAACTAAACAGCAAGGTAGGCGCCGTGGTTACTGGGGGGGGGGGATATATGGAGGAGGGAGGGGGCACTCTGTATAATATAGCATGGGTGTACTATTGGGGGGGGTGTTCTGCGCAATGTAATATATTATGGGCGTGGGAGGGCAGTGTGTATATTGTACTATGGATGTGCTGGGGACCTGTGTATAATGTAATATAGTATGGGTGTGCTATGGGGGAGGGGGTGGTGTATAATGTAGCATGGGTGTGCTATGGGGGAGGGGGGGCTGTGTATATTTAATGAAATATAGTATGGGTGTTCTGTGGGGAGGGAGAGGCTGTGAATAATGTAGTCTAATATGTGTGTGCTATGGGAAGGGGGGCTGTGTATAATGTGATATAAATATACTATGGGTGTGCTATGGAGGAGGGGGATGTGTATAAATGTAATGTAGCATGGGTGTGCTATGGGGGAGGGGTGCTTGCGTACAATGTAAATACTATGGGTTTGGGTGTGATATGGGGGAGGGGGCTGGATATAACATAATATACTATGGATGTGCTATGGTGGATGCATGGTGCTGTGTATAAGGTAATATAGTATGGGTGTGCTATGGGGGGGTGCTATGGGGGAGGGGGAGTCTGTGCATAATATAATCTATCGTGTGTGTACTGGAGACAGTGGCAGATTCAGGCATGTGCCCCCAGGTCGTTCAGTTGATTTTTATTTTTTATTTTATTTTATTGCAGCTGCATGGATGAGGCTGCTGCTGTCAGCCCTCCCCATGCTGCTATGATTTATCTCAGTAGTGGACTGTTGCCGGCGTGGCTCTGCGGTCTTCATTTTCAGCGCCCTCAGCTGCCGTAAAGTAGACCGAGCAGCAGTGGCCGGGTGTTGGTGAACCTGTGTGCGAGCTCATATTGTGTGGCGTAATGTGAATTTCGGCTCATACCGTGTGGCATAATGTGAATTTTGGCTCATACTGTGTGGCGTAATGTGAATTTCGGCTCATACTGTGTGGCGTAATGTGAATTTCAGCTCATACTGTGTGGCGTAATATGAATTTCGGCTCATACCATGGGGCATAATGTGAATTTTGGCTCATACTGTGTGGCGTAATGTGAATTTCGGCTCATACTGTGTGGCGTAATGTGAATTTCAGCTCATACTGTGTGGCGTAATATGAATTTCGGCTCATACCATGGGGCATAATGTGAATTTCGTCTCATACTGTGTGGGATAATATGAATTTCGGCTCATACTGTGTGGCGTAATGTGAATTTCGGCTCATACCGCGTGGCGTAATGTGAATTTTGGCTCATACCGTGTGGCTTAACATGAATTCCGGGTCATACTGTGTGGCATAATGTGAATTTCGGCTCATACTGTGTGGCGTAATGTGAATTTCGGCTCATACCGTGTGGCATAATGTGAATTTCGGCTCATACCGTGCGGTCTTCATTTTCAGCGTCCTCAGCTGCCGTAAAGTAGACCGAGCAGCAGTGGCCGGGTGTTGGTGAACCTGTGTGCGAACTCATACTAAGTGGCATAATGAGAATTTCGACTCATACTGTGTGGTGTAATGAGAATTTCGGCTCATACTGTGTGGCATAATGTGAATTTCAGCTCATACCGTGTGGCGTAATATGAATTTGGGCTCATACCATGTGGCATAATGTGAATTTTGTCTCATACTGTGTGGGATAATATGAATTTTGGCTCATACTGTGTGGCGTAATGTGAATTTCGGCTCATACCGCGTGGCGTAATGTGAATTTCGGCTCATACCGTGTGGCTTAATATGAATTCCGGCTCATACTGTGTGGCATAATGTGAATTTGGGCTCATACTGTGTGGCGTAATGTGAATTTCGGCTCATACTGTGTGGCGTAATGTGAATTTCAGCTCATACCGTGTGGCATAATGTGAATTTCGGCTCATACCATGTGGCTTAATATGAATTCCGGCTCATACTGTGTGGCATAATGTGAATTTTGACACGTACTGTGTGGCGTAACATGAATAAGGGTCACTACTGTCAGTAGCTGGTGAGCATGGGGGCATGTGTGACAAATGCATGTGTCCTGCAGAGAAGGGGACTGATGGCATGGAAAGTGGCTATGATGGCACGTGTAAACTTTAAACTTTACTTGTCTTATATTAAAACTCAAATGTTCGGCCCCCTAAATCTCCCGTACTTTTCAGAGTGGCCAGCTCAAAATTAGGGTGTAGGTGGTGGGGTTCAAGGGTTGAGGTGTGTGTGTGTGTGTGGGGGGGGGGGGGGATGCATATGCACCTAGACCCACCACTATCTAATGCCACCACTGGGCCAGGGATAGGTTGGGGAAGTGTAAGCAGTGATAGGGTGTAGCGGCAGCTAGGGCTCAGGGTTATGCCATAGCGGACAGTTAGTACCGGCCGGTGGTCGCACCATTATGTTTCATTTTATTTCTCTGGGGTGTTTTAGATCTACTTTATTATTAGGAACTAGGGAGAAATTATATTAAGCCATGTGATTTTACTAAGAAAATGTAAAATAGTGATAGACATGCCCCTGGGTGGTGCTAGGTACACCCTTCCTGCGGTGCACCCCCTAATAAAATTAGCTGCTCACGCCTATGATCAGGACTGAATCCCGAATCTCCCCTGGGGCCGCCTGAGAGCTGGAAGGAGATGTACGGCAGGCTGGGGGTAGAGACCGAGCACTTGACCAGGTACAAAGCATCCTAATTGAGGATGGGCTGCTCCCCTGTGCCTGGTAACAGGAAGCCACACACCTCCCACCTGCTTTTACTGTGGCCCTGCTGTCCCTGTCTCTCTCTCATTGCAGATGGTCAGTATTGTGGGCATGTATGCATGCAGCCCTCCAGTGAGCCATCTCCATGTGTGCCTCGTGTGCAGTATGCTAGCAGTCACCCTACACATATGATGTTATCATGTATTAGATAGGCCATTGATGTGTGTGCTGTGTACAGAAGCCATGGTTTTCAGCTTGGCACTCCCTCCCACCTCTACTGTGGTGGAATGTGTGTAAGGGGCCCAGAGGCGGAACTACCGCCAGTGCAACCAGTGCGTTGCACTGGGGCCTGCCTCTGTCCAGGGGCCCAAGCATGTAATGAGTCAAACTGACTCATTACATGCCGCTGTGCGCTGCGGGCAACCGCTGCCCGCAGCGCACAGCCGCCCAGAGATGAGAGGAGCAGCGGTACGGGGGAGAAGGTGGAGGAGGGAGGTGGAGGAGGGAGCCGCAGCAGCGCTTTACTACTGGTGGAGGCGCTGCTGCTGCTGCCCCTCTGCTTCACTATAGGCTGTCTTCCGAGAACAGCCTATAGTGAAGCAGAGGGGCAGCAGCAGCAGCGCCTCCACCAATGACACAGCGCTGCTGCGGCTCCCTCCTCCACCTCCTCTACTGCCCGGGAATCGTCTGACGCTGCACCGAGGAGCCTGAGCCAGCGGAGAGGTTAAGTATAATTCTTCTTTCTTTCTGTCCTTTCTTTCTTTCTTTCTTTCTTTCTTTCTTTCTTTCTTTCTTTCTTTCTTTCTTTCTTTCTTTCTTTCTTTCTTTCCTACAAAAAAGGGGGACTGTGTGCCGCAATGTGTAAAAACGGGGAATCTGCCTGCCGCAATGTGTAAAAAGGGGGAATCTGCCTGCCGCAATATGTAACAAGGGCACGCTGTCTGCCGTAATGTGCAACAAGGACACGCTGTCTGCCGCAATGTGTAAAAAGGGGGAATCTGCCTTCCGTAATGTGTAACAAGGGCAAGCTGTCTGCCGTAATGTGTAAAAAGGGGACGCTGTCTGCCATTATGTGTAAAAAGGGCACGCTGTCTGCCGTTATGTGTAAAAAGTGTACGCTGTCTGCCGTTATGTTTAACAAGGGCACGCTGTCTGCCGTTATGTGAAAAAAGTGTACGCTGTCTGCCGCTATGTTTAACAAGGGCACGCTGTCTGCCGTTATTTGTAAAAAGTGTACGCTGTCTGCCGCTATGTTTAACAAGGGCACACTGTCTGCCGTTATTTGTAAAAAGTGTATGCTGTCTGCAGTGCCGGCGCTACGCGCTCAGCAGCTCCTGCAAAGCAGGGAGGCGCCGAGCCTGAGAGGCGCTCTCCCCGCTCTGCTACTCTGCTGAACTCCGCAGCTCGTGCTGGCTGCCGCTGCGCCTGTCAGGCAAGCAGCGGCACCGACAGCGTGAAGCATGGCTTCAACGCAGCTGCCCGACCCCAGCAGTGTCCCAAGTCAAGCCAGCGTTCCACACACGCAAGCCCCGGAGGGAGAGACAGCAACTAGATCCTCGCCTGGAGCTGCGGCCACAGCAGGGACCAGCCATGCCTTTTCACTGCCCGCGGTATGTGTAGACGCCGAGCACCCCTCAATCCCACAACAGTTTAGGGAGTGGGGAAAAGGGGCTGTAGTGAGTACCTGCTGAGCGTTTTAACCCTAGATCACCAGTGAAACATAGTTATAAGAAAATTTAAATAAACTGATCAATTTAAACGCAATTCAATAAGCATAAATAGAACCACACAAATTATATGTAGGGTAATATATATATATACACATATATATATATATATATATATATATATATATATATATGGTATGTTTTTCTTCTACATTGTCTCCGAGTGCCGCTGCCTGTCTGACATACCTTCTACAGATTTTTTTCAGATGGCATCAGAGCAATTACCTAGACAGCAAGGGTGAGTGACGATTCAATTTGCTGTGTATATATATATATATATATATATATATATGTGTATATATATATATACTGTGTGTATATATATATACATATGCAGGGCCATAGTTAGTGGTGTGCTAGCAGTGCCCAGCACACAGTGCATCTGCACAGTGGGCGTGGGACCACCAACAGCACCCGCATTGCCGCCGCCACAGTAGTATTGTGCGGGCATCAGCAGCTTGGCAGCTGCAGTGCCCGGCTATTTGTCACATAGGTAGCTGGGTAGCACTGCAGCTTTCCATCCCTCGTTAGACTCGGCCTCTGGGCTTCCCCTTCTATGTCTGCAGCATTTGGGTGGGAGGAGGCTGATGGAAGGCAGCTGCTTTAGGAGCAAACATAAGTTTAAAAAAGCACACACACAGTCAGTCTTTCTCTCCCCCTATGGCGTAATGTAAAAGACTACCTGGCATAATATGTATAAGTGGCATTATCTGTATAAGAGGCACAACTACTGTGGGCATTATGTGTAAGGGGCACTAGTACTGTGGTCATTATGTGTGTAAAGAGCACTACTACTGTGGGCATCATGTGTAAGGGGCACTAATGTGCGCATTGTGTATAAGGGGTACTATTTTGGGCATTGTGAATGATGGACACTACTATATGGTGTATTGTGTATCAGGGGTACTGTGTGCAGTGTAATGTGAATAAGATTGTGCTACTGTGTGGGTACTTTGTATTGGGGGTACTGTTGTGTCACCATACCCCTTCCTTGTGAGACCACACAAATTTGGTGTGCCCTATTCCTTTATTAAATATGGGAGGGCGCAAATTTCTAGTTTGCAGGGGGGCGCCGAACACCCTAGCACCGGCCCTGGCTGTCTGCCGCTATGTGTAACAAGGGCACGCTATCTGCCGCTATGTGTAACAAGGGCACGCTGTCTGCCGTTATTTGTAAAATGTGTACGCTGTCTGCAGCTATGTGTAACAAGGGCACGCTGTCTGCCGCTATGTGTAACAAGGGCACACTGTCTGCCGTTATGTGTAAAAAGGGCACGCTGTCTGCCATTATGTGTAAAAAAGGGGGACGCTGTCTGCCGTAATGTGTAAAAAGGGGACGCTGTCTGCTGTAATGTGTAAAAAGAGGAATCTGTCCGCCGTAAGGTGTAAAAGGGTCTCTACCTGGTGTAGTGGTGCTACTGTGCGGCGTAATTTGAATAATGGAGACTACTGTGCACCGTTTTATGAATTGGTATTATTTTGTGGCCACACCCCTTCCCCACGAAGCCACGCCACTATGTATTTTTGCGCGCGCCTACGGCGCGCACTGCCCCTGTTTTGCATGCAGGGGTGGGGCTCCAATGCTGTTTCTTGCACACAGTGCTAAAATGTCTGGTTACGGCACTGTTGCTAGGTATCCATTTCTCTGGCCCTGGGCAGGTCCCCCTCACCAGATCCTCTCCAGGGGTGAGGGGGTGGACTTGGATGGGATGGGGGGGGGGGCCCCAAGCCATTTTGTCGCACATGGGCCCACCGCTCGCTAGTTCCGTCACTGAAGGGGCCCTAACATATATAAGGGGTACTACTGTGTGGTGTAATGTGACTGACGGACACTACTGTAATGCACTAACCCTATTTTAAAATGGGGAGGGGCGCCAAAATCTATATTGTGTACCACATTTTTTGGGCTTGGGCCGGCCCTGCTTGAATGGCGGCATCCCACTCTGTTTGAGCGCCGTTGCATTTATAACCCTGACTGCAGAGACTCTACTTATCTACGTGTCTTGTGGGACTGACCCAAGATATCCAAATACAGTACTAGGACAAAGTCATATCTTTTGTGTCCAATGTGGTCAGTGTCTCTCCCCCCCAGGGACCCATTACAATCCCCTCAGATCTCTCCCTAAACCGCAGAATAAATTGTATGTATGGCCATATTTCTAATGCAGTAAAACTATTGATTGCTTTACACTAGAGACAATCTAGTATTCCATCAATGAAGGCCCTAATTAATAAAATATGGTAGTTAGCATCAATGGAGGAAATAACCACTATTCCCTATGACACTGTGCTGAAATTCCATTTCACCTGGGACTCTTGGTACTCTACATACCACAGACGGATACCCGGGTTAGAGTGAAGCAGGTCTTCTTTGGATGTGAAGTGTACAGTGTGCCACCTTTCTCCCCTCTGCCTCCTTCCCATCCCACTTCTCACCATTTCTAATTCATTTGTTTTTGCTGTTATTTCTGTTTTGATCATTTATCTATAAAATTAATAGTGGGACAATAATTAAGTCATACACATTTTCTACTCAATGCTTTATTTTATTATTATTATTATTATTATTCAATTTTATTTATAAGGCGCCACAAGTGTTTTGCAGCGCCGTACAAAGGACAGTACAGGGAGACAAAACTTAGCATTACAGTAAATAAATAACAAAAATAGAGGACAGGTAACAAAGAGCACCACAATTCTCAAGACATAATACAGCTTAGATGTAAGTAGCAAGGGAGTAATCATTGTACTACTTGGGGCTGGCGGCCATAGATAGAGATGAGCCTTTACCAGCAGGAGAAAAAGTGGGTAAAGATGGTCGCTGAGTAGGAGAGAGTTGCAAGTGAAATGTGTCGAGAAGAGGGCTTTGACAACGAGAGGAAAGAGGGCCCTGCTCTGAAGAGCTAACAATCTACTGGGAAGGGGAGACAGACAGATGACATGAGGTGCAAGCAAGCGGGAGGTAGCCTGATGGCAGGATGTAAGCAAAGCAGAGATGTTCAAGTCATGAGGCAGGGGGATGGAGGAGCAACCTCAGGACTAGGTTTAGAGATGAGCGGGTTCGGTTAGTTGAGATCCGAACCCCCCCGAACTTCACCTATTTTACACGGGTCCGAGGCAGCCTCGGATCTTCCCACCTTGCTCGGTTAACCCGAACGAGGCCGAACATCATCATCCTGCTGTCGGATTCTCGCGAGATTCGTATTCCATATAAAGAGCCGCGTGTCGCCGCCATTTTCACTCATGCATTGAGATTGAACGGAGAGGACGTGGCTACGTTCTCTCCCTGAAAAGCTCTGTATCTGTGCTCATTGTGCTGCAAATATCTGTGCTCAGTGTGCTGCAAATATCTGTGCTCAGTGTGCTGCAAATATCTACGTTCTCTGCCTGAAGAGCTCCATATCTGTGCTCAGTGTGCTGCAAATATCTGTGCTCAGTGTGCTGCATTGTGGGGACCACCAGTATATAATTATAGTAGTACAGTACAGTAGGCCATTACTGTATCTTGCAGCTCCGTGTCAGACTCAGTTCTAGACAGTATCCTGAGCATCAGTGCTCAATATCTGCTGCATTGTTGTGTGACCAGTATATTATATATATATATATATATATATATATATATATTATATATAGTAGTACAGTGCCACATTTTGGTGACCACCAGTATAGTAGTACAGTACAGTAGTCCATTGCTGTATCTTGCAGCTCCGTGTCACTTCAAGTATCCATATCTGTGCTGCATTGTTGTGAGCAGTATATATAGTAGTACAGTACAGCATTTTGGTGACCAACAGTATATAGTTGTACAGTACAGTAGTCCATTGTTGTATCTTGCAGCTCCGTGTCACTTCAAGTATCTATATCTGTGCTGCATTGTTGTGAGCATTATTTATAGTAGTACAGTGCAGCATTTTGGTGACCAACAGTATATAGTTGTACAGTACAGTAGTCCATTGCTGTATCTTGCAGCTCCGTGTCACTGCAAGTATTCATATCTGTGCTGCATTGTTGTGAGCAGTATATAGTAGTACAGTGCAGCATTTTGGTGACCAACAGTATATAGTTGTACAGTACAGTAGTCCATTGCTGTATCTTGCCGCTCCGTGTCACTTCAAGTATCCATATCTGTGCTGCATTGTTGTGAACAGTATATATAGTAGTACAGTGCAGTATTTTGGTGACCAACAGTATATAGTTGTACAGTACAGTAGGCCATTGCTATTGATCTAATAATATTACTGGCATATAATTCCACACATTAAAATATGGAGAACAAAAATGTGGAGGGTGAAATAGGGAAAGATCAAGATCCACTTCCACCTAGTGCTGAAGCTGCTGCCACTAGTCATGGCAGAGATGATACAATGCCATCAACGTCGTCTGCCAAGGCCGATGCCCAATGTCATAGTAGAGAGCATGTAAAATCCAAAAAACAAAAGTTCAGTAAAATGACCCAAAACTCTAAATTAAAAGTGTCTGAGAAGAAGCGTAAACTTGCCAATATGCCATTTACGACACGGAGTGGCAAGGAACGGCTGAGGCCCTGGCTGTGTTCATGGCTAGTGGTTCAGCTTCACATGAGGATGGAAGCACTCATCCTCCCACTAGAAAACTGAAAAGAGTTAAGATGGTAAAAGCACAGCAAAGAACTGTGCATTCTTCTAAATCACAAATCCCCAAGGAGAGTCTAATTGTGTCGGCGGTTGTGATGCCTGACCTTCCCAACACTGGAAGGAGCACCCACAGTCCAGTTCCTGATAGTCAAATTGAAGATGTCACTGTTGAAGTACACCAGGATGAGGATATGGGTGTTGCTGGCGCTGAGGAGGAAATTGACAAGGAGGATTCTGATGGTGAGGTGGTTTGTTTAAGTCAGGCACCTGGGGAGACACCTGTTGTCCGTGGGATGAATATGGCCATTGACATGCCTGGTCAAATTACAAAAAAAAATCACCTCTTCGGTGTGGAATTATTTTAACAGAAATGCGGACAACAGGTGTCAAGCCGTGTGTTGCCTTTGTCAAGCTGTAATAAGTAGGGGTAAGGACGTTAACCACCTAGGAACATCCTCCCTTATACGTCACCTTGAGCGCATTCATCAGAAGTCATTGACAAGTTCAAAAACTTTGGGTGACAGCGAAAGCAGTCCACTGACAACTAAATCCCTTCCTCTTGTACCCAAGCTCCTGCAAACCACACCACCAACTCCCTCAGTGTCAATTTCCTCCTTAGACAGGAACGCCAATAGTCCTGCAGGCCATGTCACTGGCAAGTCTGATGAGTCCTCTCCTGACTGGGATTCCTCCGATGGATCCTTGAGTGTAACGCCTACTGCTGCTGGCGCTGCTGTTGTTGCTGCTGGGAGTCGATCGTCATCCCAGAGGGGAAGTCGAAAGACCACTTGTACTACTTCCAGTAAGCAATTGACTGTCCAACAGTCATTTGCGAGGAAGATGAAATATCACAGCAGTCATCCTGTTGCAAAGCGGATAACTCAGGCCTTGGCAGCTGTGTTGGTGTTAGACGTGTGTCCGGTATCCACCGTTAATTCACAGAGACTTAGAGAATTTCTTGAGGTAGTGTGTCCCCGGTATCAAATCCCATCTAGGTTCCACTTCTCTAGGCAGGCGATACCGAGAATGTACACAGACCTCAGAAAAAGAGTCACCAGTGTCCTAAAAAATGTAGTTGTACCCAATGTCCACTTAACCACGGACATGTGGACAAGTGGAGCAGGGCAGACTCAGGACTATATGACTGTGACAGCCCACTGGGTAGATGTATTGCCTCCCGCAGCAACAACAGCAGCAGCGGCACCAGTAGCAGCATCTCGCAAACGCCAACTCGTTCCTAGGCAGGCTACGCTTTGTATCACTGCTCTCCATAAGAGGCACACAGCTGACAACCTCTTACGGAAACCGAGGAACATCATTGCAGATTGGCTTACCCCAATTGGACTCTCCTGGGGATTTGTGACATCGGACAATGCCACCAATAATATTGTGCGTGCGTTACATGTGGGCAAATTCCAGCACGTCCCATGTTTTGCACATACAATTAATTTGGTGGTGCAGAATTTTTTTTAAAATTACAGGGGCGTGCAAGAGATGCTGTCGGTGGCCCGAAGAATTGCGGGCCACTTTCGGCATTCAGCGACCACGTGCCGAAGACTGGAGCACCAGCAAACACTCCTGAACCTGCCCCTCCATCAGCTGATGCAAGAGGTGGTAACGAGGTGGAATTCAACCCTCTATATGCTTCAGAGGATGGAGGAGCAGCAAAAGGCCATTCAAGCCTATACATCTGCCTACAATATAGGCAAAGGAGGGGGAATGCACCTGACTCAAGCGCAGTGGAGAATGATTTCAACGTTGTGCAAGGTTCTGCAACCCTTTGAACTTGCCACACGTGAAGTCAGTTCAGACACTGCCAGCCAGTCACATGAGTCAGGTCATTCCCCTCATCAGGCTTTTGCAGAAGCAGCTGGACAGATTGAAGGAGGAGCTAAAACGGAGCGATTCCGCTAGGCATGTGGACCTTGTGGATAAAGCCCTTAATTCGCTTAACCAGGATTCACGGGTGGTCAATCTGTTGAAATCAGTACACTACATTTTGGCCACCGTACGCGATCCTAGGTTTAAAGCCTACATTGTATCTCTTTCCGGCAGACACAAGTCTGCAGAGGTTCAAAGACCTGCTGGTGAGAAAATTGTCAAGTCAAGCGGAACGTGACCCGTCAACAGCTCCTCCTTCACATTCTCCAGCAACTGGGGCTGCAAGGAAAAGGATAAGAATTCCGAGCCCACCCGCTGGCAGTGATGCAGGGCAGTCAGGAGCAAGTGCTGACATCTGGTCCGGCCTGAAAGACCTAGACATGTCGTCTACTGTCACTGCATATGATTCTGTCACCATTGAAAGAATGGTGGAGTATTATATGAGTGACCGCATCCAAGTAGGCACGTCAGACAGTCCGTACGTATACTGGCAGGAAAAAGAGGCAATTTGGAGGCCCTTGCACAAACTGGCTTTATTTTACCTAAGTTGCCCCCCCCTCCTGTTTATACAACATAAGGGTGGGTGGGAGGGCCCAAGGACAATTCCATCTTGCGCCTCTTTTTTTATTTATTTATCTGTGCATCATGTGATGTTTGGGGCCAATTTTTATAAGTGCCATCCTGTTTTACACTGCAGTGCCACTCCTAGATGGGCCAGGTGTTTGTGCCGCCCTCTTGGGTCGCTTAGCTTAGTCATCCAGCGACCTCGGTGCAAATTTTAGGACTAAAAATAATATTGTGAGGTGTGAGGTGTTCAGAATAGACTGGAAATGAGTGGAAATTATGGTTATTGAGTTAATAATACTATAGGATCAAAATGACCCCCAAATTCTATGATTTAAGCTGTTTTTGAGGGGTTTTTGAAAAAAAAACACCCGAATCTAAAACACACCTGAATCCGACAAAAAATTTTAAGGGAGGTTTTGCCAAAATGCGTCCGAATCCAAAACACGGCCACGGAACCGAATCCAAAACCAAAACACAAAACCCGAAAAATTTCCGGTGCACATCTCTAACTAGGTTATGCATCGGGAGGGTATGCTTTGATCAATAGGTGGGTTTTTAGTGCCAGTTTGAAGCTTTGCAAGGTCGGGGAGAGTCTAATGGAGCGGGGGAGCGCGTTCCACTGAAGGGGTGCAGCACATATTTGTATTACAATGCACATATTATAAAATTTATTTTCTTTCCTAACTATTTTCATAAATAAAGAGATTGAATGAAAAAAAAAAAAAAATGAAAAAAAAAATATATATACATATATATAATCTCACAGTTTCAATGTCGTTTCAAAAGCGATTTCCAACGTTTCGGTCCCTAGCGGGACCTTTTTCAAGGATTATACAGTCAGTCAGCAAGGTCAGCAATACAGCATAGGTCAGCTTTGCAGGAAACTGGAGACACAGATATTGCCTCACCGGCCCCTGCTAAATACCCATCTAAAAAGCGCCAAACACGCCCCCGACACGGCCGCGTGGAACGCATAGGTGGAACGCAAGCGTGTCTCTTCTGCCGGAAGTGGGCTGCGTCCAAAGATGTGGCCCATACAATGAATCAAACTAGCGGTCACCATTCGCGAGTGAACCGCAATTGGAATGCAGCGCGTCACTTCCGGTATCACCGGTGACGAGCTGCGTCCATGGCAACCGATGTCCACAATCAGCCAGTCTAGGTTGCGGACACCACGTCCGCTGACGTCACAGGTCGCGGCGCGGGATAAACAGCACATTAGTTACATAACAAAGGGTGACACCCTTAATAGTATTATAATGGGGCTCTTTTAGTGAGTATTGTTCATAGGAATCAGGACGGCCTGCATTACATAGGCCGGAAGTGAATTAATCCGGTTGTCATGGCAACCCTTAGGTAAGGTAGCACACAATTAGGGTATAGCAGAGGCCGGTGAGGTCACTCACTTGGGAAATATACATTGCTAAGTAACTTAGAACCACGGATAGAACATAATGTAACAATCAATTTGTAGAAACAATCAAAAATAGAGAAACATTGTTATAAACTCATACAGATACATTTTAGTGAGATCAAAAAGACATCATGTATTTCAACAATTTCTGGTTCCATACTCAGCAGTGTGTGGGCTATGCAGAACTGTGTTAGGTTCCTGGTGCTCAGAACAAGGGAGATGTTCATGAAGTGAGTCCAGAGCACCAGGACGCAACGCTGGGAAAGGGGAATGGAAAGGGAATAGCCCCTGGCGCCCTAACTCTGTTGTCTCACCCGTGCTGTCAGAAATCCCTTGCAAAACTATGGTTTCTTGAGCCCTTGGCAGCCGCGTTTGAAGGGCGGATTATGTCTGCCCAACTCCGATGCCCCCCGGTCTTAGTGAGAGACAAAGGGAAATCCGAGACAGGATGATAACAAGAGGCCCTCTAACTAAGCAAACAGGCCAGGGGCTACAAGCTAACTAAAAACCTAAAGTATGTGCGGAGAAACCGCCAAAGGAAAATAACAACAAAGGAAAAGCTGATCACACACCGACACAATACCTTTGTGTACCGGCGGTGACAGCATAAGCAGAACCCTCTGCAAAACACCAGGGACAGAAACAATAATGAAATACAGCAGCCTAGGCCAACGGACGGGAACCCTCAATGATGCCGACACACACTCTCAGAACTGGAGGACAGGCAGAATCCCAAACGACAGACCGGTGGAAACCAGGAACTTGACCAGGGATAGGCAAAGCCACTGGACCTCAGGGCAGGAACGCCTCACAGCAGGACACGGGATCAGACACAGGAATCGACACAGGGACTGACACAGGAATCAACACAGGAAGCAGCTAGTCAGACACTGCTATACAGGAGCTCAGGGACTGGCAGGAACCAGGTCAGACTTCAAGCAGACTGAAAACCCAGAAATATCACCAGCATCTGTGAATTGCAGTCAGCCAGCATATAACAGAGAGGCCTAATTAATAATCCCATGCAGCTGCCCTGTTGCATGATTCCAAACTGACAAGATGCAATTAGCAGCCAGGTGAGGCTGAACACATGGGAACAGGCTGCAATTACACAGACTCACCAGGGGCAGCAGACAAGAGTATTCTAAAACAGAGCAACAGGAAATCCTGGCATGCAAGACAACTTTATAAACATAAAATAGGAATGAACCACTACCTGTGGTTCATAACAGTATCCCCTCCTTAAGGGTGAGCTCCGAGCACCCCATGACACCCACGGGGAACATAAACAGAAGTATAACATGAAATACAGAACAAAACTGCAAAACAGGAATGAGCCACAGCCGTGGCTTATAACATTACCCCCCCCCCCCCTTGAGGAGGGGTCAAAAGACCCCAAAATTCAGACTATCCAGAACAAGGGATACAAAAAAAAACCTGACACACTGGTCTAACAGACAAGAAAACAAAAACAAGCTGTAGCAACAACTTGTAACAGTGCCCTCCCCTTGATGGTGGCCACTGGACACAAGACAAGGGAAAAAAAAACTTTTTTTTTTTTTTTTTTATATTAAGGCAAGAGTCAAAAATGATTTCTTTTTCTTCTTCTTCTTCTTCTTCTTCTTCTTCTTCTTCTTCTTTTTACAAAGCTCTTTAGGTCTGACCAAGGTAATTCCCCACACATTGTCTGAACTGATGGTACCACCCAGCAAGGCTGCGTTCAAATCAGAGACAGGTCTCTTACCCTTGGGAGCTGAACTTTCTGGTAAAGTACTATTATTAGAAGAAGAAGTCAGAAAAGCACATCCTGCAGTCAAAACAACGGGCTGAGACTCTTGTGCTGAGTTTACAGTATTTGGTGGACTCTCAGCAGACAAGACGGGTGACTTAGAGGAACCTGAACCAATTTCTTTGGAACCATATCTTTTAATAATTGCATCACAGAATGCTAGGGGATCCTGAAGAATGGGATCTTCAGCTTTCATTAGGCTGGTCGCCCACTCAAAAGGCTCTCCTCTAAAAGAATAAATCAGATAGGGCCCAAGGTTTTCTGAAGTGATGCCCAGAAATGGTCTAGACAACATAATAGTGTAATAGTGTTTGAAAAGCGCCAGAAATTGGGCTAAGTCCCCATCAAAGGTTATGGATGTTGAGATATCAGAGTCAGGATCTGTTTCCTTCTCATCTGACTGACTGGAGTGCTTTGCTAGGACCTGGTCACTATTGACCTTACTCGAGGCTGAGACTCTCTGAACCCCACCCGGGGCTGAGACTTTCTGAACCCCACCCGGGGCTGAGACTTTCTGAACCCCACCCGGGGCAGTGACTTTCTGAACCCCACCCGGGGCAGTGACTTTCTGAACCCCACCCGGGGCAGTGACTTCCGGGAACCCCGCTGGGGCAGTGACTTCCGGGAACCCCGCTGGGGCAGTGGCCTCCGGGAACCCCGCTGGGGCAGTGGCCTCCGGGAACCCTGCTGGGGTCAGCACCTCGGATTCTTTTACTGGGACCGGGCCGTTTGCCTCCCTGACTGGGATCGGGCCATCGGCCTCCCTCTCTGAGTCGATAATCATCGAAAGTTCTCCCGGGACTATGACTTCCGGGACTTTTGCTGAAGCAATAACGTTCAGATCCTCCACTAATGCTATGCTTCTTAAGTTCTTTCCTGGGGAAGCGACTTCTAGACCCTTCTTTGGGGCTGCGTCTCTCGAGACCCCACTTGGGGATATTACTTCAAAGATCCCTTCTGGGGTTTTGCTTCTTGAGTTCCCTTCAAGAACTATGGTTTTAGAGACCCTTTCTAGGGTTGCGCTCTTCAAGTCCCTACCTGGGGTAACAGCTTCTAAGACCCCTTCTGGTATGGACACCTGAACTACAATATTTGATGTCCCTCTATAAGCTTGGGCATCGGGTACCGCACCAGCACTCTGGGCATCGGGTACCGCACCAAGATCCTGAGCTACGGGCACCACTCCAGGACCCTGGGCTACGGGCACCACTCCAGGACCCTGGGCTACGGGCACCACTCCAGGACCCTGGGCTACGGGCACCACTCCAGGAACCTGGGCATCGGGTACCACTCCAGGAACCTGGGCATCGGGCACCACTCCAGGAACCTGGGCATCGGGCACCACTCCAGGGGCTTGCAACTCCGCTTCCACAGGAACCTCAAGAGAGGAGAGAAACATTCTCTTTTGATTCCTGAATCTATAATGGGGCTCCCTTTGCCCAAGGACCTCAATTATAGGACAGAGAGCTTTTTAGTGTGGGTTGTGTGACAAGTACCTCTGCCACAGTAGAGACAGGAGTAGGTCTTGTATCCTGACTCAACTTGGCCAGAGGGCAAGACTCGTCACCACACTTTGACTTGCGCAACTCACAGGTCTGCAGATAGTGGCCTAAACCCCCACAATATAGGCACAAGTTTAAGTTTCTGCGACGCAGACGCTCCTCTTCTGAGAGCCTGGGCCGCAGAAAACTTTTAAACCTTTTCTCTTCAATTAAACCAGAGGATTCTCTTGTCACCATACTGTGAACAAGAGTCTCTTTAGAGATAGATGTACTCTCAACGACTTCTGGCAAGATGAGCAAGATTTTAGTCAGAAGGGTTTGCAGTTGCTTTAGGGATTGCTGCAAAACTTCTAGTCGCTCTGGTCTCAAAGCACTGAAAACAGAGTTCAGGGCTGCGAGAGATGCCTGCAGGGCTTGCATAGTAGACATAGGAGGATTTAAAACTAGACAAGACAAGGCAAGACTAAATTTTGGCTAAACAAAACAAGACTTCTTTTTTTTTAAACACCGGACTGGATTCTAAACAGCGGACTGGATTCTAAACACCGGACTGGATTCTGCACACTGAATTCTAGACAGGACTGGATTCTAAACACCGGATTGGATTCTGCACACTGAATTCTAGACAGGACTGGATTCTAGACTAGACACTGGACTGGGCCAAAAAAGAAAAAAAAGTTTTATTTCTTTTTTGTGGTATGGCTGGTGATAATGTTAGGTTCCTGGTGCTCAGAACAAGGGAGATGTTCATGAAGTGAGTCCAGAGCACCAGGACGTAACGCTGGGAAAGGGGAATGGAAAGGGAATAGCCCCTGGCGCCCTAACTCTGTTGTCTCACCCGTGCTGTCAGAAATCCCTTGCAAGACTATGGTTTCTTGAGCCCTTGGCAGCCGCGTTTGAAGGGCGGATTATGTCTGCCCAACTCCGATGCCCCCCCGGTCTTAGTGAGAGACAAAGGGAAATCCGAGACAGGATGATAACAAGAGGCCCTCTAACTAAGCAAACAGGCCAGGGGCTACAAGCTAACTAAAAACCTAAAGTATGTGCGGAGAAACCGCCAAAGGAAAATAACAACAAAGGAAAAGCTGATCACACACCGACACAATACCTTTGTGTACCGGCGGTGACAGCATAAGCAGAACCCTCTGCAAAACACCAGGGACAGAAACAATAATGAAATACAGCAGCCTAGGCCAACGGACGGGAACCCTCAATGATGCCGACACACACTCTCAGAACTGGAGGACAGGCAGAATCCCAAACGACAGACCGGTGGAAACCAGGAACTTGACCAGGGATAGGCAAAGCCACTGGACCTCAGGGCAGGAACGCCTCACAGCAGGACACGGGATCAGACACAGGAATCGACACAGGGACTGACACAGGAATCAACACAGGAAGCAGCTAGTCAGACACTGCTATACAGGAGCTCAGGGACTGGCAGGAACCAGGTCAGACTTCAAGCAGACTGAAAACCCAGAAATATCACCAGCATCTGTGAATTGCAGTCAGCCAGCATATAACAGAGAGGCCTAATTAATAATCCCATGCAGCTGCCCTGTTGCATGATTCCAAACTGACAAGATGCAATTAGCAGCCAGGTGAGGCTGAACACATGGGAACAGGCTGCAATTACACAGACTCACCAGGGGCAGCAGACAAGAGTATTCTAAAACAGAGCAACAGGAAATCCTGGCATGCAAGACAACTTTATAAACATAAAATAGGAATGAACCACTACCTGTGGTTCATAACAGTATCCCCTCCTTAAGGGTGAGCTCCGAGCACCCCATGACACCCACGGGGAACATAAACAGAAGTATAACATGAAATACAGAACAAAACTGCAAAACAGGAATGAGCCACAGCCGTGGCTTATAACATTACCCCCCCCCCCCCCCCTTGAGGAGGGGTCAAAAGACCCCAAAATTCAGACTATCCAGAACAAGGGATACAAAAAAAAACCTGACACACTGGTCTAACAGACAAGAAAACAAAAACAAGCTGTAGCAACAACTTGTAACAGTGCCCTCCCCTTGATGGTGGCCACTGGACACAAGACAAGGGAAAAAAAAACTTTTTTTTTTTTTTTTTTATATTAAGGCAAGAGTCAAAAATGATTTCTTTTTCTTCTTCTTCTTCTTCTTCTTCTTCTTCTTCTTTTTACAAAGCTCTTTAGGTCTGACCAAGGTAATTCCCCACACATTGTCTGAACTGATGGTACCACCCAGCAAGGCTGCGTTCAAATCAGAGACAGGTCTCTTACCCTTGGGAGCTGAACTTTCTGGTAAAGTACTATTATTAGAAGAAGAAGTCAGAAAAGCACATCCTGCAGTCAAAACAACGGGCTGAGACTCTTGTGCTGAGTTTACAGTATTTGGTGGACTCTCAGCAGACAAGACGGGTGACTTAGAGGAACCTGAACCAATTTCTTTGGAACCATATCTTTTAATAATTGCATCACAGAATGCTAGGGGATCCTGAAGAATGGGATCTTCAGCTTTCATTAGGCTGGTCGCCCACTCAAAAGGCTCTCCTCTAAAAGAATAAATCAGATAGGGCCCAAGGTTTTCTGAAGTGATGCCCAGAAATGGTCTAGACAACATAATAGTGTAATAGTGTTTGAAAAGCGCCAGAAATTGGGCTAAGTCCCCATCAAAGGTTATGGATGTTGAGATATCAGAGTCAGGATCTGTTTCCTTCTCATCTGACTGACTGGAGTGCTTTGCTAGGACCTGGTCACTATTGACCTTACTCGAGGCTGAGACTCTCTGAACCCCACCCGGGGCTGAGACTTTCTGAACCCCACCCGGGGCTGAGACTTTCTGAACCCCACCCGGGGCAGTGACTTTCTGAACCCCACCCGGGGCAGTGACTTTCTGAACCCCACCCGGGGCAGTGACTTCCGGGAACCCCGCTGGGGCAGTGACTTCCGGGAACCCCGCTGGGGCAGTGGCCTCCGGGAACCCCGCTGGGGCAGTGGCCTCCGGGAACCCTGCTGGGGTCAGCACCTCGGATTCTTTTACTGGGACCGGGCCGTTTGCCTCCCTGACTGGGATCGGGCCATCGGCCTCCCTCTCTGAGTCGATAATCATCGAAAGTTCTCCCGGGACTATGACTTCCGGGACTTTTGCTGAAGCAATAACGTTCAGATCCTCCACTAATGCTATGCTTCTTAAGTTCTTTCCTGGGGAAGCGACTTCTAGACCCTTCTTTGGGGCTGCGTCTCTCGAGACCCCACTTGGGGATATTACTTCAAAGATCCCTTCTGGGGTTTTGCTTCTTGAGTTCCCTTCAAGAACTATGGTTTTAGAGACCCTTTCTAGGGTTGCGCTCTTCAAGTCCCTACCTGGGGTAACAGCTTCTAAGACCCCTTCTGGTATGGACACCTGAACTACAATATTTGATGTCCCTCTATAAGCTTGGGCATCGGGTACCGCACCAGCACTCTGGGCATCGGGTACCGCACCAAGATCCTGAGCTACGGGCACCACTCCAGGACCCTGGGCTACGGGCACCACTCCAGGACCCTGGGCTACGGGCACCACTCCAGGACCCTGGGCTACGGGCACCACTCCAGGAACTTGGGCATCGGGTACCACTCCAGGAACCTGGGCATCGGGCACCACTCCAGGAACCTGGGCATCGGGCACCACTCCAGGGGCTTGCAACTCCGCTTCCACAGGAACCTCAAGAGAGGAGAGAAACATTCTCTTTTGATTCCTGAATCTATAATGGGGCTCCCTTTGCCCAAGGACCTCAATTATAGGACAGAGAGCTTTTTAGTGTGGGTTGTGTGACAAGTACCTCTGCCACAGTAGAGACAGGAGTAGGTCTTGTATCCTGACTCAACTTGGCCAGAGGGCAAGACTCGTCACCACACTTTGACTTGCGCAACTCACAGGTCTGCAGATAGTGGCCTAAACCCCCACAATATAGGCACAAGTTTAAGTTTCTGCGACGCAGACGCTCCTCTTCTGAGAGCCTGGGCCGCAGAAAACTTTTAAACCTTTTCTCTTCAATTAAACCAGAGGATTCTCTTGTCACCATACTGTGAACAAGAGTCTCTTTAGAGATAGATGTACTCTCAACGACTTCTGGCAAGATGAGCAAGATTTTAGTCAGAAGGGTTTGCAGTTGCTTTAGGGATTGCTGCAAAACTTCTAGTCGCTCTGGTCTCAAAGCACTGAAAACAGAGTTCAGGGCTGCGAGAGATGCCTGCAGGGCTTGCATAGTAGACATAGGAGGATTTAAAACTAGACAAGACAAGGCAAGACTAAATTTTGGCTAAACAAAACAAGACTTCTTTTTTTTTAAACACCGGACTGGATTCTAAACAGCGGACTGGATTCTAAACACCGGACTGGATTCTGCACACTGAATTCTAGACAGGACTGGATTCTAAACACCGGATTGGATTCTGCACACTGAATTCTAGACAGGACTGGATTCTAGACTAGACACTGGACTGGGCCAAAAAAGAAAAAAAAGTTTTATTTCTTTTTTGTGGTATGGCTGGTGATAATGTTAGGTTCCTGGTGCTCAGAACAAGGGAGATGTTCATGAAGTGAGTCCAGAGCACCAGGACGTAACGCTGGGAAAGGGGAATGGAAAGGGAATAGCCCCTGGCGCCCTAACTCTGTTGTCTCACCCGTGCTGTCAGAAATCCCTTGCAAGACTATGGTTTCTTGAGCCCTTGGCAGCCGCGTTTGAAGGGCGGATTATGTCTGCCCAACTCCGATGCCCCCCCGGTCTTAGTGAGAGACAAAGGGAAATCCGAGACAGGATGATAACAAGAGGCCCTCTAACTAAGCAAACAGGCCAGGGGCTACAAGCTAACTAAAAACCTAAAGTATGTGCGGAGAAACCGTCAAAGGAAAATAACAACAAAGGAAATGCTGATCACACACCGACACAATACCTTTGTGTACCGGCGGTGACAGCATAAGCAGAACCCTCTGCAAAACACCAGGGACAGAAACAATGAAATACAGCAGCCTAGGCCAACGGACGCAGCAGAGCCGCTACTCACGGAACCGGTACGAATACTGGCAAACGGACAGGAACCCTCAATGATGCCGACACACACTCTCAGAACTGGAGGACAGGCAGAATCCCAAACGACAGACCGGTGGACACCAGGAAACCAGGAACTTGACCAGGGATAGGCAAAGCCACTGGACCTCAGGGCAGGAACGCCTCACAGCAGGACACGGGATCAGACACAGGAATCGACACAGGGACTGACACAGGAATCAACACAGGAAGCAGCTAGTCAGACACTGCTATACAGGAGCTCAGGGACTGGCAGGAACCAGGTCAGACTTCAAGCAGACTGAAAACCCAGAAATATCACCAGCATCTGTGAATTGCAGTCAGCCAGCATATAACAGAGAGGCCTAATTAATAATCCCATGCAGCTGCCCTGTTGCATGATTCCAAACTGACAAGATGCAATTAGCAGCCAGGTGAGGCTGAACACATGGGAACAAGCTGCAATTACACAGACTCACCAGCGGCAGCAGACAAGAGTATTCTAAAACAGAGCAACAGGAAATCCTGGCATGTAAGACAACTTTATAAACATAAAATAGGAATGAACCACTACCTGTGGTTCATAACAAACTGTAACAATATAAAATTAAAAGTCTTTTATAAAGTTTCACAGAAAATACAGTGGAATGTTATTTCAAAAATATTGACAGAGGGTTATTTTCATTCATACTCCTCGGGGCTATCGTATCAAGTCTGTGTATCCACAGGCTCTCCCTCTTCTTCAACAGGAGGGCACGGTCTCCACCACTGGGCGGTGGGGGTATCCAATCAATTAATTTGGACCTTAGATCAGAGACTTGATGTCTCAATGTCATGAAATGTCTGGCTACCGGCAAAACTGCCGACCTCGTAGCGATGGCTTGATGTATCGATGTCCTGTGGTTTGCCATGCGATCTCGAAAGCGTCTCGTGGTCATGCCCACATAATACAGCCCGCAGGGGCAGGTCAAAATATAAATCAGGTGGTCCATAGCACAATGCAATCTAAATTTTATGGCTATGGGGCGACCAGAGTGCGGGTGCGGAAAGCAGGGACCAGTTAACATGGCCCTACATGTGGTGCAACCAGTGCACTTGAAGCATCCAGGGCTTCTTTCATGTAGCCATGTAGTGCTCTGCGTCCCTTCATTACCGACCATGGGTCTCAGAAGTAGCTGTTTTAAATTAGCCGATCTTCGATAGGCCATCATGGATGGAGGACTCCTTTTCAATTTTAGGCGGTCATCCGTGACCAGAATGGGCCAGTTCCTACGTATGGTCCCCTTAAGTCTATTGGAGAAATTGTCATATGTGGTGGTGAAAACCATTCGCTCTGGTGTATGCGTAGTCTGACTTGTATTTACGGTTGAATCAAACTTATTCCTTGCTTTAGTTAGACATCTTAGTACATTCTTCTTCTCATAGCCCCGTTCCAGGAATCTTGAAGTCATCTCGGACAATTGGGTTTCCATGGTGCTGTTGTCAGAGTTATTACGCATGACTCTTAGGAATTGTGAAATGGGAAGATTGTCCTTGAGGGCGGGCGGGTGCTGACTGCTAGGATGCAACAAGGTATTCCTGTCCGTTGGCTTTCTGTAGAGACTAGTACTGATCCGACCCCCTTCGAAGGAGATTGAGATGTCTAGGAAGTTAACGTTGTGCGGATCAATCTGGTATGTGAAGTTAACCGGATTATCCAGCTCATTCAGCGAAGTGATCATCTGATGGAAGGATTCAATCGTCCCTTTCCACAACATGAAAATGTCATCTATAAACCTCTTATAGAACAATATGTGTGCTCCAAACCGGGGTAGGATGTGTTGTTGCTCATATTCAGAAATTGTAAGGAAAGAAAAGAAGACTCTTGTTTGGGGGCACTCTTAGTTATATTACACCTGTACAGGAAAATGGTATTGTCAATAAAATATAACTTTTATTAAGTATTTTTTAAAATATCTGAGATTGTGTGTAATCAGCAAAAAATGCGGCAGTGAAATCATGCCTAGCAATTTAATTGGGTAAAAACTTATTCCCAAAGTGGGTATTTTCTAGGCTGTGAGAGCCCACAAGTATTAGTATCCACACTCCTATTTGTATTCGGACCTGTGATAGTCTTCGGAAAATCTATCCACTCTGAAATTCCTGAAACGGCACTACTTGGTAAAGAACAAAACTTCCATGTAAACAATTAATTGGGTTTCAAATTGCATATAGCACTGACTGTAAGGGTTTCCTCCTTTCTTAATTAGTAGCTCCTACTCGGCTTCCAGTCTTTATAGTATGAAAGACCGGTGGTGAGTAGTTCATTCTCTGTCCTGGTCACATGTAGGGAAATCTTAATTTATAAATAAACTATATTAGATCACGAGACATTAAGTGAGTATGTTTCACCCTTTTCTTACGTAGATAGTCTTGCGTTCGGTTGCTCCCGCAAATTTATAATAAAGGGGACATAGTGGTGTTGCTACTGACATTGTAACGTATAAATCGACTATTTGGTTATTATCGATATGCCTGTTAGCAGATTAACCCAAAAAAAGGTCCACACTTTATCTGTTAGAAATATAGCAATCTGATCTGTGTGTTCAAAACAATTATGTATTAACACACTCGTACAGATTCACGCATAAGCTGCATGCGGATGTCTCGCAACCCCAGACTGAAAAAGCAACAAAGATACACTGTGCAATATATGGTAATACGGTGTGCCTCAACTGTTGCAAATGTCGGTGAGTTATTCATTCACATTCACAGGATACATGTAGTAGTATAATTTAAAGCAGATTAGCCCAGATGTCCACACTTTAAAGTTAATACAGCCTAATCTGTATATTTAGCAAAATGCTTTCAAATTTATACAGAGATCACACATATGCTGTATGAATATGTTACAACACCAGGCTAGGGAGAAAGCAAAAATAAAAATAAAAATAAACTCTGCTCTGTAAGAGGATACAATGTGCTTTTGTTAATACTAACACAGTTAAATTATTCAAACACATCTGTGGTGTACAAGGTTCTCATACCAGAATGCACTGGTGTGACAATTTAACCTGCTTGTTTTAATCATGTATGGTCTCAGCGTTTGGACCTCTAATCATTTAGTCACAATTAAGCGTTAGAAATAAGATAATTAGGTTAATCTGTACTAGATGTGAGAGCCTGTGTGTAGCATTAATAACGTTCGGGTGAGGCAAGCTTTCCACACATCAGATAAACATAGTGTGTTAATTATATTTCCTCAATTATACATAATCACAGGATTTGGATGAATGTAGGTAACAGTTTTAACTATATCAAGGCATACCATATAGACAAACTATATAATCATATTGGCATGTAACAGTGTTTGAAAATTCCCCATGCTTTTAGAAGTGACTTGGCACGAGAGAAAAGAGAAACAACCAGGGGATTGATCCTGCAACTTCTGCTGTCATTCCATCTTGATTTACCTACGCCTATGGTAATCAGCGGATGGAAGATGAGCGAGTGGCCGGGTAATCCGCCTGTTGGGAAGGAAGAGAGAGGCAGTTCTGCTGTACCTGTTAGAGCGCATACGGCTACCTGGTGTCCAGGGACATTGCAGGGAGCCGCAGCGCAATGCAGGAATGAGAGTTGGCCGAGTGGATAGGTGCCTATATCAGGAGCATATAAGTGAATAATGAAAAAACCCCGTATCGCGGGCATGTGGGCTCACGAGCCTCCCACTGGCAGCGGCATCAGCTCCGATTCAGCTGTGGAATGGATAACGCGTTTCACTCGTAAGCTTGTTCACATCCTGTGGTTGTTTCTCTTTTCTCTCGTGCCAAGTCACTTCTAAAAGCATGGGGAATTTTCAAACACTGTTACATGCCAATATGATTATATAGTTTGTCTATATGGTATGCCTTGGTATAGTTAAAACTGTTACCTACATACATCCAAATCCTGTGATTATGTATAATTGAGGAAATATAATTAACACACTATGTTTATCTGATGTGTGGAAAGCTTGCCTCACCCGAACGTTATTAATGCTACACACAGGCTCTCACATCTAGTACAGATTAACCTAATTATCTTATTTCTAACGCTTAATTGTGACTAAATGATTAGAGGTCCAAACGCTGAGACCATACATGATTAAAACAAGGAGGTTAAATTGTCACACCAGTGCTTTCTGGTATGAGAACCTTGTACACCACAGATGTGTTTGAATAATTTAACTGTGTTAGTATTAACAAAAGCACATTGTATCCTCTTACAGAGCAGAGTTTATTTTTATTTTTATTTTTGCTTTCTCCCTAGCCTGGTGTTGTAACATATTCATACAGCATATGTGTGATCTCTGTATAAATTTGAAAGCATTTTGCTAAATATACAGATTAGGCTGTATTAACTTTAAAGTGTGGACATCTGGGCTAATCTGCTTTAAATTATACTACTACATGTATCCTGTGAATGAATAACTCACCGACATTTGCAACAGTTGAGGCACACCGTATTACCATATATTGCACAGTGTATCTTTGTTGCTTTTTCAGTCTGGGGTTGCGAGACATCCGCATGCAGCTTATGCGTGAATCTGTACGAGTGTGTTAATACATAATTGTTTTGAACACACAGATCAGATTGCTATATTTCTAACAAATAAAGTGTGGACCTTTTTTTGGGTTAATCTGCTAACAGGCATATCGATAATAACCAAATAGTCGATTTATACGTTACAATGTCTAATGTCAGTAGCAACACCACTATGTCCCCTTTATTATAAATCTGCGGGAGCAACCGAACGCAAGACTCTATCTACGTAAGAAAAGGATGAAACATACTCACTTAATGTCTCGTGATCTAATATAGTTTATTTATAAATTAAGATTTCCTTACATGTGACCAGGACAGAGAATGAACTACTCACCACCGGTCTTTCATACTAAAAAGACTGGAAGCCGAGTAGGAGCTACTAATTAAGAAAGGAGGAAACCCTTACAGTCAGTGCTATATGCAATTTGAAACCCAATTAATTGTTTACATGGAAGTTTTGTTCTTTACCAAGTAGTGCCGTTTCAGGAATTTCAGAGTGGATAGATTTTCCGAAAACTAACACAGGTCCGAATACAAATAGGATTGTGGATACTAATACTTGTGGGCTCTCACAGCCTAGAAAATACCCACTTTGGGAATAAGTTTTTACCCAATTAAATTGCTAGGCATGATTTCACTGCCGCATTTTTTGCTGATTACACACAATCTCAGATATTTTAAAAAATACTTAATAAAAGTTATATTTTATTGACAATACCATTTTCCTGTACAGGTGTAATATAACTAAGAGTGCCCCCAAACAAGAGTCTTCTTTTCTTTCCTTACACTGTGCTATTTCTGACTCTGGGGAGCACCACCAACAAATGAAATTTACCAAAAGATATTTTCTTTTACTAAATAATATGGTAGTTGGTTATAATTTTTGAATTAGTCGCCTGTTGAAACTCACCTCCTCTCTTAGGAGGATTTCTTTAGAGACGGGAGCGATCTAGTGCGGTCTGTCTCGCCTCCTTTTTTTCTTTCATATTCAGACATGAAAATATTCGCGTACGCCGGCGCTAGGTTGGATCCCATCGCTGTCCCTTTGTGTTGCAGGTAATAGTTTCCTTGGTGCAAAAAATGATTGTGCTTGAGGACTAGGCTTGTCAGCTCCAATAGGAAGTGTACTGGTGGCCCAATCAGTGGTTGTTGTTGCCAGGCATTAGCCAATGCTCGTAGACCTTGGTCATGCGGAATGATGGTGTATAAAGAGCAGACGTCCATAGTCACAAGTAGAATATCATCAAACTCATTTGGGAGGGCATGGAGCTATTGTAGGAAATCCGTTGAATCTCGTAAGTAACTATCTCCCTGTTGTACTATGGGCTGGAGAAAAGTGTCAACGTAAATAGCTAATGGCTGTAGTAGTGAATTTCTAGCTGAAATGATAGGCCTACCGGGTGGCTTCACGAGTGTTTTATGGACTTTAGGGAGGGTGAAGATGATGGGACATACCGGATATTCAACAGTGAGTAAATCATGTGTGTTTTTGTCTATATAGTGTTCTTTAAAAGGACATCGGTTGCCATGGACGCAGCTTGTCACCGGTGATACCGGAAGTGACGCGCTGCGTTCCAATTGCGGTTCACTCGCGAATGGTGACCGCTAGTTTGATTCATTGTATGGGCCACATCTTTGGACGCAGCCCACTTCCGGCGGAAGTGACACACTTGCGTTCCACCTATGCGTTCCACACGGCCGTGTTGGGGGCGTGTTTGGCGCTTTTTAGATGGGTATTTAGCAGGGGCCGGTGAGGCAATATCTGTGTCTCCGGTTTCCTGCAAAGCTGACCTATGCTCTATTGCTGACCTTGCTGACTGACTGTATAATCCTTGAAAAAGGTCCCGCTAGGGACCGAAACGTTGGAAATCGCTTTTGAAACGACATTGGAACTGAGATTACCCTTACATTAAATTTACTATTTGCTTTATTGGATGCTAAGTCTGGAGAGTGCTATCTTTTCCCATTAGTGTGGGATAACCTGTATTGTACTATGGGCCTCGCCCCAAAAAGGGCGGGACTCTGATTGGCACCCCAGTTGTTGGCTGTAGTATTTGTGAGAGTGCAGGGATTTCCTGTATATGTTTGGAGGCAATTCATTAATCTGCATTGTTTCTTTTCCTGCACCCACCTTGTGTTACACTATTTATAGCGCAGGTACTTTGACATAAGATTCATCACTCATTGGGGATATATACACGTGTGTGGCTGTGCTTTTGGTTTATCTTGCACGGATATACGGCTTTAATTTGTGTGTTTATTTTATTTACTGTCATACTGCACTGGGCAAGCCCAAATACCATCCGAACTTGGAAGCTAATCAGTGCTGGGCCTGGTCAGTACCCGTTAGGGAGACCTCGGGGAATACCAGGTACGGTAAGTATCCAATACACTGACCCTAATAGCTGGGCTGTATACCAATTGGTATGGCACATAGCCAGTTGGGCTTCCTTGATGACAACTTTCTTGCACAGGCAGAACATGGTGTTATCTCCCTCACAGACGATGATGCAGATAAAGTCCTGTTTGATCAGTCAGACTTTGACACATTACCTGCTGAAACACCTACAGATCTCTACCATCAACTTCTCAGATTAAGGAAAAGGGAGATAGATTTGACCCTGCATGGGCAATTTCTCTCAGAGTATTACCGAAAGAAACAGATACCCCGAGGTTTTAGGATTAACAACATCCCTACATTGGGTAGAAATAATCCCACCTTCTGTAGTCGCTGGTATGGAGTTTTAAACAAATGCTCCTTAGACCTTGTGCTCCTTGTTGTTGAGGAGGTTGGTATTGAATTAAAGAAAATTAAATCCCAAATTGACGCGTTCAATGGTGTACACCTCTTAACAATTAGAAATGACAAAACTAATAATTAAGTGGAGAAACTCCAGACGCAGATAGATAATTATAAAAAGGAGATTACTGCATTTAAGCGCAGTAAGCTGACCACGGTCACTTCGGATTATCAGAACCATACGGTTTACAGGTGGCTACTAGGTGACTCTAGGTCCAATAGACAACAGAGACCATTTAGACCACGGCGCCAGGGGCGTAGACAACCTTACACTCAGGACACTGGCTCTTCGGCCTCAGCCTCGGATACAGAGTTATTTATTTATTTTATTTATTTATTAACAGTTTCTTATATAGCGCAGCAAATTCCGTTGCGCTTTACAATTTGAAATAACAATAACAAACTGGGTGATAACAGTCATAGAGGTAGGAAGGCCCTGCTCGCAAGCTTACAATCTATAGGGAAATAGGCATATGTACACAAGGAAAGGTGCTATCTATTGCATAGAATGAACAGACATGTGAGGATATGTGTGGACTGTACAGAGTGGATGTAATTTGATAGGAAGGTTTATGAAAGTTATGTGGGCGGTTCAGGAATTTGATACGCTTGCCTAAAGAGGTGAGTTTTGAGGGAACGCTTGAAGGTTTGGAGACTAGAGGAGAGTCTTATTGTGCGTGGTAGGGCATTCCACAGAGTGGGTGCAGCCCGATGAAAGTCCTGCAGTCGTGAGTGGGAGCGAGTAATGAGTGTTGATGAGAGACGCAGGTCTTGTGAAGAGCGAAGAGGTCGGGTTGGGAGATATTTTGTGATAAGCGAAGTGATGTACGTTGGTGTAGTTTGGTTAATGGCCTTGTGTGTGAGTAAAAGTATTTTATATTGAATGCGGTAGAGTACAGGTAACCAATGGAGGGACTGACAGAGTGGATCTGCCGATGATGAACGTCTAGCGAGGAAGATAAGCCTCGCCGCTGCATTCAGAATGGATTGTAGTGGTGAGAGTCTTGTTTTGGGAAGACCAGTTAGGAGACTATTGCAATAATCAATGCGGGAGATAATGAGAGCGTGGATTAGAGTTTTAACAGTGTCTTGTGTAAGGTATGGTCGTATTTTATGTATGTTTTTTAGATGCATGTAACATGATCTTGAGACAGATTGAATGTGGGGAACAAAGGACAGATCAGAGTCAAGGATGACACCTAGGCAGCGAGCTTGTGGGGAAGGGTAGATAGTCGAGTTTTCAACAGTGATAGAGATATCAGGTTGGTACCTACTATTGGCCGGTGGAAATATAATTAACTCTGTCTTTGAAATATTAAGTTTGAGGTGGCGAGATGTCATCCAGGATGAGATGGCAGAAAGGCATTCAGTGACACGGTCCAGTACAGATAGGGACAAGTCAGGGGAGGATAGGTAGATTTGAGTATCATCTGCGTACAGATGATACTGAAAACCAAAAGAGCTGATTAGTTTACCAAGAGATGAGGTATAGATAGAGAAAAGCAGAGGACCCAAGACTGAGCCTTGCGGTACTCCAACTGAAAGAGGTAGCGAAGAGGAGGTAGATTCAGAGAAGCGAACACTGAAGGAGCGATTAGATAGGTACGATAGGAACCAAGAAAGGGCTGTGTCTTTAAGACCTAGGGATTGTAGTGTCTGTATGAGAAGAGAGTGGTCTACAGTGTCAAATGCAGCAGATAGATCTAGAAGAATAAGTAGTGAGTAGTGGCCTTTAGACTTCGTAGTGACCAAATCATTAACCACTTTAGTCAGTGCCGTCTCTGTGGAATGTTGGGAACGGAAGCCTGACTGAAGTGGGTCCAACAAAGTGTATGAGTTAAGAAAGTGTGTGAGTCGAGTGTAGGCAAGTCTCTCAAGTAGCTTAGAAAGACAAGGGAGCTGAGAGATAGGGCGGTAGTTTGAGAGAGCATTAGGGTCAGAATTTTGTTTTTTTTTAAATGGGAGTAATCACTGCATGCTTGAAGAGTGAAGGAAAAATACCAGTAGAGAGAGAGAGATTACAGATGTTAGTTAAGGTAGGGATGAGCACCAGAGACAGAGCTTTACTTATTTGTGAGGGTATCAGATGGTCGACCAGCACACAGGCCTTTTTTAGACCATACCAACACCCCCGACCTCCCTCCAGTTGCAAGTCACGGAGGCCGCACCCAAGGAAGGGGAGACACCTGGCGAAGGTGCAGGGACAAGACCAGAACCTAGTCTTTAACCTTTCGAGTAAAACACTGGATGAGGCCACTGTAAAACTCCTCTCCAGGGGTCTGTCTTTTATACCTACGGCCCCCCATCGGCAGTTTGATACTGCGGTGGACATTTACAAGTTTGGACGTAAGCTTAGGTTAAGGGAACACTTTGCCACTGATATAGGTATGGATAAGATCCAGTTTCGGAAGCCCTCCACTTTTGATCCAACCTCCTCCAACGCGAGCATAAAAACATTCACACGTATGATCGAGCATGATGCTCTATCACCTGCGTCCGCTAAACGCTTTGACAATTTGACCTTGGCCGAGCGTAAAGCATTAAATTCATTGAAAAAGGAACTTCCGGTGGGCGGACCTACGGCTGGCCGCATTTTACATAGAGCTCTCTGTCCCCTCGCTCATTTACCACCTAATAAGGGGATCTACACCGCACTCCAGACCCTCAAAACATCACAGGGCCTGGCGGAGATGGAGGTGGGTAAGAGGGTACCATCACCCCGGCTCCCCACCGCCTCCAACCCCGGATTTCGGACGCCAGCTGTGGCGTCTGCTGCCCGCGGCCGCCATTTTGAGAGTGGCCGGGCGCCCTGCTCCCTTTCTTCCCCGCCCTGCTTGCTGCCCGGGATGAGCGAATCGGGTGCCTTCAGATGGCTCCCCGCACCCCTGTGCTCCGACTTGTAGCTGCGGCCGCTGCTAGGCAACGGAACGGAGCTAAGCCTCCGGAGAAGAGACGCCGCTGGTTGTCCGGGGAGAACTCCGTGTTGCCCCCCCCCCCCCCTCCCCCACACTACAAGTGCCGCTTCTGTCTGCACCGGACCCCTCAGCTGAGCCCACGCTGTATATATTATATATGCATCATATAACTCACCCCTAACGTTGCTGGCTGCCCCTGCTGCCTGAGTTCCTCAGCACACTGAATGGATACCAGTAACCAGATATAAATCCCACATAATAATAGAATTCAGAGATCTTCGTTACACATATTTGCGCAAATGTGTGGTTAAGCCCCAAAGCCGCGTCAAGGCCTCTCTGTATATTTGGGGTCCCTAGCGCTATATCTAGGTGCAGGGTGTGGCACCCCAAAACACCAGAATGAGCCAGAAAGCACAGCGTGACATACCAGTGTAAAAAACTATAGTGTTAATAAATTAGTATTTAGGAAGCCGAAGCTATAGAGGGGGTGATACAAACATGAAATGTAATTAAAATAGAGAAATAGTGTTAGAAAATTAATAAGTGAAAAGTGTTAATAGAATGTAAAGGTATGCCACACTAAAGCCATCCAGCTCAGCCAGTCCAGAGGCACCACACCTCACACCTCCATTACCCCAATCTGGGTCTAATATTGACCAGCAAGGAGTCACATGATAATGTCTCCTTACTAAAATATGTCTAAGCTAAGAGCTACTTACCTTGGAGCAACCCCATAATGCTCCATGTGGCATGTCAGGGCCTGCACCTCCTCCTAATGCAGAACCTCTCTGCCTCACACAACAGACATATAGATTGGTAAATGCTCAATTAGCTTAGTGATATCATTCAGGTGCTTGAAAGGAAGGGGTATTTCTGAGCAAGAAAAAAAGCAATTGTTTCCCCAGCACACTGAATGGATACCAGTAACCAGATATAAATCCCACATAATAATAGAATTCAGAGATCTTCGTTACACATATTTGCGCAAATGTGTGGTTAAGCCCCAAAGCCGCGTCAAGGCCTCTCTGTATATTTGGGGTCCCTAGCGCTATATCTAGGTGCAGGGTGTGGCACCCCAAAACACCAGAATGAGCCAGAAAGCACAGCGTGACATACCAGTGTAAAAAACTATAGTGTTAATAAATTAGTATTTAGGAAGCCGAAGCTATAGAGGGGGTGATACAAACATGAAATGTAATTAAAATAGAGAAATAGTGTTAGAAAATTAATAAGTGAAAAGTGTTAATAGAATGTAAAGGTATGCCACACTAAAGCCATCCAGCTCAGCCAGTCCAGAGGCACCACACCTCACACCTCCATTACCCCAATCTGGGTCTAATATTGACCAGCAAGGAGTCACATGATAATGTCTCCTTACTAAAATATGTCTAAGCTAAGAGCTACTTACCTTGGAGCAACCCCATAATGCTCCATGTGGCATGTCAGGGCCTGCACCTCCTCCTAATGCAGAACCTCTCTGCCTCACACAACAGACATATAGATTGGTAAATGCTCAATTAGCTTAGTGATATCATTCAGGTGCTTGAAAGGAAGGGGTATTTCTGAGCAAGAAAAAAAGCAATTGTTTCCCCAGCACACTGAATGGATACCAGTAACCAGATATAAATCCCACATAATAATAGAATTCAGAGATCTTCGTTACACATATTTGCGCAAATGTGTGGTTAAGCCCCAAAGCCGCGTCAAGGCCTCTCTGTATATTTGGGGTCCCTAGCGCTATATCTAGGTGCAGGGTGTGGCACCCCAAAACACCAGAATGAGCCAGAAAGCACAGCGTGACATACCAGTGTAAAAAACTATAGTGTTAATAAATTAGTATTTAGGAAGCCGAAGCTATAGAGGGGGTGATACAAACATTTTCTTGCTCAGAAATACCCCTTCCTTTCAAGCACCTGAATGATATCACTAAGCTAATTGAGCATTTACCAATCTATATGTCTGTTGTGTGAGGCAGAGAGGTTCTGCATTAGGAGGAGGTGCAGGCCCTGACATGCCACATGGAGCATTATGGGGTTGCTCCAAGGTAAGTAGCTCTTAGCTTAGACATATTTTAGTAAGGAGACATTATCATGTGACTCCTTGCTGGTCAATATTAGACCCAGATTGGGGTAATGGAGGTGTGAGGTGTGGTGCCTCTGGACTGGCTGAGCTGGATGGCTTTAGTGTGGCATACCTTTACATTCTATTAACACTTTTCACTTATTAATTTTCTAACACTATTTCTCTATTTTAATTACATTTCATGTTTGTATCACCCCCTCTATAGCTTCGGCTTCCTAAATACTAATTTATTAACACTATAGTTTTTTACACTGGTATGTCACGCTGTGCTTTCTGGCTCATTCTGGTGTTTTGGGGTGCCACACCCTGCACCTAGATATAGCGCTAGGGACCCCAAATATACAGAGAGGCCTTGACGCGGCTTTGGGGCTTAACCACACATTTGCGCAAATATGTGTAACGAAGATCTCTGAATTCTATTATTATGTGGGATTTATATCTGGTTACTGGTATCCATTCAGTGTGCTGGGGAAACAATTGCTTTTTTTCTTGCCTGAGTTCCTGCCTGGTGCCTCTCACAGACCACAGGCGCCACAAGAATCATAAGAGCAGCCCTCCTACTCTGCTCCCCTCGGGAGAAGAGGGAATACTCACACTCCCTACTACCCTGCCTACCTTCCATTTGTGCCGACACTTTACCTGCGGAGAGAGAGGAGAGATCATTGACCCTCGCATAGCTTCTGGAGTTGCGGCGCGCAGAATATATATTACCCCATAAGCGCTTGACGTGCCGTTTTGTCATCAGCTGTGCCCACGCACTTGTAACTCAACAGACACAATACTCCCTGCAGGGCAGGATAACTGATTTCATCTACTTCCTCATCGTGACACGACGCATCCTTTTTATTGTCATGGATAAATATGTGGCGAAATCACAGCGAGGGGGTCGCGGACCGTACCGGCGAAAGCTAAGGAAACTAGGGCCTCGGCCTCAATGCACGCATGTTCTCCACCTCCTTCACCCAACGCCAATGTCTTGGATAGTGTGCTGGACCCCTCTAGATACACGGCAGACGCAGTGACCAGGGCGCAGGAAATCTCTGACATCCTCTCACCGCTGTTGGATAAGAAACTCGCTGGTCTGAAAGACGCCATTGACTCCACCATGACGCAGCTAAAAGAGCACAGCTCCCGGCTGGATGAGGCCAAACAACGTGTCTCGAACCTGGAAGATGATCTGACGGCGACATGTTCTGTCGTCGATAGTCAAACATCCACTATCTCTGCAATGCAAGAAAAGCTCGAAGATTTAGAAAATCGTAATCGTCGAAATAACCTCCGGCTGATCGGCTTGCCGGAATCCGTTAAACCTCGGGAGTTGATGTCCCTGGTTTCTGCCTGGCTGCCGACGGAACTCGGTTGTCTGACGGAAGGCGAATCCATGTTGATTGAGCGAGCTCACCGCATCGGTCCTGACTTCCAGACAGATCACCGCAGACTCCGGCCAGTTATATTTAAATTTCAAAGAAAAAAAGCAAGGGCAATAACTACCCTGTTAAATCGGGCGCTAATAGATTCATTAAAGAAAACACCTGATGTAAAATAATTAGTATAATAGCAGCTCCTACAGGGCAACTGGATGCCTTAATCAGAAGATGTATAGTTAATGCTCTATAGAAAACATTTAAGGAGCGCTGATATCTGATAAGAAAAACATTTAATAATAAAAACGGTGGAAAAAACCACTTAAGATGTTTGTTTAATACTCATCCGGTCACTCCCACTTACTATCACCTCCCCAAAATACACAAATCACTTACCTCACCTCCTGGGCGTCCTATTATTTCGGGAGTGGGTTCACTTACCTTTAATTTGTCAGCATTTGTAGATACTCATTTACAACCCTTTGTTAAAGATTTAAAATCATATATTAGGGACACCACTCACTTTTTACACCTTATCAAAAACATCAAGTGGCAGGAGAAATATCTGCTGGTCACGTGTGATGTCGAATCACTATATACTAATATCCCACATGATAAAGGTATAAAAACCATTAAACATTACCTAGATCTTGATCCCACTATCTCCAGTAATTTTAAGCAATTTATTTTAGAGGCTATTCACTTCATACTTACACGAAATTATTTCACATTTAACGGTGATTATTATTTACAGACTCACGGTACCGCCATGGGCACCAGGTTCGCCCCTAGTTTTGCCAATCTCTACATGGGTCACCTCGAAGATCAATATATTTGGGGTGGTCCTTATGGGGCGAACCTGGTGCTCTATGGCAGGTATATAGATGATCTTTTTATTATTTGGTATGGGGATTTTCACTCAGTCACTTCATTTGTTGATCACTTAAACACTAACACTTTTGGCCTCTCCTTCACTAGTACTATTCATCACACTGATATCAATTTCCTGGATATTGCGCTACATGCCGACCCAATTTCAGGAAAAATTCTAACAAAAACTTTTAAGAAAAAAGTTGACTACAGCTCCCTTTTAAATTATTCAAGCTGCCACCACCGCCCATGGGTAACAAATATTCCCAAGAGCCAATATTTGAGACTCAAAAGAAATTGTTCGAATGAAATTGATTACCTAACACAGAGCACTGAACTAACTCAGTCATTTTTAGATCAAGGTTACCCCCAAGAGGTTTTGGATAGAGCCTTCATTGAAACACAGCAAAGAAACAGAGATGATCTATTAAAAATAAAAGTTATTGACACCCTTCCTCTTCCCCTAGAGCTTAGAGATAGTGAACCCATTTTTGTTTCTAAATACAACAGTGCTTCGCACTCGATAAGGAAGATTCTCAATAAAAACCTTCCCATACTCAAAATGGATAAAATCTTGGCAGGCTCCTTAGAAAAGGAAATAAAGATTATCTTTAAGAAAAATAGGAACCTGCAAAATCTTCTGTCTCCTAGCCATTTTGTTGGATCAAATGAATCTCTGGGCTCTTGTCTTGACATCTCAGAACCAGGGGCTAGGTCGGTGGTGTTCACTTCCATCCTTGGACATGGGAAATTGAGGTTAGGATGCCAAAGATGTAAAAGATCTAGATGCATGACTTGTAGGTTCATTAAGGAGAGCAACCAATTCTCCTCATCTAAAACTGGGAAGACCTTTGACATTGTGGGTCGAATCACCTGTCAAACGACTTTTGTGATATATTTAATTACCTGCAACTGTGGGGTACAATATGTCGGGAGGACCACCAGACAACTAAACACTAGGTTTCTAAAACATAGAAGACTGGTCCTCAATAAGTCAATGAAGCATAGTGTACCACGACATGTCAATTCCTTTCATGATGGAGACTGCAGGGCCCTATCTCTACAGGGAATAGAACACATCCACAAAACTTCACGAGGTGGCGACAGATATAACCACCTTTGTAACAGAGAAGCTTACTGGATTTATAATTTAGAAACTCTATATCCTATGGGCCTTAATGAAAATATTGAACTTAATGGTATCTGAATCTGTTTCTCTTGTGGGGTGTTGTGGGTGTGGATTTATATGTGTGTGGACCCCTGGACCTGCATGTGCACTTGATCTATGCAGATGTAATTTTGCCCTTGGGGTCCACACACATATTACCTGTAGGTGTTCCTCCCTTTTGTCGATGACCTGGTATCTATCTATTTTGTGGGTTGGTCTTAGTCTCTCATAATAAATTAACCCTCCTTTATCTCGGGTTAGGTATTATCTCCCTTTTCTTAATCAAAGTCAATCCTCTCCTCTAATGGTTCTCCTCCTATATTTACTACTATTATTATTATTATTATTATTATTATTACTACTACTAATACTGTTTCTGCTATTGCTGTTTTTATAGTCTCATTTTTGAATTCCAACCATGCAAAATGTCAGTATATAATGGGACATGAGCATAAACTGCTGCTGTCTATAGATAATATGCCTTTATGTCTCTTTCTTATAGATTATTTTATTTTAGTTTGTGCGGCTCTGGCTTTAATTTGAGCCTTTTTACCTTACCAGCTGGGGTCTTTTTCTGTATGGTAATCCTTTCCCTTATATAACAATAGCTACTCACTTCATCTATATTAATATATAATAATATAAGAAAAAACTAGAAAATAAAATGTGAGGGTGTCTTCTTTTGTTCCGGTCTTGAACCGGTGACCTTCTGACCGTGGTTTGTTTCCTTATCCACTGGGCTATTGTAGCCATGAGAATAAATATTGGTTTTTTATATGTATAAACCCTGGGATGCCATACTTATGCCAATAGCCGTCTTTCGATATAAAGGTGATGAAATTATGCTGATTACTATAAAGCAAATAACTAAAACCTAATTATGATGCATTAAAAATGATCAACAAGTTAATATATTCTAATCCCCCATATGAAACTTATTATAATCTATTACGTGGGAGTGCTAAGTTTATTTTGCACTTAGCATGTTTCCCTATTTATCAAAAATATATATATATTTATTTACTAGACCATTTATACACATATTCTCAACACCTTTTATTGATAATGATAATATAATGCCCACATTTTTATATACTATTTCTGTTGCTCTAGTTTATTCTTTAGCACTATTTGGAATTTGTATAACGCTTACACCTGATTAAAACCAGTGAACTCTATTTGTGCAAATGACCCAACATAGTGTGAAACCCAATTACAATCTTCAGGTGTGAATAAAGAGACTCTAAAGCTGGTTGGCTGACACCCACTTAAATACATCCACACCTGCCAAATGGGTATTCACACTTCCTGAGGAAACCGCCAATATTGTGGGCGGAGAAACGCGTAGAGGGTCATTCTAATTGCTTGTCCACTGCTGGAGACTCTCACGGATCATCCGCTACTGCTATTGAGGGATTAGGACGAACTCTTTCTACTACGTTTACTGGATCCACTGCTGCTCAACTCATTCTGCTGTGCTTGGAAAAGCCCCGTTCTGCTGAGGTGATTTAAAATCCCGGCTATTCCTTCTGCCGGACAATCCGCTATAGACGTTGTCGGCTGCTGAGAATCACCTCCGCAAACTGCCACTGACGGGAATCAGCGTTTACAATCACGAGTGAAAAACGGATCCTAATGCTAGGGGTGAGCAATAGCACACTATAATTCTAACAACCCCTTTGCTTTAACCTACTAACAAAATTTCAAATATCCTGTGGAGACATTTCACTTATCCCTCTATCAGCACGGATGCCACCAGCCTAATTTATGATTGTGGACTGCAATATTAATATAATTGGCGTACAAGCCGATTATACTTAATTTATTCTTATCGTGAATGTGATTATTTATATATGTATATGCATTTGCACTTCCTATGTTCTTAACTTATAAACCAATCATCTTAAGTGGTTTTTTCCACCGTTTTTATTATTAAATGTTTTTCTTATCAGATATCAGCGCTCCTTAAATGTTTTCTATAGAACATTAACTATACATATTTAAATTTCTTAACTACACGGACAAGGTCAAGATGATGGAAGCATACCGCAAAGCTCAAGGCCTCGCCTATCACGGCGATAAGTTGCTTCTGTTCCAAGACTTTTCGTATAATGTAGCCATGAGAAGACGGGAATTCTCCCCAGCTTGCAAAATTCTATTTGAAGAGGGAATCTGTTTCGCCCTGCTTTATCCAGCAAAGCTTCGTGCTCAACATAACGGGAAAACGTATTTGTTCGACACCTCTTCAGCAGCCAAGACGTTTGTGGAATCGTTACGAGGTCCGTCCTCGCCGGCCTCCAGAGACAAAGACTTATAACATGTTTACCCATGGACTCTTTCATGTTTGGTAATGTATGGCTGATTACAAACTGCCTTATTGTTATGATTATTGCTGCACAGTATATTTGTGGAACTGATTGTTCCTGGATATCCCAACCCCCCCTCCCCCTTCTCCCTCTCTTCTTAATCGTGATCCCCTTTCTTCCCCCTCCCTTTTATGTTTATTTAGATAGAATTATGTTTATGGTTTATAAAGTGTCCTTTGGACCACTGTTTTGGGTTAAAAAAAAATATTAGAAAATGGACACACCACTATATATTGCATACAAGTTTTTCCTACTGATCACATGGTATAGCTTTATCGGTTTTTACAGTAGTTGGACCTCCCTACTCGCTGGGATAGGGGGAGCCACATGGTTTACTATATTAATGTTTTGCACGTCCGACAGGACAGGCATCGGTTGATCTTTGTTTGAAATGGCAGTTTCTTAGGAGACTAAGACGAGCCCCAAGTTCCTTACTTGGAACGTTGAAGGCTTAAATACCCCGATTAAGCGTAGGAAGATATTGCAGCACCTTAAGCGTCTACGGCCAGATGTTGCGATGTTACAAGAGACGCACTGGAAATTAGGAGACCCTAATGTCCTGAGGGACAATTGGTTTCAAGACTACAAATCGGCCTCGTTTACTTAAAAAAAAGGGGTGTGATAATTATATTCCACAAATCTCTCAGATATACTATATTAGATACCCGTACTGATGACGAAGGCCGATTTTTGTTCTTAAAATTACAACTGGAAGGGAAACTTTATACCCTTGTGACTTTATATGCACCTAATTCAGAACATAACGCTTTCTTCACGGATATCTATGTCCGACTTCAGGAATGGGCTGAGGGCAGGTTAAAAATTGGGGGAGATTTTAATTCTACACTTCACCCGACTTTGGATAGATCAGATACATCTAGTGGCCGCACACATTCCATACCAGCCACATTACAATTTCTATCGTCCTCACTTAACTTGGTAGACCCTTGGCGACATCAGCATCCTGTCGGCCGAGAATATACGTTCTTCTCACACCCACATGCTACTTCCAGCCGAATTGACTTCTGGATGCTCTCTGATACACTGCTCTCTAGGGTAGGCGACTCCAAAGTAGAAAACATTGCCATCTCTGACCATGCACCCACATGGTTCACTTTAGATCTGCAGTCTCCCAAAACTACCTCTTTTAATTGGAGATTTCCCTCTTACCTATACACATCTCCTGAATTTAGGACTTACCTAGAGACTAATTTCATACATTATGCTAAAGGCAATGCACAGCACGAAGGAGATATAAATCTCTTCTGGTCTGCCTCCAAGCCGGTGATGAGGGGTTACGTAATTGCATATGTTGCAAATAAGCGTAAGAACCTTAATCAGCGATATCGGGACCTGGGTCTGGCACTCACTAATTCATATGCACAACTGCTATCTTCCCCAACAGATGATAATCGTAGACTTTATACCGAAACAAAACACCTCTATGATACTCTCTGCACGGAAAGAGCACAATACGCCCTGGATTTTCAAAAACATAGATATTATAAGTAGAGATGAGCGCCTGAAATTTTTCGGGTTTTGTGTTTTGGTTTTGGGTTCGGTTCCGCGGCCGTGTTTTGGGTTCGAACGCGTTTTGGCAAAACCTCACCGAATTTTTTTTGTCGGATTCGGGTGTGTTTTGGATTCGGGTGTTTTTTTCAAAAAACACTAAAAAACAGCTTAAATCATAGAATTTGGGGGTCATTTTGATCCCATAGTATTATTAACCTCAAAAACCATAATTTACACTCATTTTCAGTCTATTCTGAATACCTCACAATATTATTTTTAGTCCTAAAATTTGCACCGAGGTCGCTGTGTGAGTAAGATAAGCGACCCTAGTGGCCGACACAAACACCGGGCCCATCTAGGAGTGGCACTGCAGTGTCACGCAGGATGTCCCTTCCAAAAAACCCTCCCCAAACAGCACATGACGCAAAGAAAAAAAGAGGCGCAATGAGGTAGCTGTGTGAGTAAGATTAGCGACCCTAGTGGCCGACACAAACACTGGGCCCATCTAGGAGTGGCACTGCAGTGTCACGCAGGATGGCCCTTCCAAAAAACCCTCCCCAAACAGCACATGACGCAAAGAAAAAAAGAGGCGCAATGAGGTAGCTGTGTGAGTAAGATTAGCGACCCTAGTGGCCGACACAAACACTGGGCCCATCTAGGAGTGGCACTGCAGTGTCACGTAGGATGTCCCTTCCAAAAAACCCTCCCCAAACAGCACATGACGCAAAGAAAAAAAGAGGCGCAATGAGGTAGCTGTGTGAGTAAGATTAGCGACCCTAGTGGCCGACACAAACACCGGGCCCATCTAGGAGTGGCACTGCAGTGTCACGCAGGATGTCCCTTCCAAAAAACCCTCCCCAAACAGCACATGACGCAAAGAAAAAAAGAGGCGCAATGAGGTAGCTGACTGTGTGAGTAAGATTAGCGACCCTAGTGGCCGACACAAACACCGGGCCCATTTAGGAGTGGCACTGCAGTGTCACGCAGGATGTCCCTTCCAAAAAACCCTCCCCAATCAGCACATGATGCAAAGAAAAAGAAAAGAAAAAAGAGGTGCAAGATGGAATTGTCCTTGGGCCCTCCCACCCACCCTTATGTTGTATAAACAAAACAGGACATGCACACTTTAACCAACCCATCATTTCAGTGACAGGGTCTGCCACACGACTGTGACTGATATGACGGGTTGGTTTGGACCCCCCCCAAAAAAGAAGCAATTAATCTCTCCTTGCACAAACTGGCTCTACAGAGGCAAGATGTCCACCTCATCATCACCCTCCGATATATCACCGTGTACATCCCCCTCCTCACAGATTATCAATTCGTCCCCACTGGAATCCACCATCTCAGCTCCCTGTGTACTTTGTGGAGGCAATTGCTGCTGGTCAATGTCTCCGCGGAGGAATTGATTATAATTCATTTTAATGAACATCATCTTCTCCACATTTTCTGGATGTAACCTCGTACGCCGATTGCTGACAAGGTGAGCGGCGGCACTAAACACTCTTTCGGAGTACACACTTGTGGGAGGGCAACTTAGGTAGAATAAAGCCAGTTTGTGCAAGGGCCTCCAAATTGCCTCTTTTTCCTGCCAGTATAAGTACGGACTGTGTGACGTGCCTACTTGGATGCGGTCACTCATATAATCCTCCACCATTCTATCAATGTTGAGAGAATCATATGCAGTGACAGTAGACGACATGTCCGTAATCGTTGTCAGGTCCTTCAGTCTGGACCAGATGTCAGCATCAGCAGTCGCTCCAGACTGCCCTGCATCACCGCCAGCGGGTGGGCTCGGAATTCTGAGCCTTTTCCTCGCACCCCCAGTTGCGGGAGAATGTGAAGGAGGAGATGTTGACAGGTCGCGTTCCGCTTGACTTGACAATTTTGTCACCAGCAGGTCTTTCAACCCCAGCAGACTTGTGTCTGCCGGAAAGAGAGATCCAAGGTAGGCTTTAAATCTAGGATCGAGCACGGTGGCCAAAATGTAGTGCTCTGATTTCAACAGATTGACCACCCGTGAATCCTTGTTAAGCGAATTAAGGGCTCCATCCACAAGTCCCACATGCCTAGCGGAATCGCTCCGTGTTAGCTCCTCCTTCAATGTCTCCAGCTTCTTCTGCAAAAGCCTGATGAGGGGAATGACCTGACTCAGGCTGGCAGTGTCTGAACTGACTTCACGTGTGGCAAGTTCAAAGGACATCAGAACCTTGCACAACGTTGAAATCATTCTCCACTGCGCCTGAGACAGGTGCATTCCACCTACTATATCGTGCTCAATTGTATAGGCTTGAATGGCCTTTTGCTGCTCCTCCAACCTCTGAAGCATATAGAGGGTTGAATTCCACCTCGTTACCACTTCTTGCTTCAGATGATGGCAGGGCAGGTTCAGTAGTTTTTGGTGGTGCTCCAGTCTTCTGTACGTGGTGCCTGTACGCCGAAAGTGTCCCGCAATTCTTCTGGCCACCGACAGCATCTCTTGCACGCCCCTGTCGTTTTTTAAAAAATTCTGCACCACCAAATTCAAGGTATGTGCAAAACATGGGACGTGCTGGAATTTGCCCATATTTAATGCACACACAATATTGCTGGCGTTGTCCGATGCCACAAATCCACAGGAGAGTCCAATTGGGGTAAGCCATTCCGCGATGATCTTCCTCAGTTGCCGTAAGAGGTTTTCAGCTGTGTGCGTATTCTGGAAAGCGGTGATACAAAGCGTAGCCTGCCTAGGAAAGAGTTGGCGTTTGCGAGATGCTGCTACTGGTGCCGCCGCTGCTGTTCTTGCGGCGGGAGTCCATACATCTACCCAGTGGGCTGTCACAGTCATATAGTCCTGACCCTGCCCTGCTCCACTTGTCCACATGTCCGTGGTTAAGTGGACATTGGGTACAACTGCATTTTTTAGGACACTGGTGAGTCTTTTTCTGACGTCCGTGTACATTCTCGGTATCGCCTGCCTAGAGAAGTGGAACCTAGATGGTATTTGGTAACGGGGGCACACTGCCTCAATAAATTGTCTAGTTCCCTGTGAACTAACGGCGGATACCGGACGCACGTCTAACACCAACATAGTTGTCAAGGCCTCAGTTATCCGCTTTGCAGCAGGATGACTGCTGTGATATTTCATCTTCCTCGCAAAGGACTGTTGAACAGTCAATTGCTTACTGGAAGTAGTACAAGTGGGCTTACGACTTCCCCTCTGGGATGACCATCGACTCCCAGCAGCAACAACAGCAGCGCCAGCAGCAGTAGGCGTTACACGCAAGGATGCATCGGAGGAATCCCAGGCAGGAGAGGAATCGTCAGAATTGCCAGTGACATGGCCTGCAGGACTATTGGCATTCCTGGGGAAGGAGGAAATTGACACTGAGGGAGTTGGTGGGGTGGTTTGCGTGAGCTTGGTTACAAGAGGAAGGGATTTACTGGTCAGTGGACTGCTTCCGCTGTCACCCAAAGTTTTTGAACTTGTCACTGACTTATTATGAATGCGCTGCAGGTGACGTATAAGGGAGGATGTTCCGAGGTGGTTAACGTCCTTACCCCTACTTATTACAGCTTGACAAAGGGAACACACGGCTTGACACCTGTTGTCCGCATTTCTGGTGAAATACCTCCACACCGAAGAGCTGATTTTTTTGGTATTTTCACCTGGCATGTCAACGGCCATATTCCTCCCACGGACAACAGGTGTCTCCCCGGGTGCCTGACTTAAACAAACCACCTCACCATCAGAATCCTCCTGGTCAATTTCCTCCCCAGCGCCAGCAACACCCATATCCTCCTCATCCTGGTGTACTTCAACACTGACATCTTCAATCTGACTATCAGGAACTGGACTGCGGGTGCTCCTTCCAGCACTTGCAGGGGGCGTGCAAATGGTGGAAGGCGCATGCTCTTCACGTCCAGTGTTGGGAAGGTCAGGCATCGCAACCGACACAATTGGACTCTCCTTGTGGATTTGGGATTTCGAAGAATGCACAGTTCTTTGCTGTGCTGCTTTTGCCAGCTTGAGTCTTTTCATTTTTCTAGCGAGAGGCTGAGTGCTTCCATCCTCATGTGAAGCTGAACCACTAGCCATGAACATAGGCCAGGGCCTCAGCCGTTCCTTGCCACTCCGTGTCGTAAATGGCATATTGGCAAGTTTACGCTTCTCCTCCGACAATTTTATTTTAGGTTTTGGATAGTGATGAGCGAGGTTCGGTTTTACTCGGTTTTACTCGGTTTTACTCGGTTCTCAAAACGGCATCTTATTGGCTATCCAAAACACGTGACATCCGTGAGCCAATAAGATGCCGTTTTGAGAACCGAGTAAAACCGAGTAAAACCGAATCCGCTCATCACTAGTTTTGGAGTCCTTTTTTTTCTGATATTTGGTGTTTTGGATTTGACATGCTCTGTACTATGACATTGGGCATCGGCCTTGGCAGACGACGTTGCTGGCATTTCATCGTCTCGGCCATGACTAGTGGCAGCAGCTTCAGCACGAGGTGGAAGTGGATCTTGATCTTTCCCTAATTTTGGAACCTCAACATTTTTGTTTTCCATATTTTAATAGGCACAACTAAAAGGCACCTCAGGTAAACAATGGAGATGGATACTAGTATACAATTATGGACTGCCTGCCGAGTGCAGACACAGAGGTAGCCACAGCCGTGAACTACCGTACTGTACTGTGTCTGCTGCTAATATAGACTGGTTGATAAAGAGATGTCTATGTAACTATGTATGTATAAAGAAGAAAGAAAAAAAAACCACGGTTAGGTGGTATACAATTATGGACGGACTGCCTGCCGAGTGCAGACACAGAGGTAGCCACAGCCGTGAACTACCGTACTGTACTGTGTCTGCTGCTAATATAGACTGGTTGATAAAGAGATGTCGTAGTAGTATGTATGTATAAAGAAGAAAAAAAAACCACGGTTAGGTGGTATATACAATTATGGACGGGCTGCCGAGTGCCGACACAGAGGTAGCCACAGCCGTGAACTACCGCACTGTACTGTGTCTGCTGCTAATATATAGACTGGTTGATAAAGAGATAGTATACTCGTAACTAGTATGTATGTATAAAGAAAGAAAAAAAAACCACGGTTAGGTGGTATATACAATTATGGACGGGCTGCCGAGTGCCGACACAGAGGTAGCCACAGCCGTGACTACCGCACTGTACTGTGTCTGCTGCTAATATAGACTGGTTGATAAAGAGATAGTATACTCGTAACTAGTATGTATGTATAAAGAAAGAAAAAAAAACCACGGTTAGGTGGTATATACAATTATGGACGGGCTGCCGAGTGCCGACACAGAGGTAGCCACAGCCGTGAACTACCGCACTGTACTGTGTCTGCTGCTAATATAGACTGGTTGATAAAGAGATAGTATACTCGTAACTAGTATGACTATAAAGAAAGAAAAAAAAACCACGGTTAGGTGGTATATACAATTATGGACGGGCTGCCGAGTGCCGACACAGAGGTAGCCACAGCCGTGAACTACCGCACTGTACTGTGTCTGCTGCTAATATATAGACTGGTTGATAAAGAGATAGTATACTCGTAACTAGTATGTATGTATAAAGAAAGAAAAAAAAACCACGGTTAGGTGGTATATACAATTATGGACGGGCTGCCGAGTGCCGACACAGAGGTAGCCACAGCCGTGAACTACCGCACTGTACTGTGTCTGCTGCTAATATAGACTGGTTGATAAAGAGATAGTATACTCGTAACTAGTATGTATGTATAAAGAAAGAAAAAAAAACCACGGTTAGGTGGTATATACAATTATGGACGGGCTGCCGAGTGCCGACACAGAGGTAGCCACAGCCGTGAACTACCGCACTGTACTGTGTCTGCTGCTAATATATAGACTGGTTGATAAAGAGATAGTATACTCGTAACTAGTATGTATGTATAAAGAAAGAAAAAAAAACCACGGTTAGGTGGTATATACAATTATGGACGGGCTGCCGAGTGCCGACACAGAGGTAGCCACAGCCGTGAACTACCGCACTGTACTGTGTCTGCTGCTAATATATAGACTGGTTGATAAAGAGATAGTATACTCGTAACTAGTATGTATGTATAAAGAAAGAAAAAAAAACCACGGTTAGGTGGTATATACAATTATGGACGGGCTGCCGAGTGCCGACACAGAGGTAGCCACAGCCGTGAACTACCGCACTGTACTGTGTCTGCTGCTAATATAGACTGGTTGATAAAGAGATAGTATACTCGTAACTAGTATGTATGTATAAAGAAAGAAAAAAAAAACCACGGTTAGGTGGTATATACAATTATGGACGGGCTGCCGAGTGCCGACACAGAGGTAGCCACAGCCGTGAACTACCGCACTGTACTGTGTCTGCTGCTAATATATAGACTGGTTGATAAAGAGATAGTATACTCGTAACTAGTATGTATGTATAAAGAAAGAAAAAAAAAACACGGTTAGGTGGTATATACAATTATGGACGGGCTGCCGAGTGCCGACACAGAGGTAGCCACAGCCGTGAACTACCGCACTGTACTGTGTCTGCTGCTAATATATAGACTGGTTGATAAAGAGATAGTATACTCGTAACTAGTATGTATGTATAAAGAAAGAAAAAAAAACCACGGTTAGGTGGTATATACAATTATGGACGGGCTGCCGAGTGCCGACACAGAGGTAGCCACAGCCGTGAACTACCGCACTGTACTGTGTCTGCTGCTAATATAGACTGGTTGATAAAGAGATAGTATACTCGTAACTAGTATGTATGTATAAAGAAAGAAAAAAAAACCACGGTTAGGTGGTATATACAATTATGGACGGGCTGCCGAGTGCCGACACAGAGGTAGCCACAGCCGTGAACTACCGCACTGTACTGTGTCTGCTGCTAATATAGACTGGTTGATAAAGAGATAGTATACTCGTAACTAGTATGACTATAAAGAAAGAAAAAAAAACCACGGTTAGGTGGTATATACAATTATGGACGGGCTGCCGAGTGCCGACACAGAGGTAGCCACAGCCGTGAACTACCGCACTGTACTGTGTCTGCTGCTAATATAGACTGGTTGATAAAGAGATAGTATACTACTAATATTATATATACTGGTGGTCAGGTCACTGGTCACTAGTCACACTGGCAGTGGCACTCCTGCAGCAAAAGTGTGCACTGTTTAATTTTAATATAATATTATGTACTCCTGGCTCCTGCTATAACCTATAACTGGCACTGCAGTGCTCCCCAGTCTCCCCCACAATTATAAGCTGTGTGAGCTGAGCACAGTCAGATATATATATACATTGATGCAGCACACTGGGCTGAGCAGTGCACACAGATATGGTATGTGACTGAGTCACTGTGTGTATCGTTTTTTTCAGGCAGAGAACGGATATATTAAATAAAACAAACAACTGCACTGTCTGGTGGTCACTGTGGTCGTCAGTCACTAAACTCTGCACTCTCTTCTACAGTATCACAGCCTCAGGTCAATCTCTCTCTCTCTCTCTCAACCATAATCTAAATGGAGAGGACGCCAGCCACGTCCTCTCCCTATCAATCTCAATGCACGTGTGAAAATGGCGGCGACGCGCGGCTCCTTATATAGAATCCGAGTCTCGCGAGAATCCGACAGCGTCATGATGACGTTCGGGCGCGCTCGGGTTAACCGAGCAAGGCGGGAGGATCCGAGTCTGCTCGGACCCGTGAAAAAAACATGAAGTTCGTGCGGGTTCGGATTCAGAGAAACCGAACCCGCTCATCTCTAATTATAAGTGGGGTAACAAAGCAGGCAAACTTCTAGCGAACATGGTTCGTAGTCAGCGCCCCACCCCAACTATTCTATCCCTGCATACAGGCCCTCAACTGTCCTCTGACCCAACAGTCATCGCTGACTCCTTCTTGACCTATTATAAGGAACTTTACACTGCCCCACCGGACGACCCTATTGGTGGCATGGCCTTCCTCCGTTCTGCCGGATCCCCTATACTGACTGAAGACGACAGAACTTCCCTCATGGCATCGGTCACCGACTTAGAATTATTGACGGTGGTTAAGAAATTAGCTACCGGCAAATCTCCTGGCCGAGACGGTTTGAGTGCAGAGTATTATAAATTGTTGTTACCCCATGTTACACCTCATCTCCTATCACTAATTAATTCCGTTTTATCGGGAAATGCTCCTACTTTTAATCAGGCTCGTGTGATAGTACTACCAAAACCGGGGAAAGACCCCACCCACGTTCAGTCATATCGCCCAATTTCCCTCTTAAATCAGGACTTTAAGATTCTAACTGCCCTTATGGCGAATAGGCTGCAACTTATACTGCCCACGATATAACACCCGTCCCAGACCGGCTTCGTGAAGGGAAGAACTTCAGTATATAATATTAGACAATTGTTGGCGGCATTGACCACATCGACCCAGTCACCAGGGGGAATGTCCCTGCTGGTGAGTTGCGATGCTGATAAGGAATTTGACCGTGTGTCGTGGTCACATCTGCTAAGAGTCCTTCACTGTCAGGGATTTGGGGCTGATTTTGTTAAATTTTTCCGCACCATCTATGCCTCTCCGGCCGCATTCCTCACAGTGAATGGAATGAACACTGATAACTTCATGTTGCATAGAGGCACGAGACAGGGATGTCCATTATCCCCACTTTTATTTGATCTTGCACTGGATCCGCTAATCAGACACTGTCACCTCAATACTACCTGGCGCGGGATTAAAATTGGTAATCAGGACCTTAAAGTCACGGCCTATGCCGATGACTTACTGCTATACTTCTCGAATCCCAAAGATGCGTTTCCTAGCTTATTGTCTCTGCTGACGGTTTTTTAATCAATTTCTGGGTTCAAGATCAATAAATCTAAAACTGAGGCTCTAGCCCTCCATCCCGGTGCAACTCACGACTGGGATGACCAATTCCCTTTTCAATGGGCAAAACAGACGATCACATATCTAGGCCTTAAAATACCTATTAACCCAGCTGACTTATATAGATACAACTTCCCACGAGTCATTGCACGTATCCTAGACGACTTTCAGAAGTGGAAACACTTACCCCTCTCTTATCTAGGCAGATGTCAATTGATTAAAATGATCACCTTCCCGAGATTACTATACCCCATTCAAATGTTACCTTTACTGATATCTGAGGCAGACCTGAAAATTCTCAACAGGGCCTTCAGTGAATTTATCTGGGCACATAAAAAACCTAGAATCTCGCTATTTAAGTTGTGCCAATCGCAAAAGTTGGGCGGGGTCAACTTACCCTGCATCAGAAGTTATATGCTGGCTGCAAATTATCGTTACACAGTCGACTGGATATATGGGATGGAGGTTTTCGCTAACACCGGCTTGGAACAGGCCCTTTGTCCTGACACCCCACTCGTTAGCTTGCTACACACACGACCGTCCTCTTTTCCCCCTCAGATACAAAGTAATATCCTATTAATGTCAACATGCACGGCTTGGAGACAAGCACGTTCTAGGATGGGCGTCTCCAGCCATAACACCACCTTTCTCCCCTTATCACACAACCCAGATCTTCGCAGGACGACCATACATAACACGCTGGTGGCTCTGACAAATCAAGACATTAGATTACTGTATCAGTTGATTGACTGAGACACCTACCAGATGTGCACATATTCTACTCTTTGCGAGAGGTTTCCACAACTTCCACTCCCACTATTTGTATATTTTCAGATTCGTAGCTATCTTCACAAATCATTAGCCACAATGACAGTACAAGACAAAACTAACAATTTGGATGTCGTTCTACAAGCCACACCTAAGGTTCACTATTCTACGGCCTTTCTTTATACGTTTCTCAAAAGAATCATAGACTGGGAAACTACACAATCAGGATTGACTAAATGGGCAGTGGACTTCCCAACTATTACCACATCTGATATGCTCACAGCATTTAACAAAATCAACAAAACTCTCTCATCAGCCTCATATGCTGAAATGAACTACCAAATATTACATCGCTCCTATATCACACCGAAATTACGATTCCAAATGGGTACGGCTGCTGACTCCAAATGTTTTAAATGCGGAGCGCCTGAGGCAGATATATATCACTGTTTATGGAGCTGTCCTGAAGTCCTCAAGTTCTGGGATTTAGTACAATACTATGTTAAAAATAAACTGCATATCGATGTGGTGGCCACCCCTGAATGGGCTATTTGGGACGTCCACTGTCAATCTTCAACGCCTGGGCTGTCCTTTGGCCAACGCAGGCTGTTGACCAAAATAGCAGCTGCAAGCAAAAAGGCTATCCTGTCACAATGGATAGCTACTGATTTATTGTCCCCAACTTTGTTATTGCCAAGGTTATCATACCTATTTCATATGGAGTGGCTCGAGATGTCTATTGATAAAGAATGAAAAATTTAGAAATTCTTTGATATTTGGCTCCCTTATGTACAGACGCTCGATGATACCATCAAAACCCCCCTTCGACAGGCTGTAAAACTTACCACTTGGTACAATATTGAACTGCTTATCCTAGGTCACCCCCCTTTCTAGGAATTGTGAAACTGACAGTTTGTAACTCTTTTCTTCCTTTGCTTGACCATTGATGCTTATTTTTCTATTGTGCCATGTTGATCCGCTGTTATCACCTTAAGTTGCTGTATACTGTAATGTATGCTTATATTTTTTATGAATGTCCAATAAAATATTTTGGGAAAAAAATTCATTGAAAAAAGACACAAGCATAGTGATTAGACCCGCCGACAAAGGGGGAGCAGTGGTAGTGCAGGACTGGGTGGACTATAATATCGAGATCATGAGGCAGTTGACCGATGAGACAACCTACGTTGGCTTGTCCCATAATCCCATTCAAGAGATCAAAGCAGCAGTTGATCACTTATTGAATAGGGCTTTTAAAGAACACTATATAGACAAAAACACACATGATTTCCTCACTGTTGAATATCCGGTATGTCCCATCATCTACACCCTCCCTAAAGTCCATAAAACACTCGTGAAGCCACCCGGTAGGCCTATCATTTCAGCTAGAAATTCACTACTACAGCCACTAGCTATTTACGTTGACACTTTTCTCCAGCCCATAGTACAACAGGGAGATAGTTACTTACGAGATTCAACGGATTTCCTACAAAAGCTCCATGCCCTCCCAGATGAGTTTGATGATATTCTACTTGTGACTATGGACGTCTGCTCTTTATACACCATCATTCCGCATGACCAAGGTCTACAAGCATTGGCTAATGCCTGGCAACAACAACCACCGATTGGGCCACCAGTACACTTCCTATTGGAGCTGACAAGCCTAGTCCTCAAGCACAATCATTTTTTGTACCAAGGAAACTATTACCTGCAACACAAAGGGACAGCGATGGGATCCAACCTAGCGCTGGCGTACGCGAATATTTTCATGTCTGAATATGAGCAACAACACATCCTACCCTGGTTTGGAGCACACATATTGTTCTATAAGAGGTTTATAGATGACATTTTCATGTTGTGGAAAGGGACGATAGAATCCTTCCATCAGATGATCACTTCGCTGAACGAGCTGGATAATCCGGTTAACTTCACATACCAGATTGATCCGCACAACGTTAACTTCCTAGACATCTCAATCTCCTTCGAAGGGGGTCGGATCAGTACTAGTCTCTACAGAAAGCCAACGGACAGGAATACCTTGTTGCATCCTAGCAGTCAGCACCCGCCCGCCCTCAAGGACAATCTTCCCATTTCACAATTCCTAAAAGTCATGCGTAATAACTCTGACAACAGCACCATGGAAACCCAATTGTCCGAGATTACTTCAAGATTCCTGGAACGGGGCTATGAGAAGAAGAATGTACTAAGATATCTAACTAAAGCAAGGAATAAGTTTGATTCAACCGTAAATACAAGTCAGACTACGCATACACCAGAGCGAATGATTTTCACCACCACATATGACAATTTCTCCAATAGACTTAAGGGGACCATACGTAGGAATTGGCCCATTCTGGTCACGGATGACCGCCTAAAATTGAAAAGGAGTCCTCCATCCATGATGGCCTATCGAAGATCGGCTAATTTAAAACAGCTACTTCTGAGACCCATGGTCGGTAATGAAGGGACGCAGAGCACTACATGGCTACATGAAAGACGCTCTGGATGCTTCAAGTGCACTGGTTGCACCACATGTAGGGCCATGTTAACTGGTCCCTGCTTTCCGCACCCGCACTCTGGTCGCCCCATAGCCATAAAATTTAGATTGCATTGTGCTATGGACCACCTGATTTATATTTTGACCTGCCCCTGCGGGCTGTATTATGTGGGCATGACCACGAGACGCTTTCGAGATCGCATGGCAAACCACAGGACATCGATACATCAAGCCATCGCTACGGGGTCGGCAGTTTTGCCGGTAGCCAGACATTTCATGACATTGAGACATCAAGTCTCTGATCTAAGGTCCAAATTAATTGATTGGATACCCCCACCGCCCAGTGGTGGAGACCGTGCCCTCCTGTTGAAGAAGAGGGAGAGCCTGTGGATACACAGACTTGATACGATAGCCCCGAGGGGTATGAATGAAAATAACCCTCTGTCAATATTTTTGAAATAACATTCCACTGTATTTTCTGTGAAACTTTATAAAAGACTTTTAATTTTATATTGTTACAGTTCTGCATAGCCCACACACTACTGAGTATGGAACCAGGAATTGTTGAAATACATGATGTCTTTTTGATCTCACAAAAATGTATCTGTATGAGTTTATAACAATGTTTCTCTATTTTTGATTGTTTCTACAAATTGATTGTTACATTATGTTCTATCCGTGGTTCTAAGTTACTTAGCAATGTATATTTCCCAAGTGAGTGACCTCACCGGCCTCTGCTATACCCTAATTGTGTGCTACCTTACCTAAGGGTTGCCATGACAACCGGATTAATTCACTTCCGGCCTATGTAATGCAGGCCGTCCTGATTCCTATGAACAATACTCACTAAAAGAGCCCCATTATAATACTATTAAGGGTGTCACCCTTTGTTATGTAACTAATGTGCTGTTTATCCCGCGCCGCGACCTGTGACGTTAGCGGACGTGGTGTCCGCAACTTAGACTGGCTGATTGTGGACATCGGTTGCCATGGACGCAGCTCGTCACCGGTGATACCGGAAGTGATGCGCTGCGTTCCAATTGCGGTTCACTCGCGAATGGTGACCGCTAGTTTGATTCATTGCATGGGCCACATCTTTGGACGCAGCCCACTTCCGGCGGAAGTGACACGCTTGCGTTCCACCTATGCGTTCCACACGTCCCACGGCCGTGTTGGGGGCATGTTTGGCACTTTTTAGATGGGTATTTAGCAGGGGCCGGTGAGGCAATATCTGTGTCTCCGGTTTCCTGCAAAGCTGACCTATGCTGTATTGCTGACCTTGCTGACTGACTGTATAATCCTTGAAAAAGGTCCCGCTAGGGACCGAAACGTTGGAAATCGCTTTTGAAACGACATTGGAACTGTGAGATTACCCTTACATTAAATTTACTATTTGCTTTATTGGATGCTAAGTCTGGAGAGTGCTATCTTTTCCCATTAGTGTGGGATAACCTGTATTGTACTATGGGCCCCGCCCCAAAAAGGGCGGGACTCTGATTGGCACCCCAGCTGTTGGCTGTAGTATTTGTGAGAGTGCAGGGATTTCCTGTATATATATATATATATCGCTAAATCCATCACTTTGTTCCCTAGTTTGAAGGTCGGCCTTGCTACAGTACTGTGCTGCGCTAGACGGTACAGATGGCGTTAACTGCCTGGGCCAAGCTTGGTAAATATTTAACTCTCTCAGCCAAACAGTGGTCAGCCATTTGATTTAAATGGGACTAGTAGCCTGAATCCAAAACACGGGAGATCCGAGATCCGATACCGGGGAGACCTTTTGCCTTATTTTCAGATCCAAGCCCTTGTCCGGATCCACTCAGCCTGGAAGTTTGGGTGGGCTTGTTTCCCTGAGAACCGAAACCACTCAACTCTAATTTTTGTAATACCTTTTTGAATATAATACAAATCATAGTAATAAAAGTCAATGGCATAGACAGAATTGCGGGCTATGCAGATGCGTAAACATAATTATGCCTGTTTCCAGGCAGATTGTTTGCACCAGATGAAAGTGCGCACCGAAGATGAGAGTGTTGCAGTTGGGCAAATATACCAACTTTTTTTTCCCTGTGCATGCACTGTGGGCACAATTATGGCCAACTCATGTTCAACTCAGCATCATCTTAATAATGCCCGGCCCCTAAGATAAGAGATCATAATTAAAGGTTCTCTGCATTTCATATGGCTTGGCCCTATCTGTCTCTACCAGGTAGATTTTTAGTCCTTCTGAAGAGTAGACATGTATTCACACAGTTACCTTTCCTGCATATCCTTCATCCTCTGAGGCTTGTCTGTATGTCATAGGTGAACACATGGGGGTTTACAGTTGCCCGGAATCTCACCTGGCCAGTGGCTCACTTCATACAGTATCTGCAAAAGTAGTTGCATATAATGTGATTTTACTAGAGCAGGCACAACATGCAGTATACGGGATCTGATGTGCTTAATCAGTGGCAGCAGCTTTTCCTACCAAGTCTGTTGTGTGGATTTGAGCACCCCACCTCCTAGTGCTCTGCTGGGCTGCCATACAGAGTAATGGGGTGTCATGAGAGGCCACACCTCTGTGACTCGCAGCACACCCCCATGATGTGTAGTCATGTCCATTTTTCATGTGCAGATGGATATAGGGACAAAATTACAGCCCCAATCCATCCCTTTTTTTATGAGATAAATATGACTGATAAAGTACATTTTTTTTATACTCACCCCTAAGGCCTATACTCAGGAGCGGTTCTTGGTGCGGGCAAGCAGTGCCTGCGCCCGGGGCGCTGCGGCCTGGGGGCACGGCCGCAGTCACCCTGCAGTCGCCTGCCGCCTACCCTCACCCCGCTCTCCGGCTGCAGCAGACGCCATGGGCTGTGTGGGCATCCGTCGCAGCCGGCACACCTGTCAAACGCTAGAGGTCATTGTTGACCTCTAGTGTCTGTTCGGCTCTGCTATGGGAGAGACGTCATGACGTCTCTCCTATAGAGAGGAGCCGCGGGCGGCCAGACGGAGCAGCAGCAGCAGCGGTCGGGAAGCAGGAGCGGGCAGTGGTAAGTATTGCTTTTTTTTGTGTGTGTTTGTAAGTGGCTACTAAGGGGCACAGCAACAGGGGGCACAACTACTGGGGGCACAGCGACAGGGGGCACAACTACAGGAGGCACAACTATCTTTGGGGCAGATGTATTAACCTGCAGAAGGCATAAGGAAGTGATAAACCAGTGATATGTGCAAGGTGATAAAGGCATCAGCCAATCAGATCCTAACTGTTAATTTACATATTGGAGCTGATTGGCTGGTGCGTGTATCACCTTGCACATATCACTGGTTTATCACTTCCTTATGCCTTCTCCAGGTTAATACATCTGCCCCTTTGTCCTCTATGATCCCAAGAAAATTGGGTGTCCTGCTTCTAAGCAGTCGATTTCACGCTGGATCAGGTTCACTATCCAGCATGCATATTCTATGGCAGGATTGCCGTGTCTGAAATCGGTTAAGGCCCACTCTACTCGTAAGGTGGGTTCTTCCTGGGCGGCTGCCCGGGGTGTCTCAGCCTTACAGCTTTGCCGAGCTGCTACTTGGTCTGGTTCGAACACGTTTGCTAAGTTTTACAAGTTCGATACTTTGGCCTCTGATGACCTCAAGTTTGGTCAAGCAGTCTTGCAGGAGCCTCCGCGCTCTCCCTCCCGTACTGGGAGCTTTGGTACATCCCCATGGTACTAATATGGACCCCAGCATCCTCTAGGACGTAAGAGAAAATAGGATTTTAATTACCTACCGGTAAATCCTTTTCTCGTAGTCCGTAGAGGATGCTGGGCGCCCGCCAGCGCTTCGTTTTCCTGCATTGGTTTTATGGTTCAGTACTGCCTGGTTCCTAGGTAAGTTCTACGTTATTTACTGTTTCAGTACTGTTTCAGCTGTTGCTGAGTTTTCCAGCATGTTAGCCGGATTTGTGTGTTGTGTGAGCTGGTATGAATCTCGCCACTATCTGTGTAATTCCTTCTCTCGAAGTATGTTGTCTCCCCGGGCACGGTTTCTAGACTGAGTCTGGTAGGAGGGGCATAGAGGAAGGAGCCAGCCCACACTATTAAACTTTTTAAGTGCCAATGGCTCCTGGTGGACCCATCTATACCCCATTGTACTAATATGGACCCCAGCATCCTCTACGGACAACGAGAAAAGGATTTACCGGTAGGTAATTAAAATCCTATTATTTTTGTTAAGCCACATTGGTTTAGGCTTTTTATTCCTTTTTTTGCTGCTGGTGGGAATACATTTGCGAGTATTTTTAACTAGCAGTGATTTTAATACATCCCGTTTCTCTGTAGTACTTTATTCCTGAAACAGAAATTCCCATTCAATGTCCCTTAACGCTTCCCTCATCCTGTCAAAGTTGGCTTTGCTAAAGTTTAGAGTTCTAGTTGAGACAGAATAGGATTGCTTATGAAAACGGATATTGAATATGACCATATTGTGGTCGCTGTTTCCTATGGGCTCCCCTACTATAATATTTGATACCAGTTCCCCGTTGTTAGTTAATACCAGGTCTAAGATTGCATTGTACCTAGTTGGTTCCTCGATTAATTGAACTAAGTAGTTATCATTTAGCGTGTTTAAAAACATGTTGCCCCTAGCAGTATCACAGGAATTGTTTTTCCAGTTTATCTCGGCGGGTTAGTTAGTCTCCCATCACTACTATGTCTCCTACTCCTGCTGCTCTTTCAATTTGATTCAGTAACAAATTTTCATCAGACACATGTATACCAGGTAGCCTGTAGCATAACCCCAATAATAACTTCTTTATTCCTTTACCCCCGCATATAATTTCTACCCATATTGTCTCAATAGTATTTACAGTCCCCTCTTGGATATCTTCCCATATAACAGGCTTTAGAAACGGCTTTACATAAAGACATACCCCTCCACCCCGTTTATTTAGTCTGTCTCTCCTGAACAGCGTATAACCCTCCAGATTGACTGTCTAATCGTGAGATTCGTCCCACCAAGTTTCAGTAATGCCTATAATATCATATTATTTGTTTGCTGCAAGGATTTCTAGTCCCCCCCCCCCCCCCCCCCTTTGCCTGTAAGGCTTATAGCATTCACATACATACAATTGAGATAAGTATTTCCTTGTGGTAGGGACATCACTCTCTTTATGCAGCAATGATGACTCGTAATCGTCATTAGTTAGTGTTATGCTAAAACCCTTATTAATACCCATGTTACTACCCTTGCCATCTGCTCTTTCCCTCCCCCCTACTCCTCCCCCGTTACGTTCACTAACACCATTCCTGCTATTCTCACTGAATGACCCGTAATTTCTTGCAAAACCCTCCCCCCAGGCACCTAGTTTAAAATCTCCTCCTTCTAACCATCCTCTCCGCCCCCCACCCGCCCCCAGCACCGCTGCCCCCTCCTCATTCAGGTGCAATCCATCACGACAAAAAAGATGGCGCCTGACTGAGAAATCCGCCCAGTGTTCTAGGAAAACAAACCCTTCTTTCCTGCACCAATCCCTAGCCACACATTTTCCTCCCTAATCTCCCTCTGTTATACATCTACATGCATGTTACATTGTTTTTAGAATTAAGCTGTAACCATTTAACCATCTTCTACTCATACTAATAGGTGACATTGCCTTTACCACCTGTGATCTACTCATTGCCTACTGTTGTCTTTCAACTGAAAGAATGCAAACCAAATCCTCCCGTTTCAGCTCTTTAATGGGTGGACTCTCACCCTCTGTTCTATGTTATCATCTAACCCTTACAGCAGTACTACACTGTGATCTAAAGTCCTTGAAGTGACATCTCCTTTCTTCTCCAACAGCCTGCTAAAGTATATCCCCAGGATTATGACCTGGCATAATACTATGGAACTGTCTGCTCATGTCCTTACCTAATTCTGGGACTACCTCAATATCAATACAACTAGCCCCATTGGGGTGGCAGAGGCTGAGCATGCAAACCAACATTGGTGATCTAAGTCAAGCTCCTTGCTGCGGTCTTGATTCACTGGCTGGGTACTGACTGGTGCTTTCAGCTTATTTAGGCTGATTGTTTCTGTAGCTCTGGATTTGAGAAGCTGCGTTCTGAGTCTTAAGCCCAGAAAAAGATAGTATCTACTTACATATTGCTGTTTACTATTTGTGGTTGCCACCTAGCTACAGTGAGTTGTTCTCCAAAGAAAGCAATAATAGCGGAAAATAAAAATAAGAAGGAAAAAGAATGTCCGCACGAAAACAATGATCTTTTCATATGTATCAAGGAAATGTTGTTTCTACCTTGTCTTGTTACTAAAATACTTTTTGTAAATCTATACTGTTTAAGAGTAAAGTTTGCACTGTGTACCATACGCTGACTATGAGTATATGTGTGATACTTTATTGTTCTTGTGCGGACATTCTGTTCCCTCTTATTTTTATTTTCCACTGTTATTGCTAATTGTACTCTGTAAATTTGTGACAAACATGTTGAAAAGAAGAAAATAACATAGAGGAGATAAGACGATTATAGTTTAGTGGTTTCCACACTCGGACCTCAAGGACCCCAACAGTTCACATTTTAAAGGTTTCCTCACAGAATCGCAAGTGAAATAATTAGCTCCACCTGTGGCAGTAAGTAATGAATACACCTGTGCATCTGCTAGGTGACCTGGGAAACGTGAACTGTGTGGGGTCCTGAGGGCCGTGTTTGGGAACCACTGGAATAGTTTATTAATAAACTTAGAGATGAAAAGATAATTAGAAATTAATAGTTAAAAATAATTTTGAAGAGGCCTTTTAATTATCTGTGAAATAAGGAGTAAATGGGGGTGTGTAGCGTTTATACCCAGAAAATGTGTACATAATAACTAGTGTACATACCCATACCTATGTATATTTGTATGCATATACAGGTTGAGGATCCCATATCCAAAATGCTTGGGACCAGAAGTATTTTGGATATCGGATTTTTCCCTATTTTGGAATAATTGCATACTATAATGAGATATCATGGGGATGGGACCTAAGTCTATGTATATTTGTATGCATATATGTTGACTTTTGGTGTGGTAAATTGGTAGTTGAAGGTACCTTGACACCAGGGAGCACTGCCAACACAGTTATTTCTCACACATTGGTCCTGATTCATATCCGATAGTGGGGGAAATGCAAACGCACGGGACCCGCTCTGCTCATGTGCAGAAGGGGCCTGCATCCTTGACCGATGTTCCTGCAGAGTGATACGATGCTGCATCCTCAGACTCAGCAGCAGATCACAGAAGCAGTTAGAACATGTCTTTTTACACCAGACGCCTCCTGCTGCATTAGCCTATTAGTTGTATAGCATTGCACCGCTACTTCCCTGTGGTTATGCAATACCGTACAGCTATGAATCAGGCCCATAGTGTAATATTACTATGCATGTTGGTTAGAATTTTGCCTGTTTTCAGAATTTAAATATTCAAGTCCAGTGCAGAAATGTCTAACTGTATCCCCTTTACCAACCTGTCATCTCAATACACAGCATGCCAAACACAAGCATCTGGGGACCAGTGAATTGCTGCCCATTTATGGATCTGGTGACTGCATGCCCTATATATCCTTCTGAGACTAAGATGTTCTACTAACATTATGTGACTGGTGTTCCCATTGTTTCTGAATCAGTAGTAATTCCAGTGGTTGCTATTGGAAACATCCTGCTGCGGTATAATCAGAAGTCCCAGCCAGAAAGAAACAGTATACAGGGTCTGTCCGGAAAGTGATGAGACTAAATCTGGGAAAACATTTTTTTATTGAACTTTCAGATATATAGGGTTAATAATCTTCAAAGTATAAAGAATATATTGTACAAATATGATGTTGCAGATATTTATATAAAGAGAATATTTATATTAAATGAAATGCATAAAAAGAACGAACGAAAGAAATTTGAATCCGAAAAATTATCAAAATTAGAAAATTACGAAAAAAATAATAAAAAGTATAGCCATAATAATAGGCAAAAATTAATAAAAAGTATAGCCATAAGATTAGGCAAAAATTAATAAAAAGTATAGCCATAATAATAGGCAAAAATTAATAAAAAGTATAGCCATAATAATAGGCAATCTGGTGTTCCTTTAGTCGTTCGCTGAGAACTCTTGGCCCTCTCTTGCAGGGATATCTGCAGGCCTCTTCTTGTCTATCCCTCTGGGCCTTCCGTTTCAGATTTTCTATATACTCCCTCCTCTCTGGTGGAATGGGCGCAGAAACTTCCAGTTCCCCAAAACTGGTTGGTTTTGCGAAACGTTTATTCCAACCTTTGTTATTATATTCTGCAAAACAATCCAACATAAAACAAGGTTAGCCATTGTTATATATATTATATTAGATGACAGGTAATCTTACAGTACCTGCCATGCCCATAATACAGAACTAATGTAGAGATGGTAATAGCTCTGATCAGGGTTACTGGGGTCTATATACTTAGCCTTGGAGAGAGAGAAAGTGGACAGAGATAAAGTACCAACCAATCAGCTCCTATTTGTAAGTTTTCAAACACAGCCTGTAACATGGCAGTTAGGAGCTGATTAGCTGGTATATAATATATTACACCCAGTGGCGCCGAGGGAGGGGGGGGGGATACAAATTACCTGGGCCCAGGTCTCATGGAGGGGCCCAGTGAGGTTTCCCCCCCAGCACACCATATGATGGCCTCCCAATTCCTACAGGACTTTATATATGGTATCCCACTGATTGCTTTATCAGAACAGTGCCTTGAACCCTCTAATCAGATAATCCTCGGGGTCAAGAGCATTTACTATAATCTAATAATAGTACATTATTGTATGTATATTGGAGCATATACATTAGTGTAGTGATTCCCAAAAATGAGAGAACCTCCAGTGGGGTTGTGAGCAAATATGAGTTACTACCTCATATATACTTTCACTTTGGTAGTTACAATAGTAAGACAAGTGCTGACATGGCTGTGTTATTATAATTACTATTATTAATAACATATTTGGCCATTTGGTTGTCACCTGCTGTCAGATGTTATGTTTATGTGTTGCGTTTGCTTTTGATGTGATATAATTCAGTTTACACTGTGATGAAGACTCATGTATTAGATGATGGAACATCTTACCTGCCATGATACAGAAGTATTAACAGTTCTGATCTGGGCGACACGTCACTTCTCTCTGATGTGTTGTTTTCTGGACTGACCATCAACAACTAGCATTAGCTCAGCATGCACAATTATAGAACCTATTTGCCTCGGCCTTTATGATGTCATAACGGAACAGTGGTGCTTATCACCTCCAACAGCCAATCAGAAACCGTTTTAAAGGGAATATAGTTTGTGTCTGCATGATTTAAAATTGTATCTTTCTATAGCTTTTGCATTAAAGGCAAGAGCAGATGTTCATGTGCAATTATTTACTGCATATCATACTTGCCTACTTTTGAAAACTAGTTTCAGGGAGATTGTAGGTGTAAGCAGAATGCTTCGTGTCATGCTCGACCCAAAGGGTGCATCTAACTCTTGTCACTCTGAAACTTTTGTCACTCTGAAAGAGTGAAATATATGCGCACGCGAAGCACGCGCCCATAAAAGGGGTGTGGCCTGTTAAAAGGGGCGTGCCGTTGCGGGAGGGCCCGTGAATGTGATCCACACCCCGTTTTCATCACTGAGGGGGCATGCCCAGCGCTGACCCTATCCCTATAACGCTGACCCTATACTATGCTATAACACTGACCCTATCCCTATAACGCTGACACTATACTATAACGCTGACCCTATCCCTGTAACGCTGACCCTATCCCTATATCGCTGACCCTATCCCTATATCGCTATCCCTATAACGCTAACACTATACTATACTATAATGCTGACCCTGGCCCTATAACGCTGTCCCTGTCCCTGTAACTCTGACCCTATAATAATGACCCTGACCCTATAACGCTGTCCATGACCCTATAACACTGACCCTATACTATAACACTGACCCTCCCCCTATAACTCTGACCCTATAACGCTGACCCTATCCCTGTA